>NC_090924.1:902459207-902762237 GCF_040938575.1 Ambystoma mexicanum
AGGAGCAATTTTATTTAGCACAAATAATAGATGCAATTGGATTAACCATGCACGCTTGCGAGCTATTCAATTTATATTATGGACATACAATAACACATTAACCATCTATTGGCCTGCAGTTAGGAACACTTTGGAAAGTCTTGCCTATGAAATCTTTAAAACCGGCAAGGGCCCCCGGCCCTGACTGCATCCCCAATATGGTCTTAAAAGCTCAACCCGAGCTGTGGGCCATCATTCTTTATAACCTCTTCATTGATGTCATTATGATGCTGGAAATGCGTTGGGGGAACAGGGCCTCCCTGTCCTTGTTCTGCAGTCCTTTTCGTTGTATGTTCTGTGTTATTTTCTGCCCAGGAGTCCATGTAGGACTCCTGGCAGTGCAGCTCTTCCTCTTTTTGGTTTGGTGTACTGACCCTTGGGGTACCCTTATGGCACCCAGGAGTGGGGGTACAACTCTGTGCCCCATAGTGTACGTTTTTGGGCACCTGTGTGTGGCCTATAGAGCAGGGTATGGGCTGGTGGCAGCTCCATGCTGAATTTGACAGGTGCTCTGAGCATCCTCCATTTTGGGATACCCATGCCCTGACATTGCAATAAGTTGTTTCCTGATAGGAGACAAGAGGGCCCCTGTGGCCTCTTGATATGATATGATATGATATATGATATGATATGATATGGCATTTATAAAGCGCCTATACACAAGTGTTTCAAGGCGCGGCGCGGCGAGGTAAGGGAGGGGGAAACAGAGGGAAGACAGATAACGATCCTACTAGGCCAGGTGTCAGTCAGATCGCGCAAGTGTATTGGGAGAGGGAAGGGGGAAAGTGCGGGGGTTGAGGGGACAGTGCAGTACATGGGATAATAGAATAAATACCAATAAGTAAAAGTAAGGCTAGCAGGTGGCAAGTGCAAGGGTAGTGCAGGCATCAGGTGTCAAGTGCTGGTAGTGGGGCTGTAGGGATACAGAAAACAGTCCCCAAGTGCGGGGGTTGCCAGTAAGGCAATGCAGGTGTGCGACTGGCGGGAAGGGGTCCTGGGCCCGAGATCAGAGGATGGCCAGGTAACCAGTGCAGTTTCAGTTTCAGCCAGGAAGTCAGCAGGGGAGAGGAGGAGAAAAAGCAGAAGCAAAGAGAAAGGTTTTGCGGTGCTTCCGGAACTGGAGATGATTCTCGTCAAGTTTCAGGGAGGCAGGGAGGCTGTTCCAGAAGGAGGCCCCAGCTGAAGAAAGAGATCTACCACCAACTCGTTGATTGGAGAAGCGACTGACCCTGAGGGAGTTTGAGGCGGATGAGTGAACAGCTCGAGAAGGAAGATATTTAGAAAGAGAGAGTTGAAAGTATTGAGGCCCCAAGCCCCAGCAGGCCTTGTGGACAATGCAGAGAGTTTTGAACTTAATCCTCACAGCCACTGGTAGCCAGTGCTGAGATTTCAGTCCTGGAGAGATACGATCCCTGGGCTTGAGGCCAAGGACAAGTCTTGCAGTCCTGTTCTGGAAGAGTTGCAGAGGATGGAGAGTAGAAGCAGGCAGATTCAGGAGGAGGCTGTTGCAATAGTCCAGCCTAGAGAGAACCAGAGCTCTGGAGACAGTGAGCTTCTGGGGGAAGGAGAGGAAAGGAAGAATACCTCTGAGGAGGTGCAGCTGGTAGTGTGACTTTTTAGAGACATCAGAGATGTGAGGAGAAAAGGCGAATGTGGAGTCGAAGATGACCCAGGTTTTTAGCCTCACAGGTGGGAGCAGGAAGAGGGCCAAGAGAGGCCGGCCAGAGAGTGACAGGAAAGGAGGGTGTGGCTGTGCCGATGAGGAGAATCTCAGTCTTACTGGCATTAAGGCAGAGATCATTGGAGGCACACCACTCCTGGATGGCGGACAGACAGTCAGAGATGGTAGAGGGAGAAGAGGTGGCTGAGGGTAGCCTGAAAATGAGCTGAGTGTCATCCGCATAGCACTGGAAATCGGGGCAGCGAGCAGCAATGCTGTGGGCAAGAATTGCCAGGTATTGGTTGAACAGCCAGGGAGAGAGGTTAGACCCCTGACGAACACCACAGGTAGAGATGGAGATAGAGGAGAGGAAGGACCCAAGTTGAACCTGGGAGGGTCAATCAGAGAGGAAAGAAGTCAGCCACGCTAGGGCATGACTGGTGATCCCCAGGTTATTACAGAGACAGTTGAGCAGGATGGCATGGTTGACCGTGTCAAAGGCAGAAGAGAGATCAAGTAAGATGAGGACACAGGGGGTGTTGGAATTGAAGTTGGAGAGCAGATGTTCAGGGGAGCAGTTTCCATGCTTCTGGAAGCTCTGAAGCCAGACTGATGATCTTGCTTTCTATTGCCCGTTACCTTGTTTTTCCCAAAGTCCTGGGAAGCCCTGACTCTGTTCCTTCCCACTGCCTGGCTGTTGGGTGGAAGTTCCATATATGGTATTGCAGGGAAGTCCAGGGCAGACTGGCTGCAGCCTTCCCAGTGACTGTATGTTGTGGGTACACCCATGGGTTGGGACCTGCATGAATGGAGTGTATGACCAATATGCACTTCTTGTTATGGGTGTCTAGTTTCTGGTATGTGACACAAAGACTGAGACAGCCATGCCCGAAACTGCTATGAATGCAGTGTGGAGTGCTGAATGTCTGGGTACTTGTCCCAATAAACATTACTTGTTGTGAGTGTCAGAGATAGGAGAATGACCTGAATGCACTGTAAGCCTGATTGGCTGCCTGCCTGCTGAATGCCCATCTGAGTGATTGGTTGCCTGAGTGTGACCCAGAAGAGTGAATACAGAACAGTATATCTGGGGGCCTCTCACTGCTAGAAATCGTTCAGACGCTGAAGTCGAAACTGATGCTTGATCTCGACCGCCAATGTCGAGGCCACCAACGTGCCGACGTGCCGAGGAGCATCCGCCGGTGGGTTTCCCGCCAACCAAAGACTGCAGGGATGCCGGATGACTCAACACCCTTTCTGGGCCAAAGTTCTTCAGTGACTCTTCGTGGCAACAAACTATTGTCGTCGAGGTGTACCGCACGCCTCATCCCTGCAGGACGTCCCTGATTGACCATCGACGAGCACTGCCAGGACCGGAGCTGCTGCCTCAATACCTTTGTTCATCATTTCTTCGAGGGATCTCGATGATCTGTGGCTCCTGCCTTAAAGGGAGCCACTCAAGAAGGATCTGTCGATGACCTGACGTCGAACTCTGCTATTCCAGGTACATTGGGGTGGTAGAACCTTTTTAGAGGGAAATAAGACTCTGATAAACAATATATGGACTAGGCTTGTACGATATCTTTATTTACTGGTTGCCCAAGTGGGGGAGATCCTCATACAGAGCTGTGCTGAGTGGTAGGGGCCCAGTATTCGGCCTATTGTTTTAACCAACCAGCTTTCCTCCTATGTCTATTGTTGGTTCACCTTATTAACTGATTTGTATGACATTTGAACTGAGTACAGTTGATGCATTTTAATGGAATCAAAGAGTAATTGTGGTACCACATAGAAACTGTGTATATTTACAATTTTAGATTATCTTGAGCACAAAGTGTGTTATTGTGATTGTGTACATAACTTGAGCCTATTTATATAAAGAACTGTGTTTGCACTAACATAGTATGTGGACATTCCTTTGTGGGTGCTTGGGGACTACAATGTACTTAAGAACCAGCCTGCATCACCTCCTGAGAGCTTAAGCCTTGATTGCTCATCCACGTTTACCAAATAGAGAATCTTGCCTGGTCTGTTCTGTGCCTCTACTCTGCCATATAGAGAGCAGGAGTACAGATACCGCCCTCCAGTCTTACACTGGTGGCAGCAGGGGGAGGCTTATGGTTTTATGAATCAGTGTGTAACCCTTGCCACTTACAAAATATCTCCACTTTGTTAAATTGAGGTTTAGTTGTGTACTAGATAACTACATTACAAGCAATGGACTCTATTGCAAATGGTAAATTGATTAGGATGAGCTTAGAAGATCTCGAGAGTGCTTGTGAAGCCAGGGAATTAGACTTTGAAGATAAGTCTAGGGCTGAGCGGATAGCTGCCCTGGTGGACTACCAGACCGATTGTGAAGCTCTTGAAGAGGGGTAGAGTATAACCAATGAGGACCCTGCCCCTGGAGCTGTTGTTGAATCTGATTCTGGGAACGCCACCATTCCCGCTGCCTCTGTTCCGACCTCCAGCAATGTTTCTTCAGGGAATTCCGTGGAACTTGAATTATTAAGGATGAAATTGGCCTTTGAATATAAAAAGTTGGAAATAGAAGCTGAGCTTAAGAAAGACGAGCTGGCACAGCAAGTGATCCTTAAAGCCAGGGATCTGGAACTAACGGATAGGGATCTTGAATTTAAGAACAAGGACACTGAATGTCAGCAAATCCAGCAGGAGAAAGCTAGAGTAGAGACTTCAGCAAAACCAGTTCAGAGTGTCAGGTCCCCAGCCACCAAGTTTATGCAAGATTTGGTTGGTGTGTATGCGGAGGGTTCGGATACCCTCCAGTGGATTGAAGCATTTGAGATGGCTTGTGGAATTCATGATGTTTGTAAAAGAGATTGGGCTAAGTGTTTGTTAAGTAGAGTGCCTCAAACTGGATATGACTGTATTCTGAAGCTGAATGTGGAAGAAAGGGGTCAGTGTGAGTGCATGCAAGCGTGCTTTGATTGCCAAGTTTGGCAAGACACCTACCCAATACCTTAAAATGTTCAGGGAATTCAAGAGAAGAGAGAATGTGTCTTGGGATGACTGGGTGAGTGGTGCACATATGAACATGATGGGCTGGATTGATGGTTACAAGATAAAAACCTTTGTTGAAAGTTTTTTTAGCATTTTTCTGAAGCCTTTTCACCAGAGCTGCATCGGTATGTTGCTGACCAGAACATTTTGGATCCCTTTAACCTGGCCAGGCTGGCTGATAAGTGGGTCTCCCACCGGGTGAACCCTAAGGACTCCAGTGGGAAGGACTAGACCACAGAAAAGGGGACTTCTCAGACATCTGAGGAGTCCCAGAAGCAATCACAGTCAGATAAATCAAAACCTTCCTCTCCTAAAACCAAAAAATCTAGTGGGGATAAGTCCTATGTGGGTGGGAGTAAGAGTAGTGGTCCACCTGCTGCAAAGAAGGCTCCCAGTGGTTCCAGTACCGTACCCTGCATTCCTGGCATTTGTTGGGTCAGGGGGGCTCTGGACCATAGGAAGGGTGACCCCAAGTGTAAAGGTAAGGCAATTTGAGTACAGGCTGTCAGCCTGACCTACCCTTACCCCATGCCTGAGGTGGAGGCCACCGCCCTCCCCTCCTCTACAGGAATCATATTTGATACTCCTGTAGAGATTTCCCTACTGTCCCTTGTGGCCTGGGACCAGTATGCAGAAGTACTGGCTATGATCCCACAGAACACCTCTAGGTGTTTGAGAAGTGTCCTCTTGAATGGCCAGCCTTCTACTGGTTTTGGGAGACACTGGGAAGAGCATGACAGTGATGGACAGGACCCTGCTCAAGCCAAAGGACTATGTAGGTGCTCCTATGAGAACTACCAGGTTAGCTGGTGGGCCTCCCAAATTATCTCCTGTAGCCTTAGTCACACTCATGATTGGAGACAAGACAGCAAAGCTTCCTGTCCTGGTTCAAGACAATGTCCCTGCTAACATTTTGTTAGGCAATGATCTGGTAGAGGTGGGGTTGATCTCTGATGGTCTCTTCATGACTGCTGTGGCAGTCACTAGGTCACAGGTGGCACAGGGTCTGATTGAGAGTCAGGTACCCAAGCCAAAGGTGAGGCCTAAGGCAAGAAGGAGGAACAAGAAGGCCACATCTGTGAAGGGCACTCCTTCTCCTCCTGCTACTCCTGCAGAACCCATTGGGATTCATGCTCCGGACGGGCTGGGTCCAGTGGTTAACCCAAACTCAACTCCTGAGGGAGAAGAGCCAGAAGACCCTCCTGTGGGAGAGGTGGTCAACCCAGAGGACCACCCCGACCTTCAATGCCTGCTGGCTGAATGGGTACCCTCCCGGGCAGACTTCTGTAAGGGTCAGAGAAATTGCCACTCTTGAGGGTCTGAGGAAAAAGGCCCTCTCCCAGGCCCAGGGACAAGTGCATAGGACATTCCGGATATATTGCGAGGGTGAGCTCCTTGTTAGTGAGCCCACTAAGCCTGAACCTGGTGCCCTCAAGAGGTTGGTGGTACCCCAGATTTACAGGCCCTTCCTTCTGCAGTTGGCGCATGAGTTGCCTTTATCTGGTCATCTTGGGACCAAGAAGACAAAGCAAAGGCTCTCTGCCCATTTCTACTGGCCCCGGATGGGAGTAGAAGTGGAATCCCACTACAGGACCTGCCCAACTTGTTAGTTGTCTGGCAATCCTGGAGGCAGTGTCATTGCCCCACTGCAGCCGTTGCCAGTGGTTGGCACACAATTTGAGAGGGTGGGCATCAACATTGTCAGTCCCCTTGACCCTCCCACTTCAGGTGGACATAGGTTCATTCTGGTCTTGGTAGATCATGCCACCAGCTATTCCCCTTCGGACTGTTACTGCCAAGGTGGTTGCAAGGGCATTCCTGGACAGTTTTACCTAGGTTGGACTCCCTAAGGAGGTTGTCTATGACAGAGGATCCAACTTCATGTCGAGTTACATGAAAACCATGTGGAAAGAGTGCAGGGTAACCTACAAGTTCTCCACCTCTTACCGTCTCCAGACCAATGGTCTGGTCGAGAGATTTAACAAAACTCTCAAGGGCATGATGGGTGCTTTGGAAGAGCCCCTAAGGAGGAAATGGGATCTCCTCCTGCCATGTCTGCTGTTTGCTTACAGAGGGGTACGTCACGAGGGTGTTGGTTTCAGCCCCTTTGAGTTACTCTTTGGACATCCGGTGAGGGGACCCCTTGCCTTGATCAGTTAAGGTTTGGAAGCCACACCTCCAGGTCCTGCCAAGCAAGTGGGGGACTATGTGTTAGGCCTCAGACTAAGGATGACACAGATGATGGGTCAGGCGACAGCGAATCTCAAGGTGAGCCAGGAATTGAACAAGTACTGGCATGACCTTAAAGCCTCGCAAGTGAATTGGACTCCAGGACAGGAAATCCTTGTGATGGAGCCTACCAAGCCTAGAGCTTTAGCAAATAAGTGGGCTGGACCCTTCAGGATAATCTCCAAGATGGGTGAAATCAACTATCTGGGTGACATGGGAGTCCCTGGGGTAGCCCCTCAGGTATACCATGTTAACAAGGTTCAAGCCTTTCCATAGGCAAGCAGAAGTCTATTGCCTCTTGCTGGCTTCAGAGCAAGATGCGGATGAGTGTGAGCTCTTCCTGATTTGCTGCATAGCAACCCTCAGGATGGCTCAGTGGAGGGAGTGCATCTGTCTCCAGTTCTGACTCCAGAGCAGCAGAGGGCCTGCAGGGCTTTGCTCCAGCAGTATGTGCATCTGTTCTCGCTGACACCAGGCCTCACCCCGTGGTGCAGGCATGAAATTGACACTGGTGACAGCGTACCTGTGAAAAGCAGATGCCACAGGATGTCAGACACTGTGAAGCACCACATCCAAGCTGAGGTCGCCAAGATGTTGGATGTGGGTGTTATTGAGCCCTCAACCAGTCCCTGGTCCAGTCCAGTGGTCCTTATCCCCTAGGCAAGTTCCCAGGCAGGTACCAAGGATTGGTGGTTCTGTGTGGACTACAGAGGAGTCAATGCCGTCACCAAAACTGATGCGCACTCATTGTCCAGGGCTGATGAGCTTGTGGACACCATAGGTGCGAGCATTTGTGAGCACCTTTCACCTTACCTCAGGCTGTTTGGAAATAGCTCTGACGGACCATGCCAAAGAAGAGACTGCATTCTCAACACCTGAGGGGCTCTACCAGTTTAGAGTCATGCCTTTTGGGTTAAGAAATGCACCTGCCACTTTCCAACGTTTAGTTAATCATGCACTCAGTGGCTGGAGGCCTTTTGTGTGGCCTACTTAGACGGCATCGCCGTCTACAGTTCCACTTGGGAGGAGCATTTGCCTCACTTGGATAAAGTGTTGCCGGCCTTGAAAAGTGCTAATCTCACTATCAAGGCCACCAAGTGCCGGATAGCTCAGGGGAAAGTTACTTATCTTGGTCATGAGGTAGGAGGGGGTCAAATTGAACCTCTCCCCAGTAAGGTACAGGATGTGCATGACTGGGAGACTCCCACTACTCAAACCCAGGTGAGAGCCTTTTCGGGCCTCACTGGGTGTTATCGCAACTTCATGGCTGACTATGGAACCATAGCTATGGAACGAAAGCTGCCCCTCTGACAGCTCTGACTTTGCCCAATAAACCGAGGAAAGTTATTTGGACAAAAGACTGCCAGAGGGCCTTGGTTGGCTTGAAAGAAAGTTTGTGTAGGGCACCTGTGTTGTGTGCACCTGATTTCAGCAGACCCTTTACCGTCCAGACGGATGCCTGCGACACCGGAATTGGAGCCGTCTTATCCCAGTTAGATGACAAAGGGAGGGAACATCCGATCATATTCATCAGTAGAAAACTCAAGGGTAGAAAACTTAGGTTACGTGCGCTACTATTGAAAAGGAATGTATCAGTATAGTTTGGAGCCTTAGGCGTTTTGGGCCCTACTTTAATGGGTCTACCTTCAAGGTGCAAACAGACCATAAGCCCTTGAAGTGGCTTATGCAGCTGAAGGGTGGAAACCCGAAACTGCTCAGGTGGTCCATTAGCTTGCAAGGGCTAGACTTCATTTTAGAGCATAGACACGGAAGAGTCATGATAATGCAGATGGCCTTTCCAGAAGGTATGTTGACCGTCTGGATGAGGGTGTCAATCTCGTGGGAGATTAGACGCCCTAACCTCAATCTCGGGGGGAGACTATGATGCTGGAAATGCATTGGAGGCACAGGGCCTCCCTGTCCTTGTTCTGCAGTCCTTTTTCGTGTATGTTCTGTCAGGTCCTCGACCCACTTGACTGGCGCAGAGGCAGCACAAACACCTACCTCCCCATTGGGTCTTGGAACCTGGGAAGTAGAAACCACAGGCCACCGCAACCCCCAGGGGAAAGAGGGTTAGGGTCCGTTGATTGGATGGGTAGAGGGAGTTCAGGGTAACCAGAAAGAGGTTTAGGGAAATGTGAATGGATGGGGAATGGGGAATTTAGGGAAACATGCTCCTCGACTCCTGTTCCGGCTCCAGTAGTTGTGACTCCGCCCTTGCACACGCACACGACACAATCACTCTCTATATGTGTGTCCTCAATAATGGGAGGCCATTGTACTGGAGCCTCTAACCAATTAGCACCACAATAAATACTTCACTACAACAGCAGTTAGCTTAAACACTGCCACCCTTAAAACATGGGTAGTTCAGCACTTGCCCACATTGCTTCATGTAGGCAAACCCCATGTGCAGAGCAACAAGTTCCCCACTCTACTTCATGCAAGTAGGCACATCTCAAACAGACAAGGCAAAGATTCCCCACATTACCCCATGCGAGGGTAGAAACAACAATGTGCACACAGTGTGCAAATACACTTAGCTCTGGCTTCTGCACAAGTTCAAGGTCCTCTGGCCTTTTCGTGTTGGTGGCCCGTGGTGCCGTCTCACCGGTTCGTTTCGTTCTGGGAGCTGAAATTAGCAAGATAAAGTCAATGCACGTGCGTGCAGAATGCCATTCCTATGAACGTTCCCTAAGGGGTTAAAACTGTTACAGGTGCGGTTACTTCACTGCCTGGTTGACTCCGACAACTAGGGTTAATTTGTTATGCATATCATGCAAAAGGTTAATATGCTTGCTCGATCGCCTTCTCGTGACTCTGGAAAGTTAGTTAACATTCCTTAGTGCCGCGTAGCGCGTCTCCCTCCGACTGAGAAATCAGCTGTTCTCTATAACAAAGATTGTTACTTAGCTTTCGGTTGTACACGGGGCCTGGGGTTGATGCAGGCGGGCGGGCGCCCCGCGTATGCGTGCCTCCAGGAGCTCGCGGGAAACACGTCCTCTCTTGCCGGTAGCCAGGATTGAGAGCGGTGCTTCCAGGGCGCGGCTCGCGCATGCGCACAAGCATGGGTGCGGTCCTTCTCCCAGCAGGCCCGTGGAGCACACGGACTGCTAGGTAATGTAGTTTCCGGGCGGTTCTGCATCCCTGGGCCTTGTTCCTGCAGAACACGCCTGGAAAAGCTGGTTGGACACCTGAGGGCCTCCCTAACTCCCCCTAAGGCCCCAATAGAGGCTGGAACCTGCCCTATTGCCCCCAGAACACTCCCAATTGCCCCAGTCCTGACATGTTCTGTGTTATTTTCTACCCAGGAGTCCATGTGGAGTCCTCTTTTTGGTTTGTTTTACAGACCCTTGGGATACCCTTATGGCGCCCATGGGTGGGGGAACAACCGTGTGCCCTTAGTGTATGTTTTTGGGCACCTTTGTGAGGCCCACAGAGCAGTGTATGGGCTGGTGGCAACTCCATGCTGAATCTGACATGTGCTCCGAGTATCCTCCATTTTAGGATACCCAGGCCCTGCCATTGTAATCAGTTGATAGGAGACAAGATGGCCACTGTGGCCTCTTGCTTTCTATTGCCTGTTACCTTGTTTTCCCAAAGTCCTAGGAAGCCCTGATTCTGTTCCTTCCCCCTGACTGGCTGTTGGGTGGAAGTTCCATATATGGCATTGTGGGGAAGTCCAGGCCAGACTAGCTGGAGCCTTCCCAGTGACTGTATGTTGTGGGTACACCCTTGGGGTGCGACCTGGGTCAATGCAGTGTATGACCAATATGCACTTCTTGTTATGGGTGTCTAGTTTCTGGTATGTGACACAAAGTCTGAGACAGCCCTTCCTGAAACTTTATAATTGCAGTGTGGAGTGCTGAATGGCTGGGTACTTGTCCAAATACACAGTACATGTTGTGAGTGTCTGAGAGGGAAGAAAATGACCTGAATCACTGTAAGCCTGATTGGCTGCCTGCCTGCTGAATGCCCTTCTGAGTAACTGGTTGCCTGAGTGTGACCCAGCAGAGTGAATGAGAGACAGAACAGTATATCTGGGGGTCTCTCACTGCTAGAAATCGTTCAGAAGCTGAAGTGGAAACTGATGCTTGATCTCGACCGCCGAGCCAGAAGAAGAAGGTTGACTGCTGTTACCTTCACTGCAATCTGAAAGCTGCTATGATGTTGAGACTGATCCGAGAGAGGACCTTGCTAGGATACCTCTTCCCGAGCTAAGAGAGACCATCATTCACCGCTAAACCTTTGCCAAAGCGCCCTGGAAGTCGGCTTTCGAAAGACTGCCAACCGGAGACGGGGACCGCCGAGGAGAGCGAAGAGAAGCACCGGACATTCCGTCCACCATCCTCGACCAGGGTTCGCAGGTTTTCTAGAACCGCTGGAGGGCCATCGAAACTGTGTTGCCCAGAATCAGGTACCACTTGACGCCGAGCCGCCGATGACCGGAGCCGCAACGCTCCATTGATTAAGACACTTTGAATTCAAGGACGCTCTCGCCAGCACCGCCAACTGCTTTGTCTCGCCAGGGCGCCGACATGAAGAGGAACATCCGCCGGTGTGTTTCCTGCCACCCAAAGACCGCAGAGACGCCGGACGACTCGACGCCCTTGCTGGGTCAAAGTTCTTCAGTGACTCTCTGCAGCAACAAACTATCATCGCCGAGGTATACCGCATGCCTCATCCCCGCAGGACGTCCCCGATTGATCATCGACGAGCACCGCCAGGACCGCAGCGGCTGCATCGATGCCTTTGTTCATCATTTCTTTGAGGGATCTCGATGATCCGTGGCTCCTGCCTTAATGGGAGCCGCTCAAGAAGGATCCGTCGACGACCCGATGTCAAACTATGCTATTCAAGATACATTGGGGTGGTAGAACCTTTTTAAAGGGAAATAAGACTCTGATAAACAATATATGTATGATATCTTTATTTACAAGTTGCCCAGGTGGGGGGATCCTCATACAGAACTGTGCCTAGTTGTAGAGGCCCAGTATTCTGCCTATTCGTTTAACCAACCTGCTTTCCTCGTATGTCTATTGTTGGTTCACCTTATTAATTCACTGATTTGAATGACATATGAACTGAGTACAGGTGATGCATTTTAATGGAATCAAACAGTAATTGTGGTACCACATATATATTTTTTTTTTATTTATTTGTATTTAATCTGTTTAGATTTTTACAAAGATGTTTTGGTCTTGAAGAGGAGTGTTATGTGTTTTTACTATGCGTTCTCAACGTTCTCGACGTAGACCAAGAAAGACAGGATTTTGCAAAAGAAAGGACTTCAGGCAGAGGGATAGTCCTGGTATCGTCATCATCTTTTGGCTCAAATGGGTAATTCTGTAAGCTACTCCTGTTGAATTTGGGAGGCCTTCTCCAAGGCGATGGTTAGAAGTTTGGTCGCTGCTATTAGCCATCTAGTTTGGGCTCCTGTAATAAGGCGATTCCACCAAATGTTTTCGTCAACGCCGTAAGAGGTCATAAACAGGGGGCCGAGGAAAGCTTTTCTTTCTTGGTCTACTGTCGAACAGACCATCAAGAGGTGCCCGATTGATTCTGTAGATTGTGGATCTTTACAAAGTCTACATGATTTTTCTTCGGACGCTGTACGAATTGCTAAGATTTCTTGAGTCGGTAGGAGATTTAAGCGGGCTTTCAGTAGGGTTTTCATTAGCCGTTTACAGGGGTATTTTGTGCAGTATCCCATTGGCTCTTTAAGTTTGTTGAAGACCGGTGGCAGGTGGGCTAGAAGTTTATTCGAAACTGCTTTCTCGTTGGTTTTTATCTGTGCGAGCCATTCCATTTTCGCTTTTATTCTTAATGGAATTTGGATTAGTTCTTCTTCAGAACACGATATCTCTTGCAGTGTGAGCTTTTGTGTATTGACCCAGTCATTTAGAAATGTGTTGGTCCCTTTAGCAATTTCCACAGCAATCATGTGGTATATTTCTAGGCTCTCTGGATTCTGGATTTTTCTGAAGAGTTGGATGGTAGTCTGGGCCACCACTGCCTCTAAGGAGAGTAGACCTAGTTCACGTCTCATTGCTGCAACGGCTGTGGATTTAGGTAAGCCTAATACTGCTCTCCAAATGAAGCTTTCCAATTTAGTCCACAGAGTGGATGGAATTGCAGGGGTTACGTCCATGCCATACGTTAGTGATGGAATTACTTTTGACTTGTAGAACTGAATGGCCGGCAGTAGGCTATATTTGCCGTATTTTCTATCGACTGCATGTAGTTGAGCAGTTAGGTTTTTGGTCTTTGTCCACAGGGTTTCCTGCATGCTCAAACCTGTCTTCGAGGTGTCAATTTCAACTCCCAAATATTTGAACGTTGACACGATTTCGATTTTGGACTGGTCAAGGTACCACTTTAGGGTCTCTTTCTTTTTGTTCCCCTGCTTCTGGAGAATCAGTATTTTTGTTTTTGATTTATTAATCTCAAGATTATTCTCCTTGGTGTAGTGGGTGGGCTAGGTTGTCGAGTTGGCGTTGAAGGCCCACCTATGTGTGATCCAAGATGATTAGGTCAACTGCGTATAAAAGTCTGATGATCCTTGTATTTCCGATTTTCGGTGGAAATGATCTGATCGAGTCTTGTGAGTCTTTAAAATCACCAAGGAAAGAGATGAAGAGTGCTGGAGCCAATGGACACCCTTGTTTAACACCGCAATGAGATGGTATGTGGTTAGAGAGTAGCCCTTGGTGGTTCAATCGAACTGAGACACTGGTGTTGGAGTGACAGGCAATAATCGGATCGAGAATTTCATTGGGGCAGTTCCACTTCTTCAGTTTGTTCCACAATTTTGACCTATCAACTCTGTCGAAGGCCTGAGATAGATCCACAAAGGCGAGGAAGATTCGTGGAGCGCCTAGCAAAACTTTTTCTTTAAGAATGTTTAGGATCATTATGTTGGCACCAGTGCTTGCGTTCTTCTGGAATCCCGTTTGAAGTGGGTCCATGGCCAGCGAAGATCGTACCCAGTTCTGGAAGTGGGTCAAAAGGATTGTTGCAAAAACTTTGCCGATGACGTCCAGCAGTGCTATTGGTTGGTAGTTGGAGGGATCTTCTCTGATGCCTTTTTTGAAGATTGGGACAATGACTGCTTGAGTCCAAGAGCTGGGGATTATCTTGAGGTCTTTGCAGTCTTTGAATATCATGCTCAGGACAGTTGGCCAGACGTCAGGATGTTGCTTTAGGTCAGAATTTGCTAGACCGTCAGGACCAGGTGCTCGTGACAGTTTCAATTTTGAGATGACTTTTTTTATATCTTCTTTGTCCGAGAGGTCAACCCACTTTGCATCGGTAAATCGTTTTGTTCTCTCAGAGGGGGGCACAGGGAACTCAAACAGTTGCGAGAAGTGGGTGGTCCAGCTATCTTCAGAGACCGAGTTTATCATTTGAGAATTGGGGTGATGGTTTGTGTTGTTAACAAGTGTCTAAAATTCTCGAGTTTTTTTTGTTTGTTAGGACCTTGATCATGTTTTCTGCGTCTGATTGGTACAGGGCAGCTCTGGTGTTTCTTAGCCACTGCTTATAGAGTCTCAGCTCAGTGCGATAGGTTTCCCATAACGTAGTAATGTTCCAGGTCGCTACTTCTTTTTTTAGTTTTCTTAAGTAGCGTCGCCTGATCACCAGATTCCGGTTGTATGTGTGATTATGGTTAAGTGCAGGCTTGTGAAGGCCTTTCGGAGGTTTTTTGTAGGCAAGTAGCAGGGGAATGTAGCTGGCCCTAAAGGTTGAATCATTTGCTTCGGTGTCAGAGGTTAAAATTTTGTATTCATCTGACAGGGTTTTGATGTCATTTGTGGTCATGCGCAAGCGAGTTAGCTGAGAGTTTATCTCGATCGAAACTTTGTAAAATTGCTGGTCTCGACCTCGGATGTTACAAGTAAGGTTTAGTAAGTTGTGATCGCTTGCTTCAGTTCTAATTACTTCGAACGAGTCTATGCTCGAATAGATTTTTTCAGATACAAAGATGTAATCGAGAGTCGCGGAAGACTGGTTGCGCTCCCATGTGGGTATCGTGATTTGCTTACTACATGTGTTTGCTGCGTTTCAGAGATTTCTTAGAGTTCATTAGCGTTACCCACGATTTTCCTCTTTCCTCCGTCAGAGTATGCGCAGACGAGTTTGAGCAGTTTGCGTTTAGGTCACCACATAGAAACTGTGTATATTTAACATTTTAGATTATCTTGAGCACAGTGTGTTATTGTTAATGTGTACATAACTTGGGCCTATTTATAAAAAGAACTGTGTTTTCGCTAAAATAGTGTATCGAAATTTCTTTGTGGGTGCTTGGGGACTACACCGTACTTAAAAACCAGCCTGCATCCCCTCCTGAGAGATTAAGCCTTGATTGCTCGTCCACATTTACCAAATAGAGAATCTTGGCTGGGGTGCTCTGTGTCTCTATTCTGCCAGTCTTTACAATCATCAACTCTATAATGATTCCTTTATCTTGGAAAAGAGCTAATGGGGTCCCTATATTTAAGAAAGGAGATTGATCTGATCCTAACAACTACAGATTATTAGCTTTATCTGATGTGATCTCCAAAATGTTTGCCTCGTTTATATTAAAGAAACTGAAAGAATGGGCTGAAGATCTGAAATTACTACCCCCCACAGCAAAATGGATTTAGGAAAGTGTTTAGCACTATGACAAACAGCTTTATACTAACTAATTTAATTAGGGCTTCCCTGACCTCCAGAGCAGAAAATGTATACATCTGTTTCATTGATTACACAAAGGCTTTTGATACTGCCCCACCACTGCGAGGTAAAGGATCTCTATTGGATATGATCGTTCAACTATACCAAGACACGTCAGAGAGCATCAGACTGGATCAAGACAGTGCTATTTCTGATAATATCAATACAAACGTGGGTGTCAAACAGGGGTGCGTTCTTGCACCCCTGCTCTACAAACTCTTTGTTTCAAATATGCAGCACTGTCTGCTGGACTCTAGAAACTTTCCGCCAAAAATAGGGTCCTTTCCTTATGTGTGATTATCATATGCGGGTGATGCTATAGTTGTGGACACCTGTAGGACACCTATAGGACTACAGAGGAGTATTGATGCTGTCTTTAAGTACTCCATAATAGGTTTATTTTAAATGTAGCAAAAACCAACACAATGGTAATAGGCGACTACAAAAAGAAGAGATGTGGCTTCGTTTGGAATGTACACAAATCTCCTATTAGAGTCGAGCAGGATTATGTCTATTTAGACACTGCTATTAACTAAAGAATGAACATTAAAATGCTAGCAGGCTATGTGACGATAAAAATATTTTTTAAGGTTAGAATTATTAAATAATGTATTGTTCACAAGGGTGGTTATTCCATCACTGTGCTTGCAAAATTATATAGAAGTGGCATTGTGGGCACACACTGAAACACACTTAGAGGGTTAGGCCTGGAGATACTTCTTGGATCTCCCGAGATGTGTCCGCATTGAATTCATTAGCTGTGAGATTGGAATGTTGTCACTGCAGACTGCCTACGGGTGTCAAATGTGGTGTTTTTTATTTGAATTTGTTGAATGCTGATGTTAAGCGGGGACTATCCCCGAGTTGCTTTACTGATATTGTAAAGAAACTAAAACCAAAGCTTTTGGTAAATGGGAGAGTGAGATCCTTGCTTTTTTTAGGATGATTGATTTTACAATTTTGGACCCCCTGATCATTACTTCAGCGATTAAAACCGTGAAACAGAAAGCTATTAACAAGCAGACTGGCGGATAAACATATATATGCTTCTTATTTTTCTCAAGGATTTGGTTTCCCGCATCCGTTCAACTATTTGATCAAGTGTAATAATATTGAGCTCAGAAATGTTATACTGAGAATGGGATTTAATCAACTGCCTACTTATGAAATAACAGGAGCCTGGCATGCCATACTACGAGAACAACGCTTATGCAGGCTCTGTTTGCAGGCTATAGAAACTATACGGTATACCCTCACAGACTGTCGCTGCCTGACAGGTAACTACATTAAGTGCTAGAGATGTTGTCTGCACAAAATGTATGACACTACTTCCAATTAATTCTGTAGTTCAATCTTTTCAGGTGAATCACTAGTTATTACTTCTGCTGCATATCATATTTGTTTTGAATTTCGAAAAAAAGACTCAGGAAACGTTTTTATGGATTTTGTATATATTTATTTGTAGTTTCTATTTTTATTATATTGATGAATTTTACAAGTGTATGTAATTGGGCTGATGAAATTGTATTGATGAATTGAGTTGTGTAATTTCGTATATTTCACAATGTGTCTAAGGTTTGTATTTAACCAATTACACAATTAAAAAATAAATAAAAATAAATTGTGCAGAAAGGATTATGTTGGGGAGTCTTGCTTATGAAATATGAATCAATTGGTGAGCTCTATTTCTACATTGTTTCATGAATGTATTTAACACTATTCATCACGCCCAGTAGAGCTCCAATATAAGTAGACTGACACACATTATAGAAACCATTTATGTCAACGATATGAAAACAGCATAGGAACGCCACCTTGTGCACTGCTTCAGCAATATTTTGTGTAGCTATGGAAGGTATGCAAAATAAACAATTTAATTCCTTACAGGGTGCCAAGATTATAATATTGATTGTTGTAAATAACTGCTGTTGATGGTTCCGTTCACATATATAGTGCTACATTTCCATGATGAAAGTGTTGATATGGACAACAAAATGCAACTGGAACACAACTCCTTGATGAAAAGATAAGTCATTGCATTAAGGGATTAATAATGTATGTCTACAATGGCCCTATTCCCATGAAACATCATTGTGGCAGGGAATAAAATGTCTAATATTGTTTTGAAATAAAGATGGTTGCACAAAAAGCACAAAAGGATGGACTGTGAAAGTGTAAAATCATTCCTTCTTCTTATGTTTCGCCTTCCCTTTACCATGGACAATTAATCATAGAAAGGCTGTAGATCTCACGGATAGTATTATGGGGCGTCAGCTCTTAAGGCTGCTCACACGATGTAAGTATTTCATTTGCTGCAGAGGCCCTGGCCCTAAAAGCGGTGCAGGTAGAACTATGGTAAAGTATTGTGTGAGATACAGATGGAGCTGTGGATTGATGGAAGTGTATATATAGGATGCCAAGCATTGGAGAAAAACACCAGGTAAACCTCAAGGTTACCAACAGTCTAGGCATTTTCAGAAGGTTCATGTCACACGATGAAGGAATTCTCTCCCTAAAGCAAGAGGCTTCCCAGAGATGTTAGCCCCTTCAAGGCAAAGTGAGCTCTTTGTGATAAGTTCATTTGTCAGCTCCAAAAACAGTAAACAAGTTTGTGATTTTGGGGCGTAGGTTTGGTGGCTGCGTTGAAGTTTGGTAGGGACATATTTTGTATTACATTGCAATATAGTATGATGTCTCTGTACCTTGCTACTCTTACAGTTTCACTAGATTTTCATGCATACGTAAAATCAATGGATATCTATGGAATCCACCTGCATGTAATATCTGCTAGACGCAGGTGGATTCCAAGGGATCCATTGTAAATGCCACCTGCAAAGCGTAATTTGCATTCTTCATTTACATTTTCTACAAAACAGAGTAAAATGAAAGAATAAAGGCAATTAATTTCACCTGTTTTTACTTTTTACACTCCGTTTTGTAAAATGTGAAAATTGCATGTAGGAGAGCCAACAGGCTGAAAGTGCTAATGTTGGTGATCCTGTGCATGCAATTTGCAGGTCTTACAAAATAACCCACAGAAACAAGAGCCTGTGAAGAGTAGGGCGATGCATCTGTTTCACTACCCAAACCTCTGTGAAGACTATGCCCCACAATAGAAAATAAAAAGTTTGACCAACTAGCATGGTACAGAGACACTAATGTGTCTCCATACTGGACCCTCCAACTGTAAAAGTGATGGGTGTATATTAGCTAGCTGAAAGGAACATCAGATGAAGACAAAGAACCACACATCCTGAACTTCGTTACAAACCAGAAACCTGGACACCAGTAAACCATAATGGTTGACGGTCCATGAGCAAGAAACTAGCGCAATGTTGGACCTTGGTAATAAACAGAAACGAGTGGCCCCAGAATTGTCAACCTGGCAAGTATGTGAGCTTGGGAACGGTGAGCACATCTGACATTGAGGGATTGAATGTCCCCTGGTGAGCAGTGTCATCTCTCATTTAAGCAACACCCAACACATTGGGAACTGACTTGCCACACTTCAGTGACCAGTTGCAAGAAACATTATATTGCAAACAATAGAACAAGAGAACAGAGGCCAGCAAAAAGAATACAGAGATTACTTCACTGCTTTCAGACTATATAAGAGGTTGTTAAAGGATTGGCTGAGCTGGGAAAATCTTAACTGCCTGAAAACCCACACCAAATCCCAAAACCTCATCGGGGTGATTAAGCCTCCAATTTCTTCCCCATTGTATATGGCAATTTAAAGGTCATGAGAAAGTGAAGGTGGTACTTAGGCGTAATGAGAGACCCTCCATGATATTTGGCAAAAGTCCATTTGGGGGGGGATGTTTTCGCAGACTACAGTCAGGTGACCCAGCTGCAGCTCCATGACTGGAAGTAAAGGCCAACGGAACTAGAGGAGAGGGATCTTCAAAAAGAGTCATGTCATAGAATGGTGTTGGGAATCCAAAGAAATCTCGTAAGCTTATGCGAGCAGGATGATCCCAGGAAATCCAGAGGTAGAGGTGGAGCTAAGAGAGACGGCAGATATTTTAAATGGAGCTGCAGCAACGATGAGATGAACACCATTCAAAGACTAGAAGTTACCAGGCAGTCCCCAGGTCAAGCAAAGCCACTGGGGGGAGCCCTGATGTGTGCGCACCGGGATATGAAGAGAAGATGATGCACAGAATTGAGATTTAATTGAAGGGCCATGAAATTACTCACAATATTTTCACCTGTAGTTTTCACAAGTCTCAATGTCCTTTCAAACAACCTTTCACTGTGGAAATCCCTCAGCCGGGTTTGCGCTTGTCAACACAATGTTGATGGGGTTATTATGCTTCACCTCAACTTGCAGGCATCCCTCAGCCGGGTTCACATTTGCCAGATACACAGTTAATCAGAAAGCAGGGTTCCTTTCCCCAAGCTTTCTCTTGGCATCCCTTCGTCGGGTTCACACTTGCCTTGGTTCGCAATTTCACAGTTCATTAGAAAGCAGGGTTCCCTTCCCCTGACTTTCTCTTGGCATCCCTCTGTCGGATTCACACTTGCCATGATTCACAAGAAAGTCACTTTAGACCCCTTAGGTTCTCTTCTTACCTAAACCCGGGCCTCAGCCCCCAGTCAGGCTTTACACAAGTCGATTAATACAATATTCTCGGGTGTGTTACTGGTCACCCTAACTCATAGGCATCCCTAAGTCGGGTTCACATGTGCCACAAACACATTTCACTTGGTATGCACAACATGTCAAAGACTTTCGACTGTACAATGGCTTTTCAATCGTACCTTGTATGACCACTTTGACCTCTTATGTCGGGCTCTCATAGGGCCTTCTGCTATTGGTAGTTTCAACAAAAAGGGGACCAGCCAGAGTCTTTCGAATGAGCGCCCATGTGGCGCCAGACCACTCTGCAGCCGGTCTTTCCCTGAACTTTAAAAGTTCATTAACACACAAGTTCTTTGTTCATAATTTTTTTCAATTCATATCATGTTGCCGTTTACAACCTTCGCTCAACACAGTTTGGTTTATTATCGGTTCTCCCTCCGACTCACCTGCTGTGATAAACTGTTTGCGTTTCTTGTATCTCAAGCCAAGAATAGTACCACAGCAGCAAGCACCTCTCCCTTTCTTGGTTATCAGTGTGGGAGGACCTTGTGCACCATTGACATCTGTTACACCACACGCTAGATGTACTGCCTGGCCTTATGATTCCTTTCACGGAGGCTTCGCAGGTCTGGGTTGAAAAGGGCAAGGGCACTTCCCTCCTTGTCATTCTTTCAGTTCTTGCCACCTTTTTCCTCCTTTTGAACTGCCGTCCTGGAATAGCTGCTTCCTCATGCATTTTGCCTTCCTCACAGTGTGCTCTCATGCTTCGACTTTTATCCCTGTGGGGAAGGGAAAGGGCCATCAGGTATGTGTAGTTATTGTCAATTGCCTGGCTCTTATATCCGACACAATTGAGCAAGGACATATAAAACTCCAGATCAAAAAAGCACTGACTCCCGACGGTCAGTGAACACAACAAAGTGAAAAAATCTGACTGCTACTTTTAATACGAATTCAAACACATAAGTAGCCAGTATTACATACAAATAATAAAGGTCAGCATGGGATACTCAAAAAAACAAAGAACATGTAGACGTGGTATACAGATAGAAAGACCCAATCGTAAATTATTGGATTAACAATTCAGCAATTGCATTTCATATGTACCATTATTAAGAGTAACATAACATATGATGAAGACATTGCGGTACACAGTATATAAGTGTGTGGAAATGACAATCATGGTGAATACGTGAAGAATTGGGTCAACACAACTGTGTTTCGGCACCGGAGCTATCCTTGGGTTGCTGTAATTGGGTCAGCCTTCATCAGGACAGAGACAAGTATACGTGTCAGATCCTATGTGTTCTGTCAAAAGAAATGGACAGAACATAGTGTCGGGAGTGTGTGGGGTTTGAACTCTGGTTGCATAATTTATAGTGGTTTTTAATGCATTATTTAGGATGTCTCTCGTGAGAGACTATATCACCTGATCACAGTGCTTACCGTAGTCAGGTGCACAGAGGCACGCGATCTGAGAGTCCACGTCTTCAGATACGAGTGGAAAAACAATTCCAAATAATGTCCAGTCTGTAAATAATGACCAAACAAGGATGTAAGAAAAAGTATGTGGCTAACTATTGACCATGACTCACAAGTAATTTAAGGAAGAGGGTGGAAGAAATAGCTTACCAATATTATGCCTGTGTGATGTAAGGAATTATTTTCTACCACATACTGAAGACCTTTACTCTCAGATTGTGAGCTTATTTTGCCAAAATGTCGCGTGATGGCTTTCTTACATCACACAGGCGTAATATTGGTAAGATATTTCTTCCACCCTCTTCCTTAAATTACTTGTGTACCAATTAGTTAAAAAAGGGAGAACATGGCATGGAGAGACTTAGGAATAGCATTGTGAAGGACAGACCCTGCATGACTAATGCTAGATCAGGAAGAAGGGCGAAGAGCGCCTATAGGACCTGATGAATGGAGAGCATGTGATATTTTATTTAGAATTGATAGCACCGCGATTAGGGACGTACATGTTGAAATGAAGGATGGTGGTCGCAATGATGAGGGTTATTGAAAGGGACTACCACAGATAGACAGTTTATATTATGGGTCAATCAGAACAGATGTTGATACAGGAGTAGCAGAGGAGGAGGAATGGGGAACAGGGAGATGAGACACCCCCCAGGGTGAAACAGAGTAGAGAGTTTGTGGGGTCCAAGGTCTCAGAATGCAACCAGGCTGCATGGCTCTGGTGAAGGGGAAACGAGGCAAGAGGAAGTTACTGGCTAAGCATTGTTACATAAGGGTCCCGGCACAGCATGTGTTCTGGCCACACATGATTAGAAACAATTTGATGAAGGCACTGCCATCGCTCACAGCAGGAGCAGGCAAGTGGATATATGCAATAAAACAGACCTCAGGCATTACACTGGCAGTATGAGATATGAAAAGGCTGTTGACTGCATTATTAAGTGACCAGCGGATGATATTTGGATAAAAGCAGGTTACTGAGAGGTAATAATGGTCAATGACAATCATGGTGGGGCACCTTTTAACAATTGTTGTGCTAAAGTGTGGGCTGCCTTAAGAGCAGCATATCCCAATACACTAGACATACATTCCATTATGACGAGCACTATGAAAGAAGATGAAGACCCGGCAAAATACATACTCCAGATTCAGGAGATGTGGAGGGCTGAGACAGGGGAACCATGGGATAAGATTATAGCAGTATTCTATCATATGTTAAAGAACAGACTGCCAAAGGTGCAGAAATATTTGGACAAGGTAGTGGGGACCGAGAATAAGGGGTGGGCCGAGATTCAGGCGATTATAGTACTTCATTGCAAGCAGCAGCAGGAGAAAGAAGGACGTGGTAGATAACGTGCAGAAGGCTGAATCTAAGTTACTACAGAATAAATTCATGAAGTTGAGCATAGAAGGAGCAGTGATTATGGGCCCACATATAGGGCAGGTAGAGCCGAGAATGGCCTCGGTATAAACGAGGTACCAGAATGGACTCAAGGGTATCAAGGTTATACAGATAACTGAGGTTATCAAGGAGGTTATATGGGAGGGTTCCCAAGAGGGAGAGGGGGATTTCAAGGAGGACATGGGGGGAGAGGAGGAGGATTTGGAGGGATGGGGCTGGGATTTGGCAGACCAGGACCATGTTGGTCATGTGGGAGATTGGGCCATTTTGCCATTTTGCTTTAAAGTGTATAAGGATTGAAGCATATGTGTATGATCCCCACACATACCCCAGCAGACTGGCAGCCCTGGTTACATATCAACAGCAGGATGGAATGATGCCTTCAAGTGCACCGTACGGCGCCCACACTGGTGTCCCAACAAGCACAACAGTCCCATTATCAATATCAAGCACCAGTACCACAGAAGATATAACCCCAGTACCCAATAGCGCACCTGTGTAGGCGCAGCAGCAGACACAACAGCCAACCCGACAAGTGTGGGACAAAAATGCCTTGCTGCACAGCACAGCTGCACTGTATACAGGGGAGAGTGTGATGGACGGTAACCCTTTCATATTCCCCAGGTCGGAAATACATATCCAAATTAGGACAGCCCACAGGGTGCCCTGATGTGCCCTATCCTATCAGTCACTGATGAGCCGGGAAGAGAAATCCCTGGTAGATGTGGAGACAAACAAATCACTCATCTTTATGGTTGACACAGGTGCAACTAAATCATGCATAAAGGAAGGGGATTCCCCTTATCAGGAAAAGTAATGGACACGCAGGGGTTCTCTGGGGTAATACATTTGGTTCCATTCACAGAAGACTTACCCATCAAGGTAGGTAACCGAAAGGTGTTAGCTCCGCTACTGTTTTCAACTACAACACCAGTGAACTTGTTAACCAGGGATCTGTTAAGCAAGCTAAATGTGACCATTTCATTCACTGAAGGGGTAATGTGCTCCACACCAGTAATCTGTTATGCTAGGGTGCTGGCAATAAAACCAGGAATTTGGTATGCTAATGTGCTGGCAACAATAACACAAGCATTGCACACTGATGGTACCACTAGAGGAATATCTTTGCACCCAGATTTGTTTATATATGGGGCGAGTTGTTGAGTCGGGTGCCAGGCATCCGAAAATAACCATTAGGGTGCCATCAGAATTTTTGTTTAGGCCCGCAGTACCCTCCCAGATCATGCTGCGGGTACCATTATCATGCTAGATTTGGAGAGGGTGCTGTTTGCTGCTTACAAGGTAGTGGTCATAGGGACTAACGAAGAGGGAAATGAGTGGCATACTGTGTTGTGTATTGACCCGGCTCATCGACTGAGTGGGCTGTCAGATGAGCAGCTGTTTGAGGATGCTGATAATGATAGTGACATAATACTGGAGTTTTTTTCCTGTGTCAAATAATGTTTCAGCATAGGAATGTACCATGTCCCATTCTTATTGCCAAGTGCATGCACACTTATGTACAGGATGATTTGCTAATGGTCCTAGCACTTTATGGACAGACACCCCCCATGATGTAGGGCTCTTGAAGAGCATAGGAGCAGTATGATCAAGTTGAAGTAGGGAGTGGAGTTACACAGAGTGCAACAGTATCCATTGTCCAGAGAAGCAGATGAGGGAATAACAAGACAATTGTGGCATTATGGCAGCAGGGCATCATTGTACCCTCAGAATCCCTGTGTAACACGGCAATATACCCTGTAAAAAAAGTGAAAGGGTCAAATTGGAGGATGAAACAGGACGTACGGCCATTGAATAGTACTGCTAAAACAGAGTTCCCAGTAGTACCAAACCCTGCCACGATCCTTTGCAACATACCAACTAAGGCCAGACATTTCACTGCTATTGGTTTGAAAGATGCATTATTTTCCATTACACTGCACCCCGATTCTGAATACCTCATTTCATTTACCTATCACGGGCAAAGGTTCCAACACATCAGACTTCCTCAGGGTCACTGTGAATACTCCAGTATTTTTAACAGAGTGCTCCATATGGATTTGGGAAATATACATGTACTGAGTATGGTCATTCAGTGTGCAGATGACCTCTTGGTGTGTAGCACAACAGAAGACCTATGTAGAACAGATTCAATTACACTGCTAAAATTACTTGCGGACAAAGGATACAAGGTAGATAAGGGCAAAATGAATTACTTCCAGAAGGAAGTGGTGTATTTGGGGCAAATTATATCATCTGCAGAGAAATGAGTAACCCCAAAAAGATCAGCTAGAGTACTGCACACACCACAGCCTACTATGGTCAAAGGAATGCAACAGTTTGGGGGTTTGTGTAACTATTGTAGAGCATGGATTTCTGACTTTTGTAGTTACACAAAGCCTCTACTGCAAGGACTCAAATAGGTACAGTAAAGCAAAGGGACACTCACATGAACAGGAGAAATGATAATATATTTCAAGGAGCTCACAAAATGCCATAGGTAACACACCAGTATTGGCAACCCCAATTACACGAAATAATTGGATTTGTTCCCACATTCTAATGGTCGGGTCATGACCACAGTGCTGGCACAGCAAACATCCATGGGACACAAGCCCCTAGCATACTACAGTGGTCTTTGCAGTTGAGAAATTCTCAATCACTTTGGGTTCCTCAGTGACATTATATGTAGAAAATCCAGTGTTCACAATTCTTGAGCAATCTAAATCAAATCTAACCACACAAAGGGCCTCTGCATATGAAATCATTTTGTCAAGACATTCTATTCACATTGAGAGGTGCCACACGGTGAACCCCGCCAATGTATTGCAATACTATAGGAGAAGGTGAGGAAGTGCATGGTTATGTTACATATGAAGGTCCTGAGGATGATTTAATGCCAAAGGGAGTACGCACTTGAGGAAGGGGAGGTCCTCTTTGTTGATGGGTCACCGGCGATTGATCAGGAAACTGGTCAGAGACACACAGGTGCAGCCATGGTATGCCTTGTAGATGGGGATTATGAGGAGTTCAAAAGAGGTTACCAATGCATTGTTTGGCTCAGGCAGCCAAACCGATTACATTAATTGAATAATTAGAAGCATCCCAAGTATACTTAGTGACCACATTTTCTGACTCTGCATACGCGACAAATACCGTACATTCAGGGTTGTCCAGTTGGAAATGGAAGGGTATTTCAGGGGTAATTTTTTGCACTAGTACAGTTTGTTCCCTTGCTAGAGAGACTGATTTAAACCTTGCCCCACCCAATACTAGTAGCAGTGGTTAAATGCAACACCCACACTCAATACACAGACCCGGATTCACTTGGCAATGATGAAGCAGATAAGGGCACCAAAGAAGGGGCATATTTAGGTGGGCCCCGATGTCACTGCATAAACTGAGGTGGCAAATCAACAGTTGCAGTTTGCAATCCCATACACAGCAGTACCGTTCACACAAATAATTGAGTTACAAGGACAGGCGCCCCAGGAAGAGAAAGAGCTGTGTGTTAAAAGGGGGTGCTCACAGTCACAAACTGATTTGATATGGAGACGAAACATTACAGGTAGAGTAGTAATGCCACTGAATTGCTTATGGTTGCTTTTCAGCAACTGCATTATCCAGTGCATGTTTCAAAACAGCACATTGCAAATGACATCTTGGAGGACTGGGTTGTCCCCAACCTACAGGACAACATCAACACATTTGTGGAAAATTGCACAACGTGTGATCTTTACAGCACTGGCCAGACTCTCAGGATGTTGCGCAGAACCTACCATGTCCAACTGGACATTTCCAGGAACTTCACATTGATTATATGGACATGTTTAACAGGTGCCGTAATTACTGCTACCTTATTGTTGTAATATGTCTGTTTTCCCCTTGGATTGAAGCAGGGCCTTGTGCACAACCCGATGCAAAATCAGCAGCAAAATATCTGGTACACAAGGTATTTCCTCACTGGGGAGTATGTGAGGTCCAAAAACTGATAATGGAACTTACTTTAACGAATTGTTGAAAGAGATTGTATACCTATGCTCCCTATATCATCCTCAGGCCAACGGTGTGTAGAAAACTGATTGCACTGTGGAAGAGTATACTGTCAAAGATATGTACTATGTTACGGAGGAACTGACTGTCTCCCTCTGGCTGTGTTTAGCCTGAGAATACAGCCAAGCAAACATCACCACTTGTCCCCGCAAAAGATAGTGAGGGGGAGAAGAATGCACACACCTCTCACACCTACACACACAGCATCAGAGCAGGGGAGCCGGAATTTTGGGAGAGGATTTTCAGGGGTATTTGAGGGAGCTAACAAAAAGTGCAACATTTATTGTCTGACCAGATTGCCCCTAGAAGAGAAGAGACCGTTGAAGCATCGCCGACAGATAAAACGAGCTTACTGGTGCCACGGCTATAGGTGTTTGTGAGGAATTTCACCTGGCGCAAGAACAAGCAAAGTTCCAGTGTCAATTTACTCTCATCTTTGTAATGCCCTTTGCAGTTCACTTGAAGCAGTTGTGGTACTGGGTCCACTTACCCGATGTTCCGAAAAGCACCCGGTACCGTTCCACTTTCTCACGAGAATGAAAAAATGACTGAGTGATATTAAAGTATACTTTGCAGCAGATTTCCTTATGATACTACACTATATCATGATGGAAAGTTTGGATTTGTCTGCATGGTTGCTTTTTTTCTATCCTTTTGCAGGTTCAGCACTACAAGCGTTGTGTAAAATATATTTAATGTTGTATCTGTTGTTTGGTTTTTTGAGTAGGTATAGTGTTTCTGTGTGGTTATTTTATACAGTTGGTTTGAGGGACAGGGCCTCCATGTCCTTGTCCTGTACTTCCTTATCATGTGTGTTCTGTGTTGTTTTCTGCACAGGAATCCATGAGGGACTCCTGGCAGTGCAGCTCTACCTCATTTTGGTTGTGGTGTACAGACCCTTGGGATACCCTTATGGCACCCATGGGTGGGGGTACAACCCTGAACCCCTAGTGTATGTTTGTGGAGACCTGTGTGTGGCCCACAGAGCAGGGCATAGGCTGGGTGCAGCTCCATTCTGCATTTGACAGATGTTCTGAGTATCCTCCATTTTGGGATACCCAGGCCCTGCCATTGGAATCAGTTGATTACTGATAGAAGGCAAGATGGCCGCTGTGGCTATATGGTTTCTATTACCTGTTAGCTTGTTTTCCCAAAGACCTGGAAAGCCCTGGCTCTGTCCCTTCCCGTGACTGGCTGTTGAGTGGAAGCTCCATATCTGGTATTGTGGGGAAGTCCAGGCCAGACTGGTTGGAGCCTTCCCAGTGACTGTATGTTGTGGGTACACCCTTGGGGTGGGACCTGGGTGAATGGAGTGTGTGACCAATATACATTTCATGTTATGAGTATCTGGTTGCTGGTGTGTAACACAATGAATGAGAGCCCTGCCGAAACTGGTATGAATGCAGTGAGGTGGGCTGAAAGGCTGGGCGCTTGCCCCAATCCACATTCCTTGTTGTGAGTGTCTGGATGGGGAATACTGGCCTGAATGCACTGTGAGCATGGTTGGATGCCTGCTGAATGCGCTTCTGAATGATTGGTTGCTTGAGCCTGGCTCAGCAGTGTGAATGAGAGACAGAACAGTATATCTGGGGACCTCTCACTGACTAGAAATGTTCAGAAGCTGAAGCCAAAACGTGATGCTTAACCTCGAAGCCCAGCTGGAATAAGAAGGCTTTGCTGCTGCTTTCCTTCAATGCAATCTGAAAGCTGTTTCTTCAAGAACTGATCCAACAGAGGACCTGGCTAGGAGACCTCTCCCCAAGCTATGAGGGAACGCTGTGCACCAGCTCATCTTCATCAAGGTACCCTGGTAGTCAGCCCCTAACAGCTGTCGACCGGAGACTGGGTCCGCTGAGAAACATTGAAGTAAGCACCAGGACGTCGAGGCAGTCGACGACCATCACCGTTGACCAAGGTTCGGAGGACCAATGTAACCTCGTTGACCGGAGATGCAGCACTCCATTGCCTAAGACACTTTGAAATCAAGGACTGTTAGGGAGAATTCTCCAGAATGGCTAATTTCCCTTACCTACCGAGTCCCTCAGCAGCTTTGCTTGATTTCTAGGATTTATTTTTTAACCCTGTAAGAGTGTGAGCCTTTTTTCCTACTCTTAAATGTGTTTTGCTGTGTGTGTTTAACATTTTTGTGTGTCCATGCACTGTGGAGCCTCACCTACTCCACAGGCATCATCTTTTTACTGTGCGTCACACATAACCTTTAGTGCAATGACACAGGGTTGACTTTTTAGGCTTCCCAACTCAGACTCCATTTTCTGGGACTGACTACTGTCTCCCAGAACATGTAAAGTTGCCATTGACTTTATTAGTCTTTTCAAATTCACAGACCTAGTACAAACTATCTTACATAGAGTTCTGGAAAGATTTAATAGTTATCCCTTTTTTCTGTTTCTCTTGGAACATTATTTCGTTCCCCTTTCTTTAAGATTTGGCTGGTGGCAGTGGTATCTACCCTATTTTTCCTACCGCTGTCTATTTAAATAGCCTTGGTACTGTTTTAGGCTAAGTTACTAGCCTCACACTTAAACCCGCTGGACCCCATTCACTTATTTCGTTCTGGCTGGGTTTATTCACCATTTCTTTGTGTAAAGGTCTTTCTCGTGTTTTACTCTGCGCGCCAAACCAGGTTTGGTTCCTTTGTTCGCCGTCCTTTGGCAGGCTTCTGCATAGAAGCCCTCCTTAGGCACCTGAATGTCTTAGGGGGAGAGGATGTGAGGTTTGATATCCCCTGCACAGTGTCTCCTTGGAGACCCATGTCACACTCTGTATGATTGGCTGTGGTGACTGTCCCGCTGGGACAGCCATTCTGCAGTGTGATAGACAGCCAGGCTGTGTGAATGGGTGAAAACTGCATAAAAAGCAGGTCTCTGGGACTGAGAAGGCAGAGTCGCCACTGGATCGAGAGAACCAAAGAGAAGCCGACAGAAGAGGCCTTCTACCACGACTGAACCTCCCGGTGAAGCGCTGCTGCACGTCTCAATCTCCAAACTTCAACGACAGGGAAGATCTGCAAGGAATCTTCTCCCCTTGAGCTGGTGGGACCAACCAATTCGCCAAACTGCAAGCCAGGCCTCACTCCTCTGGTCGGATTTGCTGTGCACAGCCACAGTGAACCGGATAGCCAGGAGGACCGGACCCTGCTTGGGCTTTAAGGAACGCACCTTTTATTCGTTGCTTTGCTCTGCTGCTGGTTTCTTCCCTGGGCATTGCAGGACCCTCCAGTCTTCCTACTTCGTGTCAGTCCGACAGTCGCTTCAGGAACCGTGAGCCTGCAGGACCTGCCAGGAATGTCCACCTCAGCTACAGCCTTCTTCATTTAAGGTACTGTTCAAACACAGTTGTTCATTCCATCCGACTGCGGTGAAAGTGTGTGAAACTTTTTGCCAATCCGAGGGCTTGTCATTCTCTATTCTTTAAAGTAACTTTTCCTCCGACCAACTTCGTTCTGAACTCTTGGCAAAGACTTGACCGCAAACTACCCTGAACTGTGTGATCCTCTGCAAAGACTTTGGTCCATTGACTTTGGCCCAGGCCTCTTGATTCGATTTCCTCACTGTAGTTACTTTTTCTAGATTGCCCTGCTCACTTACTTGTTGGTGCTGTTCAACTTTTGTCTGACCTTGTCTTTCACTCCCTTTTAAATTGCTGGAGTGCCATTTTGCTCACACTTCATTTTGAACTTAACTTGTTCAGAATCCATTGGGTTAGGGTGTAGCATATTAAGAGTGTGATTTTTCTACTGCTTTACTTTAGTGAATTGTTTTACAACTGATGTGTAAATAAATGTATATTATTTTACTCAGAAACCTTGAATCAGTGTTTGTTTGAACGATAGTAATTGCTGTCCTTTGTGTAACTATTGATACTGATCACTTTACTCTTGAGATAAGTCTGGCTGCTCAGCCATCGCTACCACTTTACTGTGTAGTACAGGCTTGTACCAAAAGTGAATTTGTACTGTCACTTGTAGACTTAATTGTGTGTGGTGTTCCCAAAGGCTACTGCATATGATTCTGCCTAACAAGGACTCCCTTGCCATTACTGTCGCCCGCTTTGTCCCGCCGGAGAAAGTTGAAGATGAACCAACGAGAATCCGCCGGTAGGTTTCCCGCCACCCGATGTCCACAAAGACGGCGATGAAGATATGAAAGCCAGCCATGGTCGAGTCCCGATCGTCGACGCCAACACCGACACCCGCTTCCGGGCTCACGTTCTTTGCTGCAACAAACTCTCATCATTGAGGTGCACCGCACGCCTCATCTTCGCAGGACGTCCAAGACCAATCATCGATGAGCAACGCAAGGCCGAAGCTCGTGGCTCCTGCTCTAAAGGGAGTCCATTAAAGAGGGATCCATTGACGAACGATCGAAGAACTCTGCTAAGCTCAGGTACATTGGGGTGGTAGAACATTTTAGCAGGAAACAAGACTAATTTAAACATATATGGACTGGGCTTGTTGATACACTTTATTTACAGGTTGCCCAGGTGGGGGGATCCTCACACAGAAATGTGTCTGGCAATAGGGACCCAGTATTCGGCCATTTGTTTAACCCAACCTGTCTTCCCTACTATTTCTATTGTTGATTCACTTTACTATTTGATTTGTATGCCATTGAGACTGTCAGCAGTTGGTGCATTTTAAAGGAGTCAAGAGTGAACTGTGGTACCACATAGACATTGTACATAATTATCATATTAGTATTGCCAAAGCACAAAGTGTGTTATTGATTGTATATATATTCTGAATCTAATTTATATAAAGAACTGTGTTATCACATAACTTAGTGTGTGGATATTCCGTTGTGGGGCTTGGGGACTACACTGTACTTAAGAACCAGCCTGCGTCAGCTCCTGAGAGCTTAAGCCTTGATTGCTCGTCCATAGCTACCCTAAAGAGAATCATGGCTGGGGTGCTCTGTGCTTCTACTCTGCCATATAGAGGGCAGGAGTGCAGATACCCCCTCCAGTCTTTACACTGGTGGCAATTGTGGGATGCTAATGGTTTTAAGAATCAGTGTCACTGCCACTTACAAAATATCAACACTTTGTTAATTTGAGGTTTATTTGTGTACTAGATAACCACATTACAAACAATGGAATCTATTGCAAATGGTAAATTGATTAGGATGAGCTTAGAAGCTCTCCAAAGTGCTTGTGAAGCCAGGGAGTTATACTTTTAAGATAAGTCTAGGGCTGAGATTATAGCTGCCCGGGTGGAGCACCAGAATGATGGTGATGCTCTTGATGAAGTGGGGGATGCAACCATTGAGGAACCTGTCCCTGGGATTGTTATTGAATCTGTTTCTGGCGGTGCCACCACTCCTGCTGCCTCTATTCTGAAACCCAGCACTGTTTCTTCACGGAATTCCTTGGAACTTGAATGATTGAGGATGAAATTGGCCTTTCAATATAAAAGGTCAGAAACTGAAGCTGAACATAAGGAGGAGTTGGCCCAGCAAGTGATGCTCAAAAATAAGGATCTTGAACTCAAACACAGGTATGTTGAATTTAAAAACAAGGACACTGAATGTCAAAGAATCCAGCTAGAGAAAGCTAGATTGGAGACTTCAGCCAAACCAGTTGAGAGTGTCAGGTCCCCTGCCACCAAGTTTATGAAAGGTTTTGTTGGAGTGTATGTGTAGGGTCCTGATATCCTCCAATGGATTGAAGCATTTGAAATGGCTTGTAGAATCTATGATGTTGATAAAAGAGTTTTGGCTAAGTGTTTATTAAGTAGAGTGCCTCAGAATGGTCATGACTGTATTCTGAAACTGGGTGTGGTAGAAAGCGGTCAGTAGGAGTGCATTGAGTCTGCTTTGATTGCCAAGTTTGGCAAAACACCTACTCAATACCTTAAAAGGTTCAGGAAATACAAGAAAAGAGGGAATGTGTCTTGGGTTGACTGGTTGAGTGCTGCGCATAGGAACATGATGGGGTGGATTGATGGATATAAGGTGAAAACCTTTATTGAATAGTCCCACTTTTTGGTTTTTTGAGCACTTTTCTGAAGCCTGTTCATCAGAGCTGTGTCAATTTTTTGCTGACCAGAACATTTTGGGTGCCTTTAAGCTGGCCAGGCTGGCTGACAAGTGAGTGTCCCACGGGATGTCCCCTAAAGAACCCAGTGGGAAGGGCAAGGACGAAGAGAAAGGGGCCTCTCGGAAGTCTGGGGAGTCCCAAAAGCAATCACAGTCGAGTAAACCTAAACCTCCCTCTCCTAAGAACCAACAATCAAGTGGGGATAAGTATTAAAGGGTAGTGGTTCTCCTGCTGCCAAGCAGGTTCCCAGTGGATCCAGTACCGTACCTCACATTCCTGGCACTTGTTGGGACTGTGGGGCCCTGGACCACAAGATGGGTGACCCCAAGTGTAAGGTAAGACACTTGGGGCCTCATTACACGGACGGCGGTAAGGGTTAACGGTCACCGTTAATGGCAACGGTGACCGTTAACCCTTACCGCCGTACTACGAGGTCCCTTTGCGGGTTGGAGGAACTAACGCCTGCTTCTTGCAGGCGTTAAGTACCAACCCGCTAAGGGACCTCGGAGCTAATTACGGCACCGCAAAATTGCGGTGCCGTAATTAGCGCCTTCCCCATTCCCATAGAGCCCTATGGGGCTGAAATGGGAATGGGGAAGGGCAATGGCGGAAAGGGGATTTACCGCCCCTCCAACCTTGGAATGGGGCGGTAAATCCCCTTTCCGCCAAGGCGGTGCCGGTAATTTACCGGCATGGTCCAGGGTGCTAATAGCACCCTGGATTACCGCCTTCCGTGTAATGAGGCCCTTGGAGTCCAGGCTGTTAGCCTGACCTACCCTTATTTCATGCATGAGGTGGACGACACTGCCCTCCGCTCCTCTGCAGGAATCACATTGGGTGCTCCTGCAGGGATTTCCCTAGTGTCCCTTGAGTCCTGGGACAAGTAGGCACACGTACTGACTACAATCCCACAGAACACCTGTAGATTTTTGAGAAGTGTCCTCCTGAATGGCCAGACTTCTACTGTTTTAAGAGACACTGGGGCAAGTATGACAGTGGTGGACAGGACCATGCTCATGCCAGTGGACTATGTAGGTGCTCCTCTGAGAACTACCAGGTTAGCTGGTGGGCCTCCCAAATTATCTCATGTAGCCCTAGTCACCATCACGGTTGCAGACAAGACAGCAAAGCTTCCCGTCCTGGTTCAGGACATTGTACCTGCTAACCTTTTGTTGGGGAATGATCTAGCGGAGTTGGGGTTGATCTCGGATGGTCTACCTTTGACTGCTGCTGCAGTCACTAGGTCACAGGTTGCACCGGGTCTGACTGTCAGTCAGGTACCCAAGCCAAAGAGGAGAACCAAGGCAAGACGGAAGAGTTAGAAGGCCAGCTCTGCAAAGGGGGCTCCTTCTCTTCCTGCTGCTTCAGCAGCACCCACTGGGATTCAGGCTCTGAATGGGATGCGTCCAGGGGTAACCCAAGACTCAACTCCTGAGGGAGAAGGGCCAGAAGACCCTCCTGCGGGAGAGATGTTCAACCCAGAGGATTACCCGGACCTTCAATGCCTGCTGGCTGAAGCGGGGGCTTCTAGGGGCTACTTCTGTAATGGTTAGAGAGATTACCACTCTCTCAAGTTTCTAAGGAAACAGGCCAAGGCACAAGGTGAAGTGCCTAGGTCTTTCAAAATATATTGGGAGGGTGAGCTCCTTTGTAGTGAGCCCACTAAGCCTGAACCTGGTGCCCTCAAGAAGTTGGTGGCACACCAGGTTTATCGGCCCTTCCTGTTGCAGTTGGTGCATGATGTGCGCTTAGCTGGTCATTTTGGGACCAAGAAGACTAAGCAAAGGCTCTCTGCCCATTTCTGCTGGCCCCCGATGGAAGGAGAAGTGGAGTCCCACTGCCGGACCTGTCCCACTTATCAGTTGTCTGGCAAGACTGGAGGCAGTGTCATTGCCCCACTGCAGCCTTGCCAGTGGTTGGCACACCATTTGGAATGGTTGACATTGTCGGTCCCCTTGACCATCCCACATCAGGTGGCCAACGGTTCATCCTGGTCCTGCTTGATCATGCCACCAGGTACCCCGAGGCAATACCCCTTCGGACAATTACAGCCAAGGTGGTTGCCAGGGCTCTCCTGGGCATTTTTACCAGTGTTGGATTCCCTAAAGAGGTGGTCTCTGACAGAGGATCCAACTTCATGTTTAGTTACATGCAAGCGATGTGGAAGGAATGCAGAGTAACATTTAAGTTCTCCACTCCTACCATCTCCAGACCAATGGTCTGGTTGAGAGATTTAATAAAACTCTCAAGGGCATGCTGGGTGCTTTGGAAGAGCCCCCCAAGGAGGAAATGGGATCTCCTCCTGCCATTCCTGCTGTTCGCCCACAGAGAAGTGCCTCAAGAGGGTGTTGGTTTCAGCCCCTTTGAACTTCTCTTTGGACATCCCATGAGGGGGACCCGTGCCTTGATCAGAGAAAGTTTGGAAGCCACCCCTCCAGGTCCTGCCAAACAATTGGGGGACTATGTGTTAGGCCTCAGACAGAGGATGCCACAGATGATGGGCCAGGCCATGCCACAGCGAATCTTAAGGCCAGCCAGGAATTGAGTACTGGCATGACCTTAAAGCATCACAAGTGGATTAGAGTCCACGTCAGGAGATCCTTGTGATGGAGCCTAGCAAGCCTCAAGCTTTGACAGATAAGTGGACTGGACCCTTCAGGATAATCTCCAAGATGGGTGAAGTCAACTATCTTGTTGACATGGGAGTCCCTGGGGTAGCCCCTCAGGAATACCACGTCAACAGGCTTAAGCTTTTCCACAGATAAAAGGAAGTCTCATGCCTTCTCCTAGCTTCCGAGGAAGAGGAGGATGAGAGTGAGCCCATTCCTGATATTCCACATAATAACCCTCAATATGGCTCAGTGGAGGGAGTGCATCTCTCTTCAGATCTGACACCAGAGCAGCAGAGGGCCTACAGGGCTTTGCTCCGGCAGTATGTCCCTCTGTTCTCACTGACACCAGGCCTCACCCCGTGGTGTAGGCACAAATTTGACACTGGTGACAGTGTGCCTGTCAAAAGCAGGTGCTATCAAATGTCAGATTTGTCTCGGGAGGATAGCTCAGGGGCAACGTGCTCGCCTTGCAAGCAAGACGACACGGAGCAACACAGGTTCGATCTCCGGGTCCACGCTTAGAAACCTCTGGGTATTAAGCACGTTATAAACACCCAATCATATCATATCATAGATACCGTGAAGAACCACATCCAGGCTAAGGTCACTAAGATGTTGGATCTGGGTGTTATTGAACCCTCAAACAATCCAGTGGTCCTTGTCCCCAAGGAAAGTTCCCAGGCAGGTACCAAGGATTGGCGGTTCTGTGTGGACTACAGAGGAGTCAATGCTGTCACCAAAACTGACACGCACCCATTGCCCAGGGCTCATGAGCTTGAGGACACCATAGGTGCTGATAAATTTATAAGCACCTTTGACCTTACCTCAGGCTATTGGCAAATAGCTCTGATGGACCATGCCAAGGAAAAGACTGCGTTCTCAACACCCGAGGGGCTCTACCAGTTTAGAGTCATGCCTATTAGGTTGAAAATTGCACCTACCACCTTCCAACGATTAGTCAACCATGCACTCAGTGTGCTGGAGGCCTTTTGTGCGGCCTACATAGACGACATTGCTGTCTACTGTTCCACCTCATTTGGATAAGGTGTTGCAGGCCTTGAAGAGGGCTAACCTCACTATCAAGGCCACCAGGTGCCAGATAGCCCAAGGGAAAGTCACCTACCTTGGTCATGAGGTAGGAGGGGGTTTAATCCAACCTCTCCCCAGTAAAGTATAGGATATACATGACTGAGAATCGCACTCAAACCCAGGTGTGAGCCTTTTTGGGCCTCACTGGGTATTACTGCAACTTCATGGTGGACTATGGAACCAAAGCTGCCCCTCTGACAGCTCTGATTTTGCCCAAACAACCGAGGAAGGTTAATTGGATAGAAGACCGTCAGAGGGCCTTTTTTGGCTTGAAGGGAAGTCTGTGTAGGGCACCTGTGTTGTGTGCACCTGACTGCAGCAAACTCTTTATCGTTCAGACTGATGCCTGCGACACTAGAATTGGAGCTGTCTTGTCCCAGTTAGATGACAAAGGGAGGGAACATCCCATCATATTCATCACTAGGCAACTCAAAGGTAGAGAACCTAGGTGGACTACTGTTTAAAAGAATGTTTCAGTATAGTTTGGAGCCTTAGGCATTTTAGGCCCTACCTTGCGGGGTCTACCTTCAAGATCCAAACAGACCATAAGCCCCTAAAATGGCTTATGCAGATGAATGGTGAAACCCCCTTTTTTGGGCCTCACTGGCTATTATCGGAACTTCATGGTGGACTATGGAACCATATCTTCCCCTCTGACAGCTCTGAATTTGCCCAAGCAACCGAGGAAGGTTAATTGGACTAAAAACTGTCAGAGGGGCTTTGTTGGCTTGAAGGAAAGTCTGTGTAGGGCACTTTTGTTGTGTGCGCCTGAATAAAGCAAATCCTTTATTGTTCAATCTGATGCCTGTAACACCGGAATTGGAGTTGTATTGCTCCAGCTAGATGGCAAAGGGAGGGAACATCCTATCATATTCATCAGTAGTCAACTCAAGGGTAGAGAATGTAGGTGGGCTACTGTTTAAAAGGAATGGTTCAGTATAGTTTGGAGCCTTAGGCATTTTAGCTCCTACCTTATGGGGTCTACCTTCAAGGTCCAAACTGACCATACTCGCTACAAGTGGCCTATACAGGTGAAGGGTGAAAACCCTAAACTGCTCAGGTGGTCCATTAGCCTGCAAGGGCTATGTGATGCTGAAAATGCATTGAAGGGACAGGGCCTCCCTGTCCTTGTCCTGCAGTCCTTTTTCATTTGTGTTCTGTATTGTTTTCTGCCCAGGAGTCCATCTGGGACTCCTGGCACTGCAGCTCTTCCTGTTTTTGGTTTGGTGTACAGACCCATGGGATACCCCTTAAGGCACCCATGGGTGGGGGTGCAACCCTGTGCCCCTAGTGTATGTTTTTGGGCACCTGTGTGTGGTCCACAGAGCAGGATATGGGCTAGTAGCAGCTCCATGCTGAATTTGACAGGTGCTCTGAGTATCCTCCATTTTGGGATACCCAGGCCCTGCCATTGGAATCAGTTGATTCCTGATAGGAAACAAGATGTCCCCCATGCGTTTTATTGCCTGTTACCTTGTTTTCCCAAAGTCCTGGGAAGCCCTGACGACTCTGTCCCTTCCCCCTGACTGACTGTTTGGTGGAAGTTCTATATATGGGGCCTCATTACACCCCTGCCGGTCCGGAAAGAACGGTGGTGGTAAATCCGCCACCACCATTCTTTCCAGACTTGCTGATTAAGAGTCCTGCAGCGGGAGGTGTCACTCCCGCCAGGTTTGACCTGGCGGATTTAACACCACCCGGCTGCAGGCGGACATGGAAACACCGGCTCTGTCATAGACGGAGCCGGTGTTTCCATGGTCCCCTACCCATGGAGTCCTATAGGACTCCATGGGAATGGGGACTAACAGAATTCCGCCTCTGGAATTCCCAGGTCACCAGGGTCGTAATGCCCTGGTAATTCTGGGAATCACGGAGGCGGAATGGTAATACGAGTCCGGTGGTAACCTGCCGGTTTTTCCAGCTCGGTTACCGCCGGACTCGTAATGAGGCCCATGGTGTTGTTGTGAAGTCCAGGCCAGACTGGCTGGAGCCTTCCCAGTGACTGTATGTTGTGGGTACACCCTGTGGGTGGGACCTGGGTGAATGGTGTGGCCAATATACACTTCTTGTTGTGGATATCTGGTTTCTGGTGTTTGACACAATGACTGAGACAGCCCTGCCCAAAATTGGTTTGAATGCAGTGTGTAGTGTTGAATGACTGGGTACTTGTCCCAATACACATTCCTTGTTGTAAGTGTCTGAGAGGGAGGAGAATGGCCTGAATGCACTGTATGCCTGATTGGCTGACTGCTGAATGCCCTTCTGAGTGATGGGTTGCCTTAGTGTGACCCAGCAGAATGAATGACAGATCAACTAGTATATCTAGGGGCCTCTCACTGCTAGAATAATTCTTACAGAAGATGGAGTTGAAACTAACATTGAAACTGAAGCTGAATCTCGAAGCCGAGCCTGAAGTAGAAGGTTGACTGCTGTCTCCCTTTGCTGAAATCCGAAAGCCAAAATCCGTCGAGACTGATCCAAGAGAGGACCTGGTTAGGCACCCTCTTCCCGTGCTCCGAGGGACCATCGAGCACCGCTAACCTTCGCTGAAGCGTCTTGGAAGTCAGACCTTCGACAGGCTGCTGACCGGAGACGGGGACCGCCGAGGAGAACTAAGATAAGCACTGGACATTCTGTCCACCGCCGTTGACCAGGGTTCGCAGGTTTGCATAACCACTGGAGGCCAGTCGAAGCCGTGTTGCTCAGAAGAGGAGACCACTTGACGCCGTGCCACTGACGACCGGAGTCGCACGCTCCTTTGGCTAAGACTTCTGATTCACGGATGCGCTCGTCCTCACTGCTGCTCACCTTATCCCGCCGGAGAAGGCCAGGCCGTCGACGCACCGAGAAGCATTCGCCGGTGGGTTTCCCGGCACCCAAAGACCATAGATACGCCGGACAACTTGACGCTCTTGCTGGGCTACAGTTCTTCACAAACTCTTTGCTGTCCTGAACTCTCGACATCAAAGTGCCCCGCACGCCTCTTCCTCACAGGACGTCTTTGACTCGTCGTTGATGAGCACCGCCATGACCGAAGCTTCTGCCTCGACGCTATCAAACTTCCGTCAAAGATTCTCGATGCCGAGTTCACTTTCTTCGAGGCCCATCGACGATCCGTGGCTCCTGCTTTAAAGGGAGTCACTCAAGAAGGATCCCTCGATGCCTCCTCGAGGAACTCTGCTATTCCAGGTACATTGGGGTGGTACCTGGAATAGCAGAGGGAATAAGACTCATTGAACAATATATGGACTGGGCTTGTATTATATCTTTATTTTACAGGTTGCCCAGTAGTCTGCCAATTGTTCTAACCAACTGCTCCCCCCCCCCCATTTCAATTGTTGGTTACCTTTATTAAGTGATTTGTTTGACATTTAACCAGAGTACACTTGATGCACTTTAATATGATCTAATAATAATTGTGGTACCACTTAGAACTGTATATATTTGCCATTGTAGATTTATTGAGCACAAACTTAGTTATTGTGATTGTGTATATAACCTTGTACTTTAATTATATAAAGACTGTGTTTTTATTAATACAGTGTGTGGACATTCCTTTGTGGGTGCTTGGGGACTACACTGTACTTAAGAACCAGCCTACATCACCTCCTGAGAAGCTAGGCCCTGATTGCTCATCCATTGCTACCAACAATAGAGAATCTTGGCTGGGGTCCTCTGTGCCTGTCCTCTGCCATATAGAGAGTGGAAGTACAGACCCCCCCTCCAGTCTTTACAGGCTAGACTTCACTATTGAACATAGACCATGGAAGAGTCATGATAATGCGGATGGCCTTTCCAGAAGGTATGTTGACCGACTGGATGAGGGTGTCTGTCATGAACCCTTACAGGCGCTGGTCTTGGTTGCACCGGTGGGGTATGCGCTTTATGGCTATCCTACATCCTGCCTCTCCCAAGATGGCTGCCCCATCTTCCCATTCCTTCAGGACATTGAATGTGATAGTTTCCAGATGAACTCTGCCCCTTCTGCCTTCTGGTCCGGCTTATCAGAGCGACCGACTGCTACTCGGCGCGTCACTACTCCAGCATTTGACGCTATGTAAGTGCATTTCCTAGGAAACCCTTGCTTCACTCCATTCTATCCTCTTGTAAACTTACCCTTTCATCTACACAGGTTTCTCGAGATAGAAACGCTATTGGAGAACTCCCGCACTTTTCCTTGTTCACGTTCTGCTCCAACATCCCTGCCTTGCCCGGCATCACACGGAAAACTAGTTACAAGGTATTCATGTGCGCAGCTCTCTGGTGGCTCTGCTCTCACCATTGCCACAGTAAGAATTGTCTGTGTGACCCACTTCGAAACTCTGCCCCCCCCTCGAGTCCCGCTTACTAACTCAATTACCTCCTACAGCTTCTGTTCTACTCTCACAAGATCATTCACAATTCCACTTACCCCCTATTCCAAGATTGATCTGCAACATTACTTCTATGTGGTTTCTCATGATCCACAGAACAGGTTAATACCCGGGCCTCATATTTGCACGTCTTCCTTCCTTCTGATTTCCTACTTAACAAATTGTTTATCTGCCATCTAGAACTTCTGACACAACAGCAACATCGGGTATCCTGTTCCGCATTACCCTCTAAAGACACAGCTCAACTGAGCCCACAGAGAAGGCTTTGCCCTGCAAGAAATCCATCAGGAGAGAAATGCTGATACATCGTTCCCGATTCATGATATCAGGGTTTTTTTTCCCCCCAGAGGGTTTCCCTGGGTCCTCTGCTCTACTCAGTTTCCTGTCACACAGGCTGAGGGAGACAAAGTTCCCGGGGGGGGGGTGGGGTTCTTAACACAGCTGCCTCATCTGATCCAGGTCAGTGGTTTCTACCTTGAACAGCAATTCTCAGACCTACTGTTTTATCCATATGACAGACAGCGACGCCCAAGAATCAGGCAACATGAATCAGATGCAGCAGCTCATGCAGGCTATGCAATCCCTTACCCATGAAGTACAGAACCTGAAGTAAGAAAACCTCTACCTTAGACAACAGGTGGCTCCCCTCTCTTTAGGTCCCAAACTCCCCCCAACCTCATTACCCAGGGGTAAATATGACAGAAATACCCATAAACTTAAAGAGTTCCTGGACAGTTGCACCATACAATTCACATTCAAGGCCAATTATTTCCTGTCTGACTGAGACAAGGTTGGATTCCTAATCTCCCATTTCTCAAGTGTGGCACTAGCCTGGGCTACACCCCTTGTCACCTCTAACAACCCCATATTGGATGTATACCCAGCATTTGTGAGCAGTTTAAGGAACATGTTCAGTCGCCAGGAAATATCGGTGTCATCCCAAGAAAAACGTTTAGATTTTCATCAAGGTTCACAAAATCTATTGGATTATATCACAAGATTTAAACAATTGTCGGCAGAAACAGCTTGGGCGGTTGACGCCCTATTGACCCTATTCAGGCGCGGTCTCACTGAATACCTAAAAGATTAAATATCTCGGGTTCCTTGAACCGCCAATCTGGCAGACATGATTATGCTCACAATGAAAATAGACTACCGATTACAGGAACGACAGCATGAGAGAAGACGTGGCAGACCTTCTCAACTACGTTCTGAAGCCTTGTCGACCCGATCTCTTCCTACGGAAGAACCCATGCACCTAGGAACTACTCGGAGACCACTATCACCAGAGGAAAGGGACCACCAAAGGTCTAAAGGATTATGTATGTATTGCGAGTCTTCAGAACATTTGGTCTGGGAATGCCCTGTTGCCCCACCTAGAAGGAACAAACCTACGAGGTCGGGAAACTCCCAAGTCCAGTCGTAAGGGGAACCTCGACCTGGGTACACGTACAAGGTTCCCCAACTCTGGCTCTCATCTCTCAGAACACCGAGACCATTGAATCCCCTATGGTGGTCATACTCCTACAATTACATCTAGGCGAAAGAGTAATCCAAGACGTTCCAGCCCTTGTCGACTGTGGTGCGGCTGGAAATTTTGTTGATGATCAATGGGCTCAAGAAAAGGGCATTGGTCGTATCACCAAACTGGTCTCTATCCCCGTCCAGGGGGTGGATGGAAGCCCCTTGGTGTCAGGACCCATCAAAGAACAAACCCAAGACAGCTCATGCAAAATCTCGTCTCATATGGAACACATCAGCTTTGACATAATAAGAGCAGCCCATTTTCCCATAATCCAGGGATTACCTTGGCTCCGATTACACAACCATTACATGAATTGGACAGCAGGCACCATATTTGTAGGGTCGGAATAGTGCGTCTCTTATTGTTTAATCCAGGCTTCAATTGGTACACGTACCATTCATTCATGTCTGTTACGCTCACCTGGTCTCTGCAGAGGCGTTGGGGCACGGTCGCAGCCCTCCCAGGGGTGAAACCTCTCTTGTCTGGCTTTTCCCTCTGCGCCTATGTGGATGGTTGCAGCGGGACAGCGCAATTCCTGCGCGAATATTAGAGGGTTGTAAGTATGCCGTTTACGGCTCTGATCCCCTCTTCAGATCTCTTCTCCCAAGACATGCTTTCCCAGGGAATGCGCTAACTCTGGAGGGCTCACCTGTTGAATGATAATGGGGAACTCTCCGTCCTGCTGTTTGTGGCAGGGGCGCTTGTCTAATGGACCGAGTTCCTTCACTGGTCCCTTGTCGTGGTTGCCCAGGCCGGCTGCGGCTAGTCCACTTCTCTTGCTGGTAAGTGTTTCCCTTGTTTTCACTCTCCTGCTAGTCTTTCGACTTTCGTAATTGTATTTGTAAAGTTCGTTCTTGATCTAGTGTCCGTTCAGTGTATAATGTCTCTTTCTCTGTTCTTTCCCCATGCAGGTGATGCTGTGGTTCCGGCAGTCGATGCAGAGGTGGAAGCGGTACCAGAGATAGGCAGTGAGTAGTTACGATGGTCTGGTAACTGGTAAGTAACCTCTAGGGGTGAGCATGGGTTTTAATAGCAGTGGGACCCAAGATTACGTGTCGGTAGTTATTCTAGCCTGGTCTTGTCTTCTTTTCAGGAATTCTGCTTTGTTGGAATGATGACCGCGGGTGCTGAGGCATCGAGATCAAGCTCTGCGTGTTGTCAGGAAGATGGACTGCTGCCGTGTAGATGAAACCCCCCTCAAAGCCCCTCTCAAGGGTGGTTGTTCCTCTGGCTCTGGATTAGTGAGGTTACTGCAGTGGAACTGTCGTATTAATCATTAAGCGTGGACATGCTCCCTGGGTTCCCAGGTCCGATCTTGGGGTCCATAACCTTTCCAGTCTATAAGGTAGCATAATTTGGACCGCACCAACTTAGAGTCTAGGGCCCTCTTAACTTCGTATTCTGGTTCTCCATCGACTATTTTGGGATCCGGTGGGATATCAATCCGCATACCTGGTCTCAATGATTTTAGGAGGGAGACATGAAATACCGGATGGATCCACATGTGGGCCGGTAATTCTAATTTCATGGTCGCAGGGTTGATCACAGCCTTGATAGTGTAGGGACCCAGATATCTGGGATGGAATGGTCATGGTCCTTTCAGGGGAATGTTTTTGGATGCTAATCAAACCTTGCCTCTGGCCTGACATTTAGGCGCTTCTCTTCGGTGACGATCTGCAAACTGTTTTTGTTTTTGTTTGGCTCTGGTCAGATGTTCTGCTCCCTCTTTAAGAACTCGACCGATGGTTTTGTGTAAGGTTGTTACTGTTGGCATTTCCAATGCTTTGAGCGAGTCAAAAACAGATGTCCGCGGATGTCATCCATTCACTATTTAGAATGGAGTGTGTCCTGTACTAGTGTGGATGGAATTGTTGTATGCATATTCAGCCAACCAAAGTATCTCCTTCCAGGTATCTTCGGTTTGTTGCAACATATATCTTAAGTATTGCTCTAGGGTCTGGTTAGTCCGTTCCGTCTGGCCATCGGTTTGGGGATGGTGACTTGTGGACAATCGAAGGTCGATTTTGGCAATTTTGCAACACCTTCTCGTCTGATATTAATACTGATGGAAATCTGTGTAGTTTAACAATCTGTTCCAGAAACACGGTAGCCAGAATAGAGGCCGTTGGGACTCCTTTTAGCGGGTTAAAGCGGGCCATTTTAGAGAACAGATCCACGATAAACAAGATGGTGTTGTATCCACCACAGATGGGAAGATCTGTAATAAAATCCATTGACAGTGTATGCCAAGGCGCCCGAGGCACCATCAAAGGACGTAGAAGACCTGCAGGACTTTGTTTTTGAGACTTGTGCTGTGCGCAAACACCACAGGTTGTGATGAACTGGACAATATGCTTTTGCCAAGTTGGCCACCAGTAGTTATACTTTATTTTAGATTGAGTTTTTGCTATTCCAGGATGTCCCTCAATTAAAGAGTCATGATAATTTGGTATGATTTGATTTTGCAGATTTTTATCCGGGACATACAGTCTTCCCAGGAAATGTGGTAGATTGTTCTTGATAGTGTACTGGTCTCCTTTTGACAGCCATGCCTGTTGTTCTGATGGGTTCATCAAGTGTTGCAGATCAGTTTTGAAGTTGTCCAAAGAGGTAATAGTTGCAAGTGTGCTTAGAATTCATCCTTTGGGAATGATGGCCACAGGATCAGGTGTGGTGAATGCCTTTTCATCTTCACTCATGTGTGACAGGGTGTCTGTAAAGCAATAGACTGGGCACAACAAGTCGAACAAATGGTTTATTGGTTGTAGGGATAAGCTGGGTAGTAGAGACCCCCAACCATCTGCACAAGTAGACTGACTCCTCAAAGAATAACATTCTAACACAAAGCTCAGGATTGCTCGGATGTCATCAATAGCTAGGATTCCATCAGTAGAACAAGGAATGGGAATCAGATAACACATTAACATATAATAGAAAAGACATCAACATAATACCCCCCTTATCTGAACACCAAATTTCTATTTACACAAAACAATTTATAATACATGTAATTCGAACGATGACATTATATAGAGAAAAAGGCGTCTGTTTGCTCAGCAATTTTACCTCCTCACCTTCGCAACCCTTGACAGGCTCCAGACCTGTCCACTCTCCAATTTCACAGAACGGTCAAAAACTTGTACAACCTTAACCGGATTCGAATACAACGGATCACCCTTTTTCTTTATAACAGCTTTCCTTATTCTAACTAGATCGCCCACTTCAACTTTAGTCTTCTTTCTTGGAAATTTCTCATTAACTTTCTCAGCACACTTCCTTTTGCGTTCATCCATATTCCTTTTCACTTCATCCACCACCTCATCCGTTTCTCTGGCCCGGCCTAACCAAGCTGGGGATAACATCGTGTTACTCCTCCGTCCTCTCATTAATTCAAATGGACTCACTCTTGTTTCGGCATTAGGAGCCATCCGCAACGCATACATTCGTTCCTTTACCGCAACTTTCCTGTTCAACCCACACGCATTGGCATTCCTAATACCTTCCATTATACAGCGGTTGACCCTCTCGATCATACCATTGGCTTGAGGGTAATACAATGCAGTCTTTTTATGCTTGATTCCACATCTGTACATGTACTCTTGAAAGAAACCTCCAGTAAACTGTGGACCGTTGTCCGTCAACAGACTCCTTGGCAAGCCCTCTCTCTCAAATATCTCTTCCAGAAATGCTACAATAGATTGACCCGTGACTTCTCTCAATATTTTGAACTCCGTCCACCTTGAAAACATATCTACTATGGCCAACACAAACCTACCACGACCTCTGCCCATATCCACTGGGCCTAAGATATCCATGGCAAGGTTTTGCCACACACCTTTAGGACCTTCAACTCCTGTCACAGGTTGCACTACAGCAGATATGCTCTTCCCTGACTTTATGCAGTCTACACATCATCCCACTGTTTTCTCAATCTCGCGGTCCATACCCGGCCACCAATAATCGGCCTTAATTACTCCCTTGGTTTTATACGTACCAATATGGCCTTGATGCGCAATAGCAATTAGTTTTTTTCTAAAATATACTGGAACAACAAGCTTATCCCATCAATATATTAGACCATTCTTCACAGATAATTTCTCTCTCACCTCCCACAAAGCCCGCTCTTCTCCAGATAACAATCTTTTCTCTGGCCAACCATCCTTGATAAAATTGGTTATCCGCCTCCACATTTCATCAGACAACAATGCTTCAACCCATTCTTCTTTGTGAAGTACACCTTCCACCGTAGCAAATACCATACTTTCAACTTCAACAGACTCCTTCTCATCTTCCTCATCACTAATCCTTACTCTAGATGCATGATCGGCCTGCACATTGTCCTTACCGGCTACCACTTCAATGTTAAACTTGTGACATTGCAATCTTGTCACCCAACAGGCAACTCTCCTTGAAACTTTGTCCAACCCTTTGCTTTCAAATATAGCCTTCAGTGGCTTGTGGTCTGTTCTTAACACAAATTCCTGACCCCACACAAAGTTTTTCAGTTTTTCTATACCCCAGTGGCATGCCAAAGCCTCTTTTTCAAAACTGAGTAGTTCAATTCAGGACCTCTCAACATGCGCGAGGCATGTAACACCACAGATTCTGCACCATCCATTCCCACTTGCGACATAACCACTCCAATACCAGTTTCACTCGCATCAACAGACAAGATTGTCCTTTTTTTAGTATCATACATGGCTAAGGGTTTTGCCATATCAATCTCAGACTTAATCTCAAAAAATTCCTTTTCACACTCTGCATTCCAAACAAATTCCACTCCTTTTCTCAACAATGCTCTCAGCAAGGTAACCTTATCCGCATATTTTTCAATGAAACAATGGTAAAACTCTATTGTCCCCAAAAATGAACGTAACTCTGCCTTATTCTTTGGAGACTCCATTCTTTTAATTCCATCTACCAACACTTTTTTGGGCCTTAAACCTTCCTCCGATATTTCGTGTCTTAATACTCTACTACTTGAGTAGAAAAGACACATTTCTCACTTTGTAAGGTAATACCTCGTGTTCTGAAAATTTCTAAAACCTTATTGAGTTTCCTTTTTAAATCTTCTTCAGTACTGCCACAAACCAACACATCATCCTGGAAGCACCAAACATTGTTAATACCTTTGAATAATCCATCCATGACTTTTTGGAAAACTGATTAAGCTGATATTAATCCGAAAGGCATGCACCGAAACTGGTAAATGCCTTCGTATGTGATAAAAGCCGTCAGTTTTCGTGTCTCGGCATGAAGGTCAATCTGATGATAGGCGCTCGCCATATCCAATTTGGCAAAGTATTTGGCATTTCCTATCCTAGATAGAAGTTCTCCCATATTTGGAAGGGGATGGTGGTCAGCAACCACACATCGATTCAATTCTCTTAGATCTATGCATACTCTCAAATCCCCACCAGACTTTTTCACAACCACCACGGGGGAAATCCATTCAACCGCCTTCGCTGGTTCAATAATGCCAGCTTTCTCCAGTTTCTCCAACTCCACTCTCACAGCATCACGCAATGACATCGGTAACGTTTTGCCGCCACGGGCCTGGAACCCTCCTTCAGCACAATTTTGTGAATCATCATTTTCAAACACCCAACACTATTATTAAACACATCTGGATACTTGGCAATGAAACTTTTAGAACTATCATCCAAACTACAGTCCATGGATAGTTTTTCTACATTTAACACGTGTTCTTTACTATTGGGATCTAATTTAATAAATAGTCCCCTTTGTTCTCTCCATCCCAACAGCGTCTCACCCTTCTTGGTGATATATATTTTTCCCCGCGTAACCCTGCCATTAAATTTAAAAGTTGCAGGACAACATCCTACCACATCGATCCTACTGCCACTATAGCCCCCAGGTGTCTTGTCTGACGGGCTTAAATCTTCCATCCTACCTTCCAGCACATTTTCATACACCGCCTTTGACATCAAAGTGGTTTTGGAACATGAGTCCGCTAGCATTTTAACTTGGCAACCATTCACTTCCACCCAAGCTGAAGGATGCTCGCATTCATCCATTCCGGAACATTGAACCATATTCACAGTAACAATTTCATTTTCTGAACCTTCATATTCATCTGAGGATGGCCCATCTGGCTCCTCAACCAACATAACACTCCTCCCAGCACCGACACTGTAATTGGCAAAACAATTTGCAAAATGTCCCCATCTTTTACAGATGTTACATATAGCTCTTCTTCCAGGGCAGATCGGAGAATTAGATAGGTGGCGGGCACTCCCACACCTAAAACACAGGCGCTCCTGTCTCCTTTTTCCCACTTTTACATTTTCTTCTTGCACAGATTAATTTTCTATTTGGTTACCATTACCACCCTTGCTTTGATACATGTCAGTCGATTTGGCTGTTTTGCCCTTCTTTTTCTTTTGCGGTTTCTTTCCTCTTGTCACCTACTTTCAATACCTCAACCTGTTGGACAGCTTTGGATTCTTTCACAGCAAGTTTTGCCACACATTTCAAAGTATGCTCAGTTCTTTTTGCAATCCCAATTACTTCATCTAAGCAAGGGTCATCTTTTAGCCACACTTCCTCTCTGATCCTGTCATTGGCACAATGTAACATGAACTGATCTCCAATATGTTCATCCAGACTTGCACCAAATTTGCAGTTCAGCGATAAATGCCTAAGTGCAGTGATGTATTCCTCTACAGTTTCACCCTCATGCTGAGATCTCATACCAAAGTGATAGTGTTCCAACACAGTATCTTTAGTTCAAAATGTTTATCCAGTTTTGCCAATGCTGCATCAAAGTCATTCATACCTTCCTCAACATCCAGTTCGCTCAATTCAGGTAAAGTTTCAAAAATTTGCTGCCCCTCATACACCAGAAGATGCATAAGCATAGCCAACTTTCTTTCTACTGACATGCCATTGCCACATGTGGCTTTTACATAATGGAGAAAACCTTTTTTCCAGGGCCCCCATTGAATTCTCGGGGGGGCCCGGGGTCAGTAAAAACATCTGGAGACCCGGGATTCCGGATAAAGCCATGGTGCCAATCCAAGTCTGTAGTGCTCTCCGAAATCAGCTACCAATCCACCAAAAGCGAAAAACAGAATGTCACTCATTTGCCACCTGCAGCCAATGTTTCAAAATATAAGCGCTCACCTCCTGTAAAAACACTGCTCTCCTCTTAACAATTCCACCATGTGATATTAAAACGAAACATGCGTAATATTGCTTGCAGGTCTCCAGAAGGTAAGCTCAGGGAAGGTTCAGCGCACTTTCCCTTCAGTCCAACGTCGTAGGCCAGGTCGGGGGGGGGGCAGCTCCTCACCCGTAGACCTGGCTTTTGGAGGTCTCAGTCCGGCTCCAGCTCTTCAGCTCCGAATAACTACTCCCACTCCAGCTGCTGCTTTCCTCTTGCAGCACATCCCATCCTCGTCGCCAATGTAAAGCAATAGACTGGACACAACAAGTTGAACAAATGGTTTATTGCTTGTAGGGATAAGCTGGGTAGTAGAGACCCCCAACCATCTGCACAAGCAGACTGACTCCTCAAAGAATAACATTCTAACACAAAGCTCAGGATTGCCCTGATGTCATCAATAGCTAGGATTCCATCAGTAGAACAAGGAATGGGAATCAGATAACACATTAACATATAATAGAAAAGACATCAACATAACACTGTCTGCTTTTCCTTTGCATACTCCAGGTCTATAGGTAATAACAAAGTCGTATTCCGCAAAGAAAAGAACCCAGCAGAGTTTGCGTGATGATTGTGATTTTGCGGTCTTTAGATATTGTAGGTTATGATGGTCCGTAATTACAGTGACTGTATGCCTGGCCCCCAGAAGGTAATGTTTCCATGCCTTAAAGGCTCCTTTTATCGCCAACAGTTCTTTATCGGTGATCGCATAGTTTAATTCAGGGGCAGAAAACATACGAGACCAGAATGCCACGGGATGTAATTGTCCTGTTTCGGGGTCTTGCGGTGATAAAACTGGCCCCATTGCAATGTTGGAAGCATTGGTTTCGACCACATGTGGTAACTCGGGTCGGGGATGACATAGAATGGGTGCTGTGATAAATGCCCATTTTAGAGTTTGGAAGGCTTCCTCTGCTTCTGTGGACCACTGAAATCGTTTGTTCTTTTGTAGTAGATTGCGTGAGCAATCTGGGAGAACCCTGTGATGAACCGACGATAGAAGTTGGCAAACCCGAGCACACTTTGCACACCTTTCGTTGAAGTTGGTGAGGGCCATTGGAGGATGGCGTCTACTTTGCGCGTGTCCATATGTACTCCTTGTGGTGTGAGTATAAAACCGAGGAATTTGGCCTTCGTTACGTGAAAGAAGCATTTCTTCAGCTTGGTATATAGCCGATGTTGCCGAAGTCTTTCCAGTACTGTCCGGACATGTTTTACATGATCTTCCTTGGTGTTTGAGTAAATGAGAATGTCTACGATATAGACAAGTGCGCACACATCCAATAGTTCAAGGGGCACGTCATTCATACGCTGCAGGGGCATTACATAGCCCAAAAGGTATAACCTGGTATTCGTAGAGACCATATTTAGTGCAAAAAGCTGTCTTCCACTCGTCTCTCTTTTTGACTCTCACTAGGTGATAGGCCCCTCGTAAGTCTAATTTTGTATAAATTTGGGCGTGTTTTACTTGATCCAGAGGTTCGAGAATCAGTGGTAGCGGATGCCGGTTTTTTACCGTGATCTGATTGAGAGCTCTGCAAGTTCTCAGGTCTCCCTCCTTTTTAGGCACAAAAAAGAGGGATGAGGAAGCAGGGGACTTGGACGAACGAATGAAGCTTTGGCCAAATACTGATCTAGGCATGTTTTTAAATGCTGGTTTCCTGCTCCGTAAGGGCGTAGATTCGACTGCAGGGAATCTGGGCTCCGGGTACAAGGTCAATTTGACAGTCGTACATTCTGTGCGGGGGTAACACATTTGCTTGCTCTTTTTGAAACACATCTTGATAATCCAAGTATTCAGATGGTAGCGAACCTGTAAGGCCTAGCATAATTTCTTTCTTTGAACATCTTTTACTAAGCGTTTCTTGTTGTAACAGGTGGCGGCACAGTCGGGGGGAAAGTCAGAACTCTTATACACCAATCGATCCGAGGGTTATGGGTTTCCAGCCAAGGCATCCCCAATATCATCTGGAACTGAGGAGCACCAATGAGATCAAAGGTGATGTCCTCTTGATGACCGTCCTGACACAAAAGCGTGAGCTTTTCGGTACAATGCATTACTGGGCCGGATGACAACTGAGATCCGTCAACCGCTGTGACGTTTTCTGATTTCTGCTTTTGTTGGAGAGGAAGGCCAAATCTTGGTCGATGTAATTCCCCACGGCCCTACTGTCAATATATGCCTCTAAAGCATGGATTTTTTGATGGTTGTTTGTGGGTTACCAAGAGTACCGGAATGACTAGGTGTGAAGTCTGTATAGGTTCCTTTTCACCGCTCAACAAGTGGACCCCTACGCTTGCCGGGCATCAGAGTTTCAGAGCCCTGCTCCTCTTCTTCACTCTTGTCAGTTGCTCCGACAGGTTTCCTGGGAGGTTTCACCAGACAGTCTGAGAAAGTGCCCTGCTTTGCCACAATCTAAGCAAAGCTGTTGCTGTCTCCTTTTATCTCTCTCTGCTTTAATGAGAGGGCTCCGCAAGCCTCCTATTTGCATTGGTTCCAACTGTTCATGTGCTTTGGTCTGATTTTCACGAGGTCGCACATAGACTGACCGCCCCTCTGCTCTGACTCGATCCAGTTTCCGGTTCTGTAGCCTATGATCGAGTTGCACTGTTAGATCGATGTACTCAGTGCATGCCTCCGGCGGGTTTACTACTTGGGCTAGAACATCCTCAAGTTCCCCTCATAAGCCACGGTAGAAGAGCGTAGTTCTCTTACCCTCTGGCCAGTTTGTTTTGGCCACTAGATGGTTGAAGGAGGTTATGTAGGTTAGCACATCTTGGTTACCCTTCCAGAGTGACAATAGTTTGTTGTCCAGAGCCTGGCCTTGGCCATGCCGGGCGAACAATTTCTCCATTGCATGCTGAAAACCCCCAAAGTCTCGAAGCAAAGGGTCATCTTGATTTACCAAAGGTACTGACCAGTCCGCCGCACTTCCTCCCAAATACGAAAGTACGAATGCCACTCTGGATTGATCATTGGGGAAGGCCCCAGGTCTGCACAGGAAATGGAGGCGGCATTGGTTGATGAATATAGCATACTTATTCAGATCACCAGTGAAGTGTTCGGCGGGGCTAAGGGAACCACCCCTGGAAGAACCACCTGTACAGGCATGGACTGTAGTGGTGGGATGGGGACGGCCAATCCCAGTAATGGGACCTGGCCAGCCTGTGCCTGGAGTATCTGCCTAGCCAAGTCATCAGTGTGCTCCCGGTTCACAAAGAGATCCCTTCCTTAAGGCATTTGTTTCCTGTCTTGAGGCATGAACTTCAGCCCGCAATTCTCCCGGTAACTGGGCCAACTGGTCCATTTCAGAAGTTTCCATAACGCCTAGGTAGAGATTTGTGGAAGGGCTTTGCGTTCTGTTACACTCACCTAGTCTCTGTGGAGGCGTTGGGGCATGGTCGCAGCCCTCCCAGGGGTGAAACCTCTCTTGTCTGGCTTTTCCCTCTGCACCTATGTGGATGGTTGCGCCGGGACAGCGCGATTCCTGCGTGAATATTAGAGGGTTGTAAGTATGCACTTTATAGCTCTGACCCCCCTCTTCAGATCTCTTCTCCCAAGATGTGCTTTCCCAGGGAATGCGCTAACTCTGGAGGACTCACCTGTTGAATGATAATGGCAAACTCGCCGTCCTGCTGCTTCTGGCAGGGGTGCTTGTCTAATGGACTGAGTTCCTTCACTCGTTCCTTGTCGTGGTTGCCCAGGCTGGCTGTGGCTAGTCCACTTCTCTTGCTGGTAAGTGTTTCCCTTGTTTTCACTCGCCTGCTAGTCTTTCGACTTTCGTAATTGTATTTATAAAATTTGTTCTTGATCTAGTGTCCATTAAGTGTATAATGTCTCTTTCTCTGTTCTTTCCCCATGCAGGTGATGCTGTGGTTCCGGCGGTCGCTGCAGAGGTTGATGCTGTACCAGAGATAGGGGGTGAGTAGTTATGATGGTCTGGTAACTGGTAAGTAACCTCTAGGGGTGTGCATGGATTTTAATAGAAGTGCGATCGAAGATTATGTGTCGATAGTTATTCTAAACTGGTCTTGTCTTCTTTTCAGGAATTCGGCTTCGTTGGAATGATGACCGCGGGTGCTGCAGCGTTGAGATCAAGCTCTGCGTGTTGTCCGGAAGATGGACTGCTGCCGTGTAGATGAGCGCCAGAGTCCAGGTAAGCAAGCGGTTGCAGCACAGGATTCAATGACGTTAGTCTGCTGCTGGTCCTCACAGTGGTGAGCGTCTCATTGCACGGAGGTGCAATGTAATGCGAAGCACCAGCCTGAAGGATGGGGCCGCTTATATAGCGGAGTCTCAGAAGCCACGCCCACTAGCTTCAGCCTGTCTGCCACAGCCTGCCACTGCCTGAGTCAGCTTGTGAAGACCCAGCCAAGGGAGCCACACCCCAGTGAAGTGCACGTTCTGGAATAAAAGCTTTGAGCACTACCTGGAAAGTTATTGTGAAATAAAAGCACTCCTGCACTTAAATAAAGTGTTCCTGCTCACTTCTTTATATGAGACTGGCGCCAAAGGGGCCAGGACTGAGTCCAGCCAGGGTCCAATTATTTATAAGTCCCAAAGGGACATGAGTGGGACAAGTGACACATTGCCCCCATCACTAGATGGTGTGGTTTGTGTGTGCTGGGGCCTGTGGCCATGACAATGTCCTCAAGAAAACCCACCAGATATTTTGAGCCAGATGTGTGGACTCCCTAATTGTTATTCCGAATATGCAAAGGTGTTCTCCTCTCCACAATTCGCTGCGTTACCACCACATAGAAGAGACGACTGTCACATGGAATTGGTACCCGTCCAGCCAATCCCTTTCAGGCGTATGTACATGCTATCTCAAAAGGAGAAGAAGATCCATAAGGAATATCTATAGAACAATCTTCAAAATGGTTTGATTTCCGAGTCTACCTCACCCGCAGGTACCTCACTATTTTGTATACCGAAGAGGAACACTGAGAACTACATCCATGTCTGGACTATCGAGGCCTCAACAAGATCACGGTTCTGTATCGCTACCCTCTGCCTCTAATACCAGACATAATGGAGGCCGTGAACGGTGCAACTATATGTACCAAACTTGATCTGCGAGGGGCCCATTACTTGATCAGGATCGCAAAGGGGACGAATGGAAGATGGCCTTTTCGAACCACGTTCAGCCAGGATGAATATTATGTAATGCCGTTTGGACTCTCCAATGCACCTGCAATATTCCAAAGGTTCATGGACCATCAGTTGGCTGACGTACTTCTACACTTAGTTGTGATTTATTTGGTTTTAGGACGTCTCCAATCAAACCAACTATACTGTAAAATGGAGAAATGTGAATTTCATCAATCCCAAGTGTCTTATCTAGGCTAAATCTTATCAGCTCAAGGAATATCCATGGATCCATTCAAAGTCACCGCTGTACTGGACTTGCCACCGCCTACCTCGGTCAAAGAAATTCAGCGTTTTGTTGGATTTGCTAACTTCTATAGGAAATGTATACCCGACTTCTCTGAAATCATTTTACCCCTCACAAGACTGCTCAAAAAAGTTGTTCTGCTCTGATGTAATATGATATTTTATTTATATCACGCTTGTGTTTCAGAGTGCGATGGTGGGACTCCCACGTTTAGACCTCTTTCAAACATCTCAAACAACTCTTCTCTATGGGACCCATGCTCATCACGTCGGATCAGAATGAAAAGTGGATTCTTGAAACAGACGCCTTGCATCATGCACTAGGTGGAGTTCTTTTGCAAGAAAATGACTCCGGTTTAGAATCCCCAGTGGCCTATCTATCAAAGACCTTGAACCCATCATAGGTAAATTATTCAGCCCTCGTAAAGCGGTTACTGGCCATAAAAAAGGCCTTCGAAGAGTGGAGACATCTCTTGCTAGGGTCACAATACCCAATTGAGGTTCGGACAGACCACCAGAACTTAAGAGTACGCTCAAACCACCAATAGCAGACAGGCCCGATGGGCCCACTTCTTCTCACTTTACAATATACTTTTTACATTCCTCCCGGAAAGGCACAACCTACGGGCGATGCTTTATCCAGAAAGGATAATCTGACGGCCAGGTTCCAGTCTGAGAAGATCTTCCCAAAGGCTGTATTTCTACACGTCATCACAGATTTCCTACAGACGGTCAAACAAGAAACTCTGGCACATCTTGCCGAATGCCAAGTATTGGCTCAACAATATAGTATTGGCTCAACAATATAGCCTACCCTCAGAGAGGGGTTATTACTTTCACAACCAGCAATTACTAATCCCTACTCCCGCACTCCAGATTGAAATCATGCACATGTGCCATGACTCACTGGCTGCGGGTTATAGGGGGATTCCCAAAACCCTCGGTCTAATAAGACAGCACATTTGGTGGCTGACTGACTACCGATGTACGAGATTATGTTTCTTCCTGCTCAGTCTGTCTTTAGACCAAGACTCCCCGTCATCACCCAATTGCTCTCTTATCTCGCATGCCCATTCCTGACAAACCTTGGCAGATTAAATCTACCGACTTTATCGTAGACCTCCCTCCTTCATATAAACACACAGCTATCATGGTTGTCATTGACTATTTTACTAAGATGGCCCATTTTGTTTCATTACCTGGGGTTCCCATTGCAGCTCACATGGCCAGGATTTTCATTAGGACCATCTTTGGACAACATGGCCTACCAGACACGATAGTTTCAGATCGGGGCCCTCAATACATATCACAATACTGGCCTAAGGTATGCTCACTGCTCAACATCCAATGTGCCCTTAGTTCAGGTTTACACCCACAGACCCATGGGCAGACTGAGTGGTTAAATAAAACCCTGGAAGGCTACCTACATTGCTTTATTTCAGCAGCCCAAGACAACTGGGTCAGCCTTCTCCCATTAGTGGAGTTTGCACATAACTCCTCACACACGGTCTTGAAAACTAGCCCGTTTTTCTGCACTTATGGGTTTCATCCCATCTGCTTTCTGGCCATCATTCCATCCTCCTCCCGGATTCCAGATGTGGAGGCTCTCGTCATGGACATTCAGCAAGGCCCCCAGTCGACTCGTGGAGCCCTTCAAGATGCTCATGGACCAAGTCAAACTCTATGTTGATTGGACGAGAATACCTGAACTGATCTACTAGGTCGGTGATTCAGTGTGCTTGGCTTCCTGTTTTTTGCCCCGTCACCTCGGTCCATCTAAGCTGTCTCCTTGTTATTATGGGCCATTCAGGATTCTACAGCTGATCGGTTCCGCGGCCGTGTGCCTCCAACTCCCCCCTTCTTGGTCTGGCATCCATCCGGTATTTCACCTGTCACAGATTAAACCGGCTATTCCGGATCACTTTCATCGTGGGGCTTCTTCTCACCCTCCTCCGGTGTCCACCTCTTCGGGCCCTCAGTTTGAGGTTTCTGGAATCTGCCACTCCCGTTACAAACGGGGTCAGCTCCAATTTCTAGTGGACTGGAAGGGTTACATCCCGGCGGACAGGTCCTGGGAACCTGCATCTGGGGTTCATGCATCCCGTCTGTTTCGGCGGTTCAATCAGCTGCATCCGGGCAAGCCCGGCTGGGCGCCTCTGAGGGTGGGGGGGCGGCATACTGTCATGACCCCTTACATGCGCGCTGGTCTTGGTTGCACCGTCGGGGGATGCGCTTTGTGGCTATCCTACATCCTGCCTCTCCCAAGATGGCTGCCCCATCTTCCCATTCCTTCAGGACATTGAATGTGCTAGAATCCAGATGTGCTCCGCCCCTTCTGCCTTCTGTCCCGGCTTATCAGAGGGACACAACTGCTGCTCGACGTGTCGCCACTCCAGCATTTGATACTGTGTAAGTGCATTTCCTAGGAAACCCTTGTTTCACTCCTTTCTATCCTCTTGTAAACTTACCATTTCGTCTCCACAGGTTTCCCGAGATAGAAACACTATTGGAGAACTTCCGCGCTTTTCCTTGTTCAAGTTCCGCTCCAACGTCCCTGCGCTTGCCCGGCACCATGCTGTTGAAAAACAAGTTGCAAGGTATTCATGTCCTCGGCTCTCTGGTGGCTCCGCTCTCACCATTGCCACGGTAAGAACAGTCTGTGTGACCCGATTCGAAACTCCGCCCCCTCGAGTCCCACTTACTGGGCGTCATTAGGAGTCTGGAGGTAACCATGGCGCTATTAGCACCATGGCTGCCTCCAAACCCTACTGACTCCGCCTCGGTGAATGGAGCTATTACCGCCCCATTCCAAGGTTGGCGGGGGCAGTAATTCCCCATTCACTAGGGCCCTTCCCCATTCCCATTTGAGCCCCCATAGGGCTCAATGGGAATAGGGAAGGCGCTAATAACGGTACCGCAAATTGCGGTACCGTTATTAGCTCTGAAGTCCCTTTGCGGGTCCCGTCCTTAACGCCTGGTAAAAGCAGGCGTTAAGCCAGGACCCGCAAAGGGAACTCGTAGTAGGGCGGTAAAGGATTACTGGTACCGGTGCCCTTACCGGTACCAGTAATCCCTTACCGCCCGTGTCGTAATGAGGCCCACTAACTATCTCTTCCTGCAGCTTCTGTTCAACTCTCACGAGATCATTCACAATTGCACTTACCTCCGATTCCAAGGTTGATCTGCAACATTACTTCTATGAGATTTCTCATGATCCACAGTACAAGTTAATAAACGGGCCTCATATTTGCACGCCTTCCTTCCTTCTGATTTCCTACTTTAACAAATTGTTTATATGCCATCTAGAACTTCGGACACAACAGCAACCTCCAGTATCCTGTTCCTCAGTACCCTCTAAAGACACAGCCCAACTGAGCCCACAGAGAAGGCTTTGACCTGCAAGCAATCCATCAGGAGAGATACGCTGATAAATCACTCCCGATTCCTGACATCAGGGTTTTTTGCCCCTGAGGGTTTCCCTGGGTGCTCTGCTCTTCTCAGTTTCCTGTCACACAGGCTGAGGGAGACAGAGCTCCCAGGGGGGGTTTCTTAACACAGCTGCCTCATCTGATCCAGGTCAGTGGTTTTTACCTTGAACAGTGTTAAGACGGATTTCTGAACTCTGACCTGGTTGGCAGAGGTTCAGAAGGCCAGCCTAGTTTCTTGGAACCGGGTAACCTCTGGACAAACCAGACCAATCAAGGTAGCTATTGCAGGCGGTCAAGACTAAGTCTCAGGAGGGGTGAGGGTGACTGAAAGACCTCAATGAGCCCACAGAGCAACGCCACTTACAAATTACTCCCAGACAGGTGTATATATCAAAGATATAAACACATTTATTACAAGGCCTTTGTAACTCAACACACAGTAAAAGAATCACAGCAATCCTACTAAACCAACACAACACAATCAATACAAGATATATACAAGACCATTGGGTTCTAAAGGGTTAAAAGCACAAAATATGTTCACAACCTAGAAGGGAAGGAAAACAGGCAGTGCAGGTAGTCTTTAGTCCCCTTCAACATCAAACACACACCTAACTAAGAGGCAGTCCAAACCCCAAGAAGAGAAGAGCCTTATGCTCAAAAGTACATGTAGTGCAGGTGCACGCAGTTGTTCCAATGGGCAAAACGGGGTCTCTTCAGGGGTCTCTAGCAGGTCAGGAAGGTGGGTGAGGCGATGAAGAATAGATTCCCACCATTCGAGGAGGGTCTCAACTTGAAGGCAGAGGTGATTCCAAGGTTCGGGAATAGTTTGTTAGTTCGCACTAGCAGTGGAAAGGAGAGGGACCCCCAGGAGCCACTCTTGCGTAGTAATGGATGGAGGTGCTAGGGGCCACTGGTTAAGGTTAGGGTTACTCACCGGCCCTAGGCGCACTCCAGACCAAACTTCGCCAGTCGAGTCCACTTCGATTGCAGGTTCTACTGCGGCAATATGATGGCTCTGCGGCTTTCAGTTCCGAAGATACAGTGAGGATTTCCAAACAGGACAGTGGCGATTTCTCTGCTCCTGATGGATCAGGCCAGTTTCACTGCAGCAGGCTTCAGGGGCAAGAGGGTCACAAATGCAGCGCACCTGCAAAGATCGTTGCCGCGACTGAGCAACACGGTAACTGCGTTTACTCCGGTCCTGGCGCACTCGTCTCACTTCAGACCTGGGAATGCCAAGTATTCTAAATTCGGTGTGAGGGTGCCGGGGACACAGAGCTAGCAGTATACCAAGTTTTGAGGGCCTCCTCGAAATGACGGCAGAGACAGAGCAAAGGTCCTGTGTAAGCTGGTCAGCCCACTGGTGGGCCCAGGGACACTTCCGAGAAGGCTTATTTTCAGGGTTTGTTGAAGGTGCCGAGAATAGTTGGTCCCACTATTCTAATGGGTCGAAGCATCTTCGCAGACCTTCTAGTACAACCAGATGTGATGGGGTCCTATGGGATGACAGTGGGCTCAGGGTGCCAAACCTTCCAGTGGTTCACCAGCGGTTCCTCGACTCGGCTTCTTAGTTTCAGTATACTATCCTTTGTTCAGTGAGAACTCCAGAGATCGACATGGTATGGGTGTTTTCAGCCTCCTCTTATCCATAGTTCCCTTTGCGCCAAAATGGAGAGGACCCAATGGGAGATCTGCTCACAAACACACACTTCATACGTGGACCAATCATGGACCATGGTGGTCCCAGTCATTCACAGAACTCCAGACTCTCTGGCACAAAGGATGTGTATTGGGGACAAACAGCCCAGCCCACATCATGGATGCACACACACAAGGCATGCAGAAGCCCGCGAAAGCTTGGCATTTTGTGGGAAACTGCATGTCCAAATAAGGACTGACCCGGGTCGACTTGACCTGGGGTAGGCAAAGGGGCAAGATGACCAAAGGACAGGACAAAGAACCTCCTGGCATGGCCATTTTGGTGCCAAGCCACCTATTCCTGCCAAACGCGGTTTAAATGGCAGGAAAGTGTTAAAATTATATGAAAAGATAAACTGCCACCAGCCCTGTCCATGACACATCTGCACATCTCCCAAAAAGTCCTATGAGAGTATCTAGGGTCTTTGTAATTGACTAGGAGACCCAAGTGCACTGTACTGTAAGGTACATTGTGCACTTGTTACATGTTGCAAAAAAGTTGCAACATTGGAAAAGGACTAAGGGAAACAAAGTCTCCCAGCACTGACTGTCTTAAGGGCATGTCGGTTTCCCCATAACAAGTGAGCAAAAGCCCAGAGGAGTGCAGCTAAAGGCTGTGCTTCTCTGGCAAAGTCAGACTGAGGTGTATAAACAGCAGCAAAAGGTTTGGGGGTGTACGACTGGGGGGAACATTACATATAAAATGAAATCTTTCCTAACAAACAGCAATTCTCAGACCTACTTTTTATCCATATGACAGTGTCAGTCCTGTGGGAGATTAGAAGCACCCTAACCTCAGTCTGGGGGTGGGGGGAGACTGCAATGCTGGAAATGCATTGGAGGGACAGGGCCTCCATCTCCTTGACCTGCACTCCCTTATCATGTGTGTTCTGTGTTGTTTTATGAACAGAAGTCCATTTGGGACTCCTGGCAGTGCAGCTCTTCCTCTTTTTGGTTGTAGTGAACAGACCCTTGGGATACCCTTATGGCACCCATGGGTCGGGGTACAACCCTGTACCGCTAGTGTATGTTTTTGGGCACCTGTGTGTGGCCCAAAGAGCAGGGTAGAGGCTGGTGGCAGCTCCATGCTGAATTTGACAGGTGCTCTGAGTATCCTCCATTTTCGGATACCAAGGCCCTGCCATTGGAATCAGTTGATTCCTGATACAAGGCAAGATGGCCCCTGTGGCCTCTTGGTTTCTATTACCTGTTACCTTTTTTTCCCCAAAGACCTGGGAATCCCTGGCTCTGTCCCTTCCCCTGACTGGCTGTTGGGTGGAAGTTACATATATGGTATTGTAGGGAAGTCCAGGTCAGACTGGCTGTAGCCTTCCCAGTGACTGTATGTTGTGGGTACACCCTTGGGGTGAGGCCTCGGTGAATGGAGTGTGTGACCAATATACATTTCATGTTATGGGTGTCTGGTTTCTGGTGTGTAACACAATGAATGAGACAGCCCTGCCCGAAACTGCTATGAATGCAGTGTGGTGTGCTGAAAGGCTGGGTGCTTGCCCCAATCCACATTCCTTGTCGTAAGTGTCTTAACCGAGAAGAATGGCCTTAATGCACTGTGAGCCTGATTGGCTGCCTGGCTGCTGAATGCCCTTCTGAATGATTGGCTACTTGAACCTGGCTCAGCAGTGTGAATGAGAGACAGAACAGTATATCTGGGGGCCTCCCACTAACCAGAATTGTTCAGAAGCTGAAGTCAAAACTTAATGCTTAACCTTGAAGCCCAGCTGGAAGAAGAAAAGAAGAAGGCTTTGCTGCTGCTTTCCTTTGACACAATCCAAAAACTGTTGTGTCTCCAAGAACTGATCCAAGAGAAGGCCTGGCTAGGAGACCTCTTCCCGAGCTACGAGGGAACATCATGCACCAGCTCATCTTCATCACAGCACTTTGGTAGTCAGTTCCTAACAGCTGTCATCCTGAGACAGGGTCTGGGAGAAACATTAAAGTAAGCATCAGAACGTCGGGCCATTGACGACCATCACCGCCAACCGAGGTTCAGAGGACTGCTGTAACCTCGTCGAACGGAGCCGCAGCGCTCCATTGCCTAAGATACTTGGAAATCAAGGACTCCCTTGCCATCACCGTCAACCGCTTTGTCCTGCCGTAGAAAGTGGAGGTAGATGACAAGCCGAGGAGAATCCGCCAGCGGGTTTCCCGGCACCCGAAGTCCACAATGACACTGATTAAGAACCAAAAGCCAGCCGTGGTCGAGTCCCGATCGTCGACGCCAACACCAACACCCGACGCCTGCTGCTGGGTCCACGTTCTTCATCAAGTACTCTTTGTGGCAACGAACTTTCGTCATCAATGTGCACTGCACACCTCATCTTCGCAGGACATCCACGACCGATCGTCGACGAGCACCGCAAAGGCCAAAGCTGCTGCCTTGACAACATTGTCCACCTTTTTCTTCAAGGAATCTCGATGACCCGTGGCTCCTGCTTTAAAGGGAGTCCACTCAAGAGGGATCTGTTGACGAACCATCGAAGAACTCTGCTAAACTCAGGTATATTGGGATAGTACAACATTTTAGCAGGAAACAAGACTAATTAAAAATATATGGACTGGGCTTGTTGATACACTTTATTTACTGGTTTCCCAGGTGGGGGGATCCTCACACAGAACTGTGTCTGGCGATAGGGACACAGTATTGTGCCATTTGTATTCACTCCTATGTCTATTGTAGATTCACTTTACTGTTTGATTTGTATGACACTGAGACTGTCAGCAGTTGGTGCATTTTAAAGGAGTCAAGAGTTAACTGTGGTACCAAATAGACACTACACATATTTATCATATTAGTATTACCAAAGCACACACAGTGTGTTATTGATTGTGTATATATTCAGAATATTATTTATATAAAGAAATGTGTTATCACATAAAATAGTGTGTGGACATTTCTTTGTGGGGCTTGGGGACTACACTGTAATTAAGAACCAGCATGCATCACATCCTGAGAGCTTAAGCCTTGATTACTCGTCCATAGTTACCCTATAGAGAATCTTGGCTGGGGTGCTCTGTGCTTCTACTCTGCTATATAGAGGGGCAGGAGTACAGATAGCCCCCTCCAGTTTTTACACCCATTGTCCCCATCACTTGGAGGATGTGTGTAGCAAGATAGAACAATTGATTGCCCATAATTCAGTCTTTATTGAATTAAGACCCTGCTCCATTTGGTTCACCAACTGAAGCATCTCCCACTTGGTGATCTGGAGCCATTTGGTGTTGGCTGCCGACTGGATACCTGGCACCAGGAGGAAGGTAAAAAAAGTGTTGGTTTTGGTGACTAGTTTAAACTGGTCCAGGGGGCACCTTCAATTCATTGGATGAGTCTTTGAACAGGTCATCTGATATTTTCTGGTGACAAGGCTTTGGTGAGCAGCAGGCATGCTTGGTAGATGGGGGCCTAGTTGATTCTGGGGGTGGCACATTCATAACAGTCAAATGGGCATCAGGAACTACCAACATTTCTGAGTGTAAGGTGGTCAGTGATTATACGCCCCTCCATGATGGCGGACCGTGCAAGTACTCGTATTGTCCACACACCCAGTAGACATCCAATAACACTGCTGTGCCTTCACTTAGGTCGGGGATGAAGAGTGTTTAATTACACTGAATGTTTGTTGCTACTGGTATAGTACAATTTCCTCAAAAATAGAATGAATATTCTGCTGGCCTCTGTACTTTTGCTGGGGTTTCATTTATCTCGATCTATGTCCATTTTGGCACATCATTTCCCCATATTCTGCCACCATTCTGATTGACACGTACCAATACATCTTCCTTGAACATGACTAGGCCCCCCGCTACACAGCTCACTACTCCTGCCACCCATCTATCTTTGGAAAACAGCACTATATCCATTTTCAGCAACGTTATTATTTTACACCTGGCTTGTTCTTTCTTCTTGGTACTTTCTTCATCATCTCTGGCCATATCACTCATCCCTGGTCTACGCTCAATAGTGAAGTCTATCCCTTGCAGGCTAATGGACCACCTGAGCAGTTTAGGGTTTTCACCCTTCACCTGCATAAGCCTCTTTAAGGGCATATGGTCAGTTTGAACCTTGAAGGTAGACCCCGTAAAATAGGAGCTAAAACGCCTAAGGCTCTAAACTATACTGAAACATTCATTTTCAACAGTAGCCCACCTAGGTTCTCTTCCTTCTTTCAGTTGCCTACTGATGAATATGATAGGATGTGCCCTCCCTTTGTCATCTAGCTTGGACAAGACAGCTCCAATTCCGGTGTCACAGGCGTCAGATTGAACAATAAACGGTTTGCTGTGATCAGACGCATACAACACAGGTGCCCTACACAGACTTTCCTTCAAGCCAACAAAGGCCCTCGGACAGTTTGTAGTCCAATTAACCTTCCTCAGTTTCTTGGGCAAATTCAGAGCTGTCAGAGGGGCAGATATGGTTCCACAGTCCACCATGAAGTTGTGGTAATACCCAGTGAGGCCCAAAAAAGGTATCCACAATAGATTTGGGAGAAAAACAAGTTGGTAAACAATTGGCAGAATACTTTGTCCCGTTGCCTGGACACAGTTCTGTGTGAGTATCCCCCCCCCCACCTGGACTACCTGTAAATAAGATATATTAACAAGCTCTGCTTAGCAGAGACTTATTTCCTTCTAGAAATGTTCTACGACCCCAATGTACCTGGTTTGACAGAGTTCGATGACGGGTCATCATTGGATCCTTCTTGAGTGAACTCCCTTTAAGGCAGGAGACACGGATCGTCGAGATTCCTCAAAGAAAAGGGTGAACAATGTTGTCAAGGCAGCAACTTTGATCCTTGCGGTGCTCGTCGATGATCGGTCGCGGGCGTCCTGTGAAGATTAAGCGTGCAGTACACCTTGACAACGATAGTTTGTTGCCGCAAAGAGCCAATGAAGAACGTAGGCCCAGCAAGGGTGTTGGGTCATCGGCAGTTGGCGTCTGCGATTGTGACTCGACCACGGCTGGCTTTCAGATCTTCGTCAGCATCTTTGAGGACTTCGGGTGGTGGGAAACCCACCGGCGGATTCTCCTCTGTTTGTCGGTGACCTTGACTTTCTCCAGCGGGCAAAGTGGTCGATGGTAATGAGCAAGGGAGTCCTTGGTTTAAAATGTCTTAGGCAATTGAGTATTGCTGCTCCGGTCGACGATGATGGTCATCGACGGCAATGTACTTCAATGTCCGGGTGCCTCGCTTCAGATTCCTCAATGGTCCCTGTATCCAGTCGGCAGCCTTTCGATGCTGACTTCCAGGGAGCCTTGGTGAAGGTTAGCTGGTGCACTATGTTCCCTCATAGCTTGGGAAGAGGTCTCCTAGCCAGGTCCTCTGTTGGATCAGTTCTTGGAGTCACAACAGCTTTCGGATTGCATCGAAGGAAAGCAGCAGCAAAGCCACCTTCTTCCAGCTGGGCTTCAAGGTAAGCATCAAGTTTCGACTTCAGCTTCTGAACGATTCTAGTCAGTTTGAGGTCACCAGATATACTGTTCTGTCTCTCATTCACACTGCTGAGTGAGGCTCAGACAGCCGATCATTCAGAAGGGCATTCAGCAGGCTGGCAGCCAATCAGGCTCACAGTGCATTCAGGCCATTCTTCTCCATCTTGACACACACAACACAGAATGTGGATTGGGGTAATCACCCAGCCATTCAGCACTCCACAATGCATTCATACCAGTTTTGGGCAGGGCAGTCTCAGTCATTGTGTCACACACCAAAAACCAGACACCCATAACATGAAATGTATATTGGTCACACACTCCATTCACCCAGGTCTCACCCCAAGGGTGTACCCACAACATATAGTCATTGGGATGGCTCAAACCAGTCTGGCCTGGACTTCCCCGCAATACCATATATGGAACTTCCACCTAACAGCCAGTCAGGGGAAGGGACAGAGTCAGGCCTTCCCAGGACTTTGGGAAAACAAGGTAACAGGCAATAGAAAGCAAGAGGCCATAGGGGCCATCTTGTTTCCTATCAGGAATCAACTGATTCCAATTGCAGGGCCTGGGTATCCCAAAATGGAGGATACTCCGAGCACTTGTCAAATCTAGCATGGAGCTTCCACCAGCCCATACCCTGCTCTGTGGGCCAGACACAGGTACCCAAAGGAAGCACTAGGGGTACAGGGTTGTACCCCACCCATGGGTTCCATGAGGGTATACCACGGGTCTATTGAACAAATCAAAAAGAGGAAGAGCTGCACTGCCAGGAGTCCGACATGGACTCCTGTGCAGAAAATCACACATAACGCACATGATAAAAGGTGTACAGGACAAGTACATGGAGGGCCTGTCCCTCCAATGCATTTCCATCATCACAGCACTTCACCTTACTGGGCCTGTTTTCTTAGACTCTCGAGATAGAGGGGCACTCTCTCTGACCCTTGCAGATGTCTCCCCTAGATTGCCCCTATTCAGGCAGCAGGCATTGAAGGGCAGGGTGATCCTCTGGGTTGAGCACCTCTCCCACAGGTGGGTTTTCTGGCTCTTCTCCAAAAGGAGTTGAGTCTCGGATTACCACTGGACCTAGCCCACCCGGAGGCTGAATCCCACTGGGTGCTGTCGAAACAGCAGGAAGAGAAGGAGCCCCCTTCACAGACGTAGTCATCTTGCTCTTCCTTCTTGCCTTAGGTTTCCCCTTTGGTTTGGGTAACTGACTAGCAGTCAGACCCTGAGTGGCCTGAGACCTAGTGACTGCAGCAGCAGCCGGGGATAGTCCATCAGAGATAAACCTCAATTCTACTAGATCATTCCCCAACAATATGTTGGCAGGTACATTTCCTGAACCAGGACGGGAAGCTTTGCTGTCTTGTCCGCAATCGTGATGGTGACTAGGGCTACAGGAGATCATTTGGGAGGCCCACCAGCTACCCTGGTAGTTCTCAGAGGAGCACCTGCATAGTCATCTGGCATGTGCCGGGTCCTGTCCACCACTGTCATATTTACCCCAATGTCTCTCAAACCAGTAGAAGGCTGGCCATTCAGGAGAACACTTCTCAAAAATCTTTGGGTATTCTGTGGGTTAGTAGCCACTACTTCTGTGTACTGGTCCCAGGCTCCAAGGCACACTAGGGAAATCTCTTCAGGAGCACCAAATGTGATTCCTGTGGAGGAGGGGATGACAGTGGCCTCCACCTCAGGCATGAAGCAAGAGGACTCCAAGTGCCTTACCTTTACACTTGGGGTCACCCTTCTTGTGGTCCAGAGCCCCACAGTCCCAACAAGGGCTAGGAGTTTGAGGTATGGTACTGGGTCTACTGGGAGCCTGCTTTACAGCAGGAGAACCGCTACTCTTAATGCCACCCAATAAGACTTATGCCCACTAGATTCATGGTCCTTAGGGGAGGGAAGTTTAGGTTTACTCGACTGTGATTGCTTCTGGAACTCCTCAGAATTCTGAGAGGTCCCTTTGTCTTTGTCGTTGTCCTTTCCACTGTGTTCCTTAGGGGACAGCGGGTTGGAGACCCACTTGTCAGCCAGCTTGGCCTGCTTAAAGGGATCCAAAATGTTCTGGTCAGCAACTTACTGATGCAGCTCTGGTGAGCAGGCTTCAGAAAAATGCTCAAAGAACAAAAGGTGGGACAATTCACCTTGTATCCATCAATCCACCACATCATGTTCATATGCGCAGCACTCATCCAGTTAACCCAAGACACATTCTCTCTCTTTTTATATTCCCTGAAACTTTTAAGGTATTGGGTAGGTGTCTTGCCAAACTTGGCAATCAAAACAGATTTCATGCACTCATACTGACCCCCTTTCTTCCACACTCAGTTTCAGAATACAGTCGTAACCAGTCTGGGGCACTCTACTTAATAAACACTTAGCCCAATCTCTTTTATAAACATCATGGATTCCACAAGCCATTTCAAATGCTTATGACAGTATTCTGAAAGAGTTGATAATCCCAGAAACAGATTCAGTAATAACCCCAGGGGTAGGGTCCTTGGTGGTTTCATCCCCCCTTCATCAAGAGTAATACAGCCTCCCTGTCTTCACAAGCACTCTGGAGAACCTCTAAGCTCATCCGGGTCAATTTGCCATTTGCAATAGATTCCATTACTTGTAATGTCGTTATCCTAGTATACTCATCCAAACCTTAATTTAACAAAGTGTGGATATTTTGTAAGTGGCAAGGTTACACACTGGTTCTTAAAACTATTAGCATACCACATCTGCCACCAATGTAAAGACTGGAGGGGGTATCTGTATCCCTGCCCTCTATATGGCAGAGTAGAAGCACAGAGCACCCCAGCCAAGATTCTCTATATGGTAGAATGAACAAGCAACCAAGGCTTAAGCTCTCAGGAAGTGATGCGGGCTCGTTCGTAAAGTACAGTGTAGTCCCCAAGCCCTCACAAACGAATGTCCACGCTCTAGGTTATGTGCTAACACAGTTCTTTATATATAAATAAGGTTCAAGATATAGACATCAATTAATAACACACTTTGTACTTTGGCAATTCTAATATGGCAAATATGTCTGTGTGGTACCACACTTAGCTACTGACTCCTTTAAAATGCAACTGCTGACAGTTATAATGACATACAAATCATACAGCAATGTGTATCACAATAGATCAAAGGAAGAAAGGCAAGTTAGTTTAAACAATGGCAGAATGGTTCTCTCGCTACTAAGACACAATTCTTACAGAGAATCCCCACACCTGGGCAACCTGTAATAAAGAGTATTAACAAGCCCATCCATTAATGTTTAAATAGTCTTGTTTCCTGGTTGAAATGTTGAACTACTGAAATGTACCCGACTTAGAAGAGTTTCTTCAACGGTTTGTTGACAGTTGGTCGACGGATCCCTTCAGAGTGGACGCCCTTTAAAGCAGGAGCCACAGGGCATCGAGATTCCTCGAAGAAAGATGAACACTTGTGTCGAGACGGCAGCTTCAACCTAAGCAGTGCTCTTCGATGATCGATCGTCGAAGTCCTATGAAGATGAGGTGTGCCATCCACCTCGATGCAAAGAGTTTGGTGCTGCAAAGAAAGCTTGGTGATGAATGTAGGACGAGCAGCGGGCATCGGGTGTCGGGATAGCTTCGGCCATCACGACTCGACCGCAGGCTGGACTTCGGATCTTCACTCGTTGGCCTCTTCGTGGACTTCGGGTGGCGGGAAACTCACCGGCTGACTTTCCTCGGTCATTGACGACCTTAACTTTCTCCGATGGGACAAAGCGGTCGACGGTGATGGCAAGGGAAGCCCTTAATTCAATGTTCTTAGGCAAGTTGGAGCAGTGCGGCTCCGGTCGTCGAGCAGCATGGTGTCAAGCTGTCCATGCTTCTGGACAGCATGACTCGACTGGCTTCCAGTGGTTACAGAAATCCTCCGAACCCCGGTCGACAGCAATGGACTTCGATGGCCTCAATGTCCTGGTGCTTTACTTCAGGATTCCTCTGCAAACCCCGTCTTTGGTCGACAGCCTTTCTGGACTGGCTTTCTGGTTGCCTCGATGAAGATCAGCTTCTACACATTGTTCCCTGGTAGTTCAGGGAGAGGTCTTCTTGCCAGGTCCTCTCTTGGATCAGTTCTCGGCAGACTCAACAGCTTTTAGATTGGGTTGAAGGAAAGCAGCATCAATTCTTCTTCTTCCAGCTGGGCTTCAAGGATAAGCAGCTTCAAGTTTCTACTTCAGATTCTGAATAAATTGGGACGTGAGAGGTCCCCAGATATACACATCTGTCCCTCATTCACTCTGCTGAACCAAGCTCAGTCAACCAATCAGACAGAAAGGCATTCATGCAGGCAGCCAATCAGGCTCCTAGGCATTCAGGCTATTCACTTCCATTAAAATGAATGCTAATCTTTAATTTTTTTTAAAAGGAATGTGGATTGGGATAAGCACCCAGCCTTTCAGCACACCACACTGCATTCATGTCAGTTTCAGGCAGTGCTGTCTCATTCATTGTGTCATCCACACAGAAACCAGACACCCATAACATAGAATGCCTATTGGTCACATACTCTATTCAGACAGGTCCCACCCCAAGGGTGAACCCACAACATTGTGGGATGTATTTACCCATGCATCCGAGCCGTACCTCAAAACTGTGCAGTACTGACATGAAAACATCATGATGGCCAGAGCTTCCCAGAAAATGCACAGGGAAATGCAGGAAGAATAGGCTGCCACCCATTTTTGCCGATGTTATGGGCACAGAAGGACGCTGCCTAAAACCACCATTGGACTACCCGCACAGTAGTCTGAAACCATTGGGAATGGCAATGCTGATTGCCAAATGCAACCTAGAATTGTGGGGAATTCATTTCTTAAATCCCAAAAATGGGTGCAGTACCAGTACTCACCACTATCCAAAAGCCGGCGTTTTAAAACCACTCTGTTTCCCTGAAGGCAAGTCAAAATGCCTATTTTCAAACATTGCAATATGTGCAAAATATTCACTGAACACCAGCAGACATTTGGTAGAATGGAGTTTTGTGTGCCTACAAAATCTGGGAAATGAAGAGCCCAAAACAATGCTTATAACAAAACTGCTATGGAGTCAGCAGTTTAAGTTGCACTGGATTTAAAGACACTAAAATCGAAAATGTTTAGATTAAATGAGTGAGCTATGTTTGGTGTCACATGCCTTTGTAACTGTTTAAATGTCATAGTTTTAAACTTAGAATCAGCCTTCTAGCTGCATATGTAAAGATGTTTAGTTTTATTTGAATGCAGAAACTGGGGAACAAAAAGTGACATTTTATCTGAAACCCGGCTTAAGGAACTGAATTCTGCCTGGCAACTACCCCATCAGGAGTGAAATTTGAGTCACCACTGTGTTCCCAGGCCAACCTTCCTTTTGCTGCCCACACTAAGGATATGCCATCTATCTGATAATTGAATTATCTGTGCTCTGCAGGAGAGTGAACAAAGCCCTCTTCACTCAGGCAAAGGTTTTTATTACGCAGTCGTAAAATGTAGCTTCCTCTTGGCAGGAGCTGGGAGGGGCACTGCCTGTGAGAGCAAGCTGGCTTGGCAGAACTGGAAAGACCAGTATTTCTACCTTGTGCTGAGAGGAAACCACACCCCTTTGGAGCCAGAACATAACTTTAAAAAGATGAATAACTCATAGAGCGGACATGTGAAAATTTTATAAATGATACCATAATTCTTGTGATTTTTCTGCCCACATTTTAAGAGGTTTTTCGACCCGGTGGCATGTTCAGGGGGGTTTTAGCGGAAAAGTGGATATTACTCTAAATGTATGCATGTTAAAAATCTGAAACTTCTTCAGTTAATGTCCATACTCCCTGCACACATGTATGTAAAGTTGGGTCAATGTCAGAAATTGAAAAATCAGTTAAAAAGTGAAATATGTGCCATTTCTGAATGCAAGCTCCCAGGAAGAGCAGAGTTTGAACAGGGGATACCTCCTGTAATGCATGATGGGTGCATATGATTTTAAAACAATATGTACCTCTGCAAATATGTATTTGTTTCAAATCTAGATTTGTGTGTAAGTTGACAGGAGGAGTGGACTTTCTGCAGGCTGTAAAATGACATCACTCTGACCCAACCTAGCTCCCCCAATCAAATGATAAATGGAAGTTTGACCAATTAGAAGCTGAGAGAGAGGTAGGGTCAGTGATGCTAGAACACACCCACATTCTAAACACATAAAAGCAGACAGACAGGACAGATAGGGACCTTCCAAATCCATCTGCAGCGGGACGCTCTGCCGGAAAAATCCATACTTACCTCCATACAACCTCCAGAGATCCAGACTTCAAATCCATCAATCTATCCAGAACTAAGAGACCAGACCAGAGAGAAAGCAGTGCTGTACTAAGAGACCAGACCAGAGAGAAAGCAGTGCTGTACTAAGAGACCAGACCAGAGAGACCCAGACCAGCAGAGAGAGTGACCAGAGCCCAGTCTAAAACCCTGACCAGATCCGTGATGAGGCCCATTTAATTCAAGAATATAGTGTGAGTACCCAGCAGAACTGTGTAGAACCAATCTCTTAGTTTAAATTCATCTAATTCAATCTATTTAACCTAAGTAGAACTGCCTCCTAGCTGTCACCTGTCATTTCTAGTTGCAAGCTGCACTTGTCATTTTGAGCTTTTGAAATTTGCAAACCCAAAAACGACCTTTATTAAATCGCTCATATCTCCGCGACCGTTTGGGCTAGAGACTTGCAGTAACTTTCCTCTGATAGCTTAGAATCGTAGCTTTGAATCGCACCAAGAACCGCATTCCTACCCCTTATAGTTTTACCGCAATCGCGGAACACGCATCCGCGAATTTTGCCGCGATTTGCAAATTTCTCCACATGTAAAATCAGCTGCTGCTTGCCTTCCATTTGCCAGAAATTCGTTTAACCTGCTAACTATCCCTGCATCATTGCTAGTGTGAGCCTGGACTAATATTAACTAGATACCACTCACCCTGAACCTCTGAAAAGGGAATTAAAAGCATTTTAGCATATTTTTTAATTCATTGCCAGCACATATAAAAGCATTTGGGCCTGTGTTTTCAAAACTCCTATCTGTTTTCTGTGGTGTAAGCTTGCTGGGGTGAACTGAATCACATTTGATTGCATTTCTGAGAACTGTGTGCTTCCTTCCATTTCCTTGCCTTGCATCAAGGGGGGGAGGGAATTGCCAGAGAAAAGTGATTACATTGTTTTGTTGAAATCATATTGAGTATTTCTATACTGCATTTCATTCATTCAACCTTGCATCCATTTGAACTCTATAAAGCATTTTGTACCACTTTCTTCTTTTGTTCCTATTTACCACTGTGCTACCTTATCCATTTCATCTCAACTCCTTAGTAATTATAAAGAAGTGTGCTAGTGCCAGATTCTCTGTTGTTAATCTTTATCATATCAGATTAAGGGTGATATTCAATTATTAATTTATTATAAAGTGGGATATATATACCTATTGTTTAAATTATCAAATAAACCTTTTAACTTGCAAAACAGAACTACTTCTTGGCTCAGTGGGGTCAGGGGGATTCCAAGAGAGGGGTGTTATATAGGGGTAGTCATCCAGAACGCATGAACTGGACCTAAAGATATATCAATAAGGGTTTTCATTCAGTATTCCAGACTAGGCGTTGACTTAGCTGTAGTGTTGAATTGAATCCTCTTACAAATTGGGGGCTCGAGCCGAGACGTTGGGTTAGATTTACCATTGTGCAGCTTAATACAGTGTGCTAACTGACGGGATACATACATCCGGTCGGATCACCACGCTGCATTACGCTGTGAAGCACTCCTCAAAAGGGACACTCCAAGAAAAGTTCTGTTCTGCAAAACTAAAATACTAACTTCTGTAAGTCAGGACAGAGACCAATCTCTAGAATGACGACCTTGGTAGATATGAAAATAGCCAGAGAGCACTTCTTACACAAACTATTTGTGAGAGGTGAATGGACTCACCAGGACCAAACAGTCTGGTTGCAGGCCATCACGCAACAGGTCACTGAAACAGGGTCAGATATATATAGAGATCAGGGTCCATTACACGTGGCCCTGAGTGAACTATATATGGCTCCTAAGGCCAAAGATGAGCACGACAAGATTGTTAGGATAGCGGCATATTTATATTTATACATGGGAGCCATACAGAATAAATGTGCTGAAGGCCATGATCTGGCAAAAAGGCAACAGATGGCGTTAGAGAAGGCCCAATCTGATCTGGACTCTTCTGAGCAAAGGCTGCACAGAAGCCAGGAGTCAGAAAATGAGACCAGACAGTACATCACTAAAATAAAGGAGGATATGGATGTGCTGCAAAAGGAAAAGTCAGAACAGGATACCAGATTTCTGGCCTTGCAGAAGGAACACCAAGAAGGTTTGGACTCCCTACTGCAAAGCCAGAAAAAGCTGGAGCAACAGCTAGACTTCAATAGGGCATGTGCTGAGCAGGTAGTCACCCTGCAAGGCCACCTAGATAGAGTGAAGGAGGAGAGCAATAAACTGATTCTGAAAGACCTGGATACCCAGGCAGAGTTTGATCAGGAGCGCCAGAAAGCTGGTGCCTTCCAAAGGCAAAGGGACGACCTGGCGGCACAAATGCAGGCTCTTAGTCAGGAAAGAGACGCCTTAGGCCAGGAAGTCTGCCATTTAAAAAGAAAAATGGAAGAAAATCACCTGGCCCACCAGGGGCTGGGTGATCTCCAAAAAGAAAACCGGAACTTGGTAGAGCACACCAGAAGGGTGGAAGATGCTCTAGCAAGAAAGGAGCAGGCCAATAGGGACATTGCCCAGGAGGTAAACCTCCTGCAGCAAAGACTGGCCCAGTTCTCCAGGACCAACCAGGAAGCACAGAGGGAGAATGAGGCCCTCTGTCAACACAATAATAGGCTCCAGCAACAGGTAGCGATGCAGGAGAAACTGATAGAGTCGAGTAAGGCCTTAACAGAGGAACTGAAAGCACAAATGCAGGCTCTTGCATTGCAACAGGGAGCAGGGGCGGATAGAGATGAGGTCCGCTGGGAAAGAGAGATTCCTGACCATAACCGCAGGAGCCCTAACACCAGGGGCCTTCATCTCCCCCAGTCCCTGGACTCTACCACCCCCATGTCCCCTGGCGCACATGAGCACAGGGCCGCAGGGATGGCAGATCACTATCCAGCTAAGAGTATGGGGCTCATAGGCCAGTACCACTCAGGAATGGAGGGGTGGGCATCCGGGTATGGGCACCCAAGTACAGTACAGTTCAATGGGGAACCCCAGGAGAGTAGGCCCATTAAGGGCATCCTGAAAACCTCTGCCCAGTTAGGTCAGTGGAGGGGGTACCCATCAAATCCTGGCAGCAAGGAGGAATCTGAAGACTCTTCTGAACTGCGCAGGACACAGGAGACCAGGTCCCCACATTCTGCCAGCCATTCCCATGCTCGCAGAATCCGGGAAAACCTGGAAGAACAGACGGGAACCTCTGGGAGCAGTGCCTCTGAGTCCGAGGAAGAATCGACAAGGGTTACCCGAACCAAAAAGGCCAATAAGGCAAAAAGGGCCTTGCTTAAGGACCCCTTAAAGCAGATTAAGGCGATCAGGAGCGTCATCACGCCTTACCATAAGAACGCTAAGTATTCTGTTTGGGAGCACTTAGAGTTGTTTGAACAAATGATGGAGACTTTCCATTTGAAGGACAGCCAAAGCTGTATTCAATATGTAAAGTGGACATTCTCCCCGGAATACTCCAGTTTCTTTGCGGGGCTGGAGGACCAAAATCATTTAAGATGGTCCACATATAAGGCGGCCATCCTGAAACATTTTTCTGTTCACAGAAATCCTCAAGAGGCTCGCAAGGCGGCCTACAATTTGCAATGTGGGGAGGATCAGGCCCCACGAGAATTTGTGCAGGAGTTAAAGCGTGCTTTTGCGCAAACCACCAGAAGGGTGCGCACAGATAGTAGAGAGTTTGTCAATACATTTTTCCATGCCTTGCCCAAATATATAATGACCCAGCTCGTGAGAGATTTTCATGAGAAAAGATCTTTAGACTGGGTCATTGAACAGGCTACCCGGATCTATGAGGTGCAGAAGCCCATAGAAAATAAAAGCAATGCCCAGAAAAACCCCAAAGCCAACAGCACCCCTGCTGCTGCCAAGGTGGCAGAGGTAAAGGTCACCCCCGTTTTGGATTTGGAGATGGGGGGGCCTAAAAACCTACCTGCACCTAATAATGCTAGGCCCAGAAGGTCCTCAGGCCAGTCACAGACAGGGAGCCAAGGAGGCAGCCCCACAAATGGGGTCCCTCGCTCTCCTGATTATGTAAGTCCCCGTTACAAGGGAAATCGACCCATCCTGGGTTATGTGTGGACTCCTCCAGCCCAAGGGGGGGGATCCAGACAAGCACCTAACCCAGGGAACTTCCCTCCAAACTTCCCACAGGAGGGCAGAAATTTACCAAACCCTGGGCAGAACTTTTTCCCCAGATATCCACCCGACTTCCAACCCCAAAATCATCCATCCTTCTTTCCCCAATTCCCCGAGCCCAGACCACTGAATCCGGGAGAGGGGAGGCCAAGGGTGGAGGGGTACCCAAATCTTCCCAACCAGGGGTACTACCAGAGGAGGGACAGCTACCCTTCCCGGGATCAGCCCAGGGGAGAAAACAGGGCCCCGTATCAGCCTGAGCGGGTTTCCCAAATAGAGCGCCAGGTTCAAAACATGGCGCGGGATCTGGGTCACATACTGAGGGCTCAGCAGAACCCTCAGATGGGCGTGCCGGCGCAGAACGCACCCAACTCTGGACCTGGTGCTCCAGAACAATGACGGGGGCAGCACCCCGATAACTCACCGGTTCCCAGGGAGGAGGCACAAGGGGAAGGGGGGTGTAAAGCCTTGGAGGAAGCTTCCTTCCTCACTTGTAAACAGCCCCTGGAAACCCAGGAACCGGAAACAAAATCTCTTGCCCCTGAAAGTCTGCCTCCTAAGGAGCATAGGGGGTGTAGGAGAAACAAAAGACCCAAACAGTCTCAGTTTGAGGAGGAGGTACAGATCTTCCAATTTGAGGGAGAGGGATCCTCAGAGGATCCTGGGAAAAGGATCTTCTCCTTCAGAGAGGGGAGAACTCCTCCCAAAGAAAAATGGGTCCCTAGGAATGCAAATCCAGACTGGGGAGAGGTGGAGACTGAGCTACCGCCGCCCACCATCTCATCCCAGAACCAACAGCAAGGAAATCCCCTGGTTCAAATTCATCCTGGTGACTGCCTCCAAAAAGGGGGGGGCGGCCCAGAACCGGAGCCAGGGGAACCCACAATGGCTCTGATCTCCAGTTGCCAAATTTTTCTTTCAGATTCCCAAGGCTCTCCACAGAATTCTGCCCAAATCTCTTCGCTAGCAATGTCCAAAACCAGAAAGTTAGCCCACCAGTTGTCCAAAAATGTACATTACCTGTGCCCCCTTGAGGAGAAGGAGGGAAGATATTATGCCCCGGTACAAGTACAGGGGCAGGGTACAATCTCGGCACTGGTGGACACAGGATCTCAAGCTACCCTTCTGTCCAGAAGGGCCTTTGATGAACTGAATGCAGGAAGGGGAGAGGATTACCAAATTCCCCTCACCTCTCTTCCGGGACAACTACAGAACTTTGACGGGAAGGAAATTCCCGTTGAGGGGACTGCAGACTTGGACATTAAAATTGGGCGACATAAGTTGAAACACCCGGTCATAGTTGTGACCCCAGAGGGCACCCCTTGTTTACTAGGGAATGACCTCCTGAGAAGGTTGTCACCCCTAATAGATTGCGTAAACAAGGTCCTCTGGACCCAGACTAGCCGACCAATAAAATTAAAACAGAGTGTCAACCATGTTAGTTTAAACGGCACATGCCACATGGTTGAACAAAAATCTGACCAAGTAGAATTTCACTTCCAGAACAACCAAATTCCAGACGTGACAGTAATAGCAGTAGGACAACAGACTGGTGATGGGGGGTCCTCTCTGTTTCTGAAAATCAACCTTCCTTCCAGTTTAAAGTGGTATTCCACGCTGGAAGGAAACACTTTGAAATTCTATACCAATCCACAATCTGAAACTCCCACTCCTATAGTCCAGAAAGATGTGAAATCAGCTCAGAGCCTGGCTGAGATTCAGCAAATTGGAGAGCAGTTGTTCATCCCTGTTCAGTTAAATGATGGGAAGGACTCTGTTCTCGCTCGAGTGTGTGTGAACAACGGTAAGAGCTTCATCAGCGAAGCCATGTTCCGCCAACTCCCAAAAGATCCAGCCATTCCCACCTTCAAACTGATAGACAAATGGGAAATGGACCTGGAAGCACCTAATTCCAAACATCTCCTGCCAAGCAGGTGTATGCTCAAAATCTCCATTGGCAACAAGAGCATAGTCCATAATTGTTGGGTCGTGCGAGACGTCACTGCCGCCTTTTACTTAGGCAGTGACATTCTCAATCGCTTTGCCATTAGTTTGGACCTAATAAACTTCAAAGCTTGGTCCCGATTAGCGGATAATCCCATGGGCTTTGATGATCCAGAAAAAGCATTTAGGTCAGCTCAATTGCTACCGTATGCAGTTGAAATTCAGGTTAAAGAGGAAGTCACCATCCCAGAAAGGACCCGACAATTCTCCCTGGAAGTGAAAGTTAAAAGGGGACAAGAGTTGAAAAACCCTGATGCTTACATACATCTAAATGCTTCTCTCCAACAGCAAGGGTTGGGGGTAAACCCAACACCATTAGTCAACATAGAACATGACACCATTCCAATAGAGGTGGATAACAGCGACTTAAAGAGTATTACTCTAGCTGCAGGCACCATTATTGGAATGGCGGTTGATGACCGACATTTCTCCATTGATCTGGTAAATGAACTGTTAGGGCCAATCCCCAAGGACTGCGTTGACAGTGACAGTGATGACAATACAACACCAGACAGGATTTTCACCCGGCATGGGGGGAACTTCCTGGTGTACACTTCCTGCCCCTATGGTAAGGAAGATGTGACGTGTGACTTCAGGAGGGATGAGGTGATTTTCCAGGTACATGAGGGCTGCCTTTCCCACCTGAAGCCTCCGGTCCAAATCAGCACTCTGACCAGGGACTTCTCCACCCAGCTGGAGGAGGCCGCTGAAATAGCCAAACCAGAAGTCTTTCCAGGCTTCAGGCAGATGGTGGAAGAGAGAGTCAACCTAGCTGATGCCTGTGTGACTCTGGAACAAAAGCAAAAGTTGAAACAAGTTTTCTTGGATTTCCAAGATCTCTTTGCGGTAGACTCATATGACTGTGGTCGCACTGACATCCACACAACAACAATCCCCACGGACCCTGGCATGACTCCAGTGTTTGTGAAGCAATATCGCTTGCCTCTCGCATCAATGGAGTCCCTTACCGAAATAATTAAGAACCTTGAGTCCCGGGGAATAATCCGTCCAGTCCACAGCACCTTCAATAATCCGGTGCTGGGAATATTGAAGCCGAACGGCCAGTGGAGACTCTGCGCCGACCTTAGGGAGCTCAACAAACGGGTCCATACTTCCCGATGGCCTCTGCCCTACATTGACCAAGGGCTGGCCCAGATTCAGGGGTCACAGGTATTCACTGCAATAGACCTGACCAATGGATACTGGACCGTGCCTGTCAGCAGGGAGGACCAATACAAACTGGCTTTTACCTTTGGGGGCCAGCAGTACACATGGACCCGGACTCCCTTCGGATACCTCAACTCCGGCAATGAATTCAACATTTTTCTACACAAGGCCATGCCCGACTTGGGTGCAAGGGGTAACCTGGCTTATGTAGATGATGTCCTCATCAAAAGCTCAACTGTTGAGGAACACATAGCGGAGATCCGTTATGTTCTGACACAGTTGAGGGCCGCCGGAGCAAAACTTTCCTTTCAGAAAGCACAGTGGTGTAGAACCCGTGTTAATTTCTTGGGGCATGAGATTACTCCTCAGGGCCTCTGTCCCCAGGAAAAGAAAGTGGAAGCACTTCAGAAACTGAAAGACCCCACAACTCTGCGGGAACTAAGGAGCCTCCTTGGACTGACTAATTACAGCAGAAAGTTCATTGAGGGCTACGCAGAGATCACCAGACCCCTGATTCATCTCCTGAAGGGGGGGTCAAGTGGGAATGGGGTCCAGAACAAGCCGAGGCAGTAAGACAACTCAAAAGAAGCCTCTCACAAGCGCCTTGCCTAGCTTACCCTGTCAGAAACAAGGAGTTCTTCCTGGAGACAGGGTTCTCTAATACGTGCTTGACGGCAGTATTATACCAAAAGCATGACAAGGTCAATAAAGTAATCTCCTATGCGAGCAAAACTTTATCCTCTGTGGAGGAAAAATTCAACGATTGTGAAAAGGCACTCCTGGCAACGGTGTGGGCATTGAAGAATTACCGTCCGTTTATCCAGGGGGAACACATTATAGTGGAGACTCCACACCAGCCTCTGCAATATCTCCAAAGTGACAGAATCCGGGCCGGAAATGTGAGTAATTCCCGAATTACTTCCTGGATTCTGTCAATGCAAGGCTTTCCTGTGGAGGTCCGATATGGCCAAAACAAGAAGAGTCCCCTCGCGCAAGGTCTGGCTGACTTGCATGATTGTGCCAGAGAAAACTGTCTCGAGGACGAAAGTCTAAAAATCAAGGACAACATGGAGGCATACCTTAATTCCCCACACAAAGTCTTTGAAGAAGACAAGTGTGAGGGAATGCCCACTGTGTATGTGGATGGATGCTCTTACCATGTTGACAACAACGGGGAGAAAGAACTAGTGGCCGGCGTAGGGAATGCATGGGTGAATGAGTCCCCAGAACCCTCCGCCGGATACAAAATTGGTCCCCGAAGTAGTCAGGTGGCAGAATTGATGGCTGTGCATCAGGCCATCCTCACTGCTGTCCAGCATCAACTCCACGAACTGGTCATAATCACAGATTCGGATTATGTACGGAACGGGTTCGTGGAGCACCTGGTTAATTGGAAAACCAGAGGCATGTTATGTGCTAACAACAAACCCTTGAAACATGGGAAGTTGATCCAAAACATTGATGATCTGGTCACCTCGAATGGGATGACCATCTATTGGAAAAAGATTAAGGGTCATTCCAAAGTAGAGGGACCAGACAAAACTGGAAATGACTTAGCTGATCAGCTGGCCAAAACCGGGGCCATCCAAGGGGATCTAATTGAGATTGAGTCCCTGTTGGGGGAAATCTAGGTCACTGCTATCACTAGGTCCCAGACAAATGCTCACAACGACCTTTCAATTGCACAATGGAGCAAGGAGACCCCTGATGCTGATTTGATTACCGCTCAGAAGGGGGATCCAATAATTGGTAAATTTTACCAGCACCTTGAGGACCCTGAGAACTTTCCCCCGACGGATACCGATTACACTGGGAAAGAGGACCTAAGAGTGTTGATGAAATGTCCAAAAATGTTCAGAATCCAAGACGGTTTGCTGGTAAGGAAATCCAAAGCTGGCCACGATCAGTGGGTGGTTCCTACCTCATTCCGAAGCCTGATGTTAAGTCACGCCCATGATGCGGCCACGGCCGGTCATAGGGGGTTTCACACAACATTGGAAATCTTAAGAGAGGTTGCATACTGGCCACACATGGGGCAGGACCTCGACCAATACTTGAAGGGGTGTCTTGTGTGTGCACAATTTCAGCCATCATCCCTCACGCACCGGGCGCCTTTACAAAAGAGGGGAATGACACTGCCATGGTCAGATTTACAAATCGACTTTGTGGGCCCTGTGATTCGCTCGGCTAGGGGGAATAAGTACATGTTGACTGTGACATGCTTGTTTACCAAGTGGGTGGAATGTCTCCCAGCCCCAAACTGCAAGGCAGAAACGGCAGCTGCCTTGATGATTAACCACATCTTTTCCCGTTTTGGTCTACCTCAAAGGATTGAGTCAGACAGAGGTAGCCACTTCACCAGTGAGGTAATGACAAAGATGTGGGAGATACTGGGGGTCAAGAGAAAGCTGCATATTGCTTACCGGCCAGCTTCTTCTGGGGCAGTAGAGAGATATAACCGGACAATTGTGAGCATATTAAAGAAGTTTGTGGCAGATTCTGGGCCAAGTTGGGATATCCGATTACCGCTGGTCCTAATGGCCATCAGATCTACCCCTTCATCTGCAACCAAAATGTCACCATTTGAGTTGATGACTGGGCGCAAGATGGTGCTTCCTCAGCATTTGCTCTACAGGACCCAAGAGCAGACACTGATAAATGCCTCCACTACTCATGAGTATGTAGAGAATTTAAGGAAACACCTCCAACATGCTTTTGCTTATGCTCAGCGGAATCTAGAAAGATCGGCTGATAGCATGAAGACCCATTATGACCTGAAAACTTCCAGGAAGGAATATCAGGTGGGAGACCGGGTCTATCTATACAACTTCCAAAGGAACCAGGCCAAGCAGCGCAAATTTTTGCCTACATGGAAGGGAACCTTTGAGATCATCGACAAAATCTCCCCTGTGGCCTACAAAATCCACATCCCCAAAGGTCCTTTGGCAGCGGGGGAAGACAAGTGGGTCCACATAAACCAGTTGAAGTGTTGCCATCCCAGGCACGCTCTGCAACAACTGGAGGAATCCTCTGGAATCCTAGCGGGTACTGTCTCAGACTAATTCAGTTCCAATCATAAAACATACCACATCTAGTCTCTAAAATATTGTGATTTGCATGAAACTGTCTCTTAGTTATACTGTTTTTATTTTTTCAAAATAAGAATGTAATGTTTTGGTATGATGAAATGCATATGCTGCCCCACTATCTCAACAGTGGTGGAAAAAAATCTATGAATAGGTATTGCCGCTCTTCCTTTGTCGTCCTAGGAGAAAGAAAACCTTGAGACGGGCCAAGGAGGACGATCCGGAGACCGGGAGCTGAGACGCAACGGGCTCGGGGTACCGCCCAATATTCCCATCAGGACCGGCGAGGAGAACCGATCGATCAGTACCGGATGGAGGAAAAGATGCTGAACTGTGCCATCTATTGGAAGAAGATGAGGAAACATCCCAGGTCTTGCGAGTCCCATTCGTGAAATAGAATGGCCATCGCAAGAGGGGGGCTTGTGGGATGTATTTACCCATGCATCCGAGCCGTACCTCAAAACTGTGCAGTACTGACATGAAAACATCATGATGGCCAGAGCTTCCCAGAAAATGCACAGGGAAATGCAGGAAGAATAGGCTGCCACCCATTTTTGCCGATGTTATGGGCACAGAAGGACGCTGCCTAAAACCACCATTGGACTACCCGCACAGTAGTCTGAAACCATTGGGAATGGCAATGCTGATTGCCAAATGCAACCTAGAATTGTGGGGAATTCATTTCTTAAATCCCAAAAATGGGTGCAGTACCAGTACTCACCACTATCCAAAAGCCGGCGTTTTAAAACCACTCTGTTTCCCTGAAGGCAAGTCAAAATGCCTATTTTCAAACATTGCAATATGTGCAAAATATTCACTGAACACCAGCAGACATTTGGTAGAATGGAGTTTTGTGTGCCTACAAAATCTGGGAAATGAAGAGCCCAAAACAATGCTTATAACAAAACTGCTATGGAGTCAGCAGTTTAAGTTGCACTGGATTTAAAGACACTAAAATCGAAAATGTTTAGATTAAATGAGTGAGCTATGTTTGGTGTCACATGCCTTTGTAACTGTTTAAATGTCATAGTTTTAAACTTAGAATCAGCCTTCTAGCTGCATATGTAAAAATGTTTAGTTTTATTTGAATGCAGAAACTGGGGAACAAAAAGTGACATTTTATCTGAAACCCGGCTTAAGGAACTGAATTCTGCCTGGCAACTACCCCATCAGGAGTGAAATTTGAGTCACCACTGTGTTCCCAGGCCAACCTTCCTTTTGCTGCCCACACTAAGGATATGCCATCTATCTGATAATTGAATTATCTGTGCTCTGCAGGAGAGTGAACAAAGCCCTCTTCACTCAGGCAAAGGTTTTTATTACGCAGTCGTAAAATGTAGCTTCCTCTTGGCAGGAGCTGGGAGGGGCACTGCCTGTGAGAGCAAGCTGGCTTGGCAGAACTGGAAAGACCAGTATTTCTACCTTGTGCTGAGAGGAAACCACACCCCTTTGGAGCCAGAACATAACTTTAAAAAGATGAATAACTCATAGAGCGGACATGTGAAAATTTTATAAATGATACCATAATTCTTGTGATTTTTCTGCCCACATTTTAAGAGGTTTTTCGACCCGGTGGCATGTTCAGGGGGGTTTTAGCGGAAAAGTGGATATTACTCTAAATGTATGCATGTTAAAAATCTGAAACTTCTTCAGTTAATGTCCATACTCCCTGCACACATGTATGTAAAGTTGGGTCAATGTCAGAAATTGAAAAATCAGTTAAAAAGTGAAATATGTGCCATTTCTGAATGCAAGCTCCCAGGAAGAGCAGAGTTTGAACAGGGGATACCTCCTGTAATGCATGATGGGTGCATATGATTCTAAAACAATATGTACCTCTGCAAATATGTATTTGTTTCAAATCTAGATTTGTGTGTAAGTTGACAGGAGGAGTGGACTTTCTGCAGGCTGTAAAATGACATCACTCTGACCCAACCTAGCTCCCCCAATCAAATGATAAATGGAAGTTTGACCAATTAGAAGCTGAGAGAGAGGTAGGGTCAGTGATGCTAGAACACACCCACATTCTAAACACATAAAAGCAGACAGACAGGACAGATAGGGACCTTCCAAATCCATCTGCAGCGGGACGCTCTGCCGGAAAAATCCATACTTACCTCCATACAACATCCAGAGATCCAGACTTCAAATCCATCAATCTATCCAGAACTAAGAGACCAGACCAGAGAGAAAGCAGTGCTGTACTAAGAGACCAGACCAGAGAGAAAGCAGTGCTGTACTAAGAGACCAGACCAGAGAGACCCAGACCAGCAGAGAGAGTGACCAGAGCCCAGTCTAAAACCCTGACCAGATCCGTGATGAGGCCCATTTAATTCAAGAATATAGTGTGAGTACCCAGCAGAACTGTGTAGAACCAATCTCTTAGTTTAAATTCATCTAATTCAATCTATTTAACCTAAGTAGAACTGCCTCCTAGCTGTCACCTGTCATTTCTAGTTGCAAGCTGCACTTGTCATTTTGAGCTTTTGAAATTTGCAAACCCAAAAACGACCTTTATTAAATCGCTCATATCTCCGCGACCGTTTGGGCTAGAGACTTGCAGTAACTTTCCTCTGATAGCTTAGAATCGTAGCTTTGAATCGCACCAGGAACCGCATTCCTACCCCTTATAGTTTTACCGCAATCGCGGAACACGCATCCGCGAATTTTGCCGCGATTTGCAAATTTCTCCACATGTAAAATCAGCTGCTGCTTGCCTTCCATTTGCCAGAAATTCGTTTAACCTGCTAACTATCCCTGCATCATTGCTAGTGTGAGCCTGGACTAATATTAACTAGATACCACTCACCCTGAACCTCTGAAAAGGGAATTAAAAGCATTTTAGCATATTTTTTAATTCATTGCCAGCACATATAAAAGCATTTGGGCCTGTGTTTTCAAAACTCCTATCTGTTTTCTGTGGTGTAAGCTTGCTGGGGTGAACTGAATCACATTTGATTGCATTTCTGAGAACTGTGTGCTTCCTTCCATTTCCTTGCCTTGCATCAAGGGGGGGAGGGAATTGCCAGAGAAAAGTGATTACATTGTTTTGTTGAAATCATATTGAGTATTTCTATACTGCATTTCATTCATTCAACCTTGCATCCATTTGAACTCTATAAAGCATTTTGTACCACTTTCTTCTTTTGTTCCTATTTACCACTGTGCTACCTTATCCATTTCATCTCAACTCCTTAGTAATTATAAAGAAGTGTGCTAGTGCCAGATTCTCTGTTGTTAATCTTTATCATATCAGATTAAGGGTGATATTCAATTATTAATTTATTATAAAGTGGGATATATATACCTATTGTTTAAATTATCAAATAAACCTTTTAACTTGCAAAACAGAACTACTTCTTGGCTCAGTGGGGTCAGGGGGATTCCAAGAGAGGGGTGTTATATAGGGGTAGTCATCCAGAACGCATGAACTGGACCTAAAGATATATCAATAAGGGTTTTCATTCAGTATTCCAGACTAGGCGTTGACTTAGCTGTAGTGTTGAATTGAATCCTCTTACAACATACAGTCACTGGGAAGGCTCCAGCCCATCTGGTCTGGACTTCCCCACAACACCATATATGGTTCTTCCACCAACAGCCAGTCAGGGGAAGGGACAGAGTCAGGGCTTTCCAGGACTTTGGGAAGCAAGGTAACAGGTAATAGAAACCGAGAGACCTCAGGGGCCATCTTGCCTTCTATCAGAAATCCACTGATTCCTATTGCAGGGCCTCGGTATCCCAAAATGGAGGATACTCAGAGCACTTGTCAAATTCAGCATGGAGCTGCCACCAGCCCATACCCTGTTCTGTGGGCCACACACAGGTGCCTTAAAACATACACTAGGGGTACAGCGTTGTACCCCCACCCACGGATGCCATAAGGGTATCCCAAGGGTCTCTGTTCTCCATGACCAAAAAGAGGAAGAGCTGCACTGCCAGGAGTCCCAACTGGACTCCTGTGCAGAAAACATCACAGAACACACATGATAAGTGATTACAAGACAAGGATATGGAGACCCTGTCCCTCCAATGCATTTCTAGCATCACAATAGGGCTTTGACCAATGCGATAGGGCCGTTCACAATTTGAGGATATCCATGGCCAATGGGCCCACAGAATATTTAGAGCACTGTTGCACTCACCCCAGGGGCGGTCATCCCATGTGAATTACATGTAGATGCACAACCAAGAAAATAAATCTCTGTAATTCAGACTTGAGAGTGGTGCCCTGGTCATGCCATTACTGAGCACCAGGGGTTTAAAGGAAATAAGGGGGAACCATGTCTGGAACGTTCCACTATCTGGGATAGGAGGAGCATTGGTGATGCGAATACATTTAGTAAAAGGTTGGGGGTGCAGCTTGTGCGTGCCGCAGAGTCTGGTATAATGAGAAGGCCTATTATCTTATCAAAGCAGAGTTGGATTGGAGGGTTGCACATCACCTGACGGTCGTGATTTACTAATGTATCAATAAATGTACAAACCAATCCTGTACCTGGATTTAATAATGACGATGTAGTGGGTTATACGTCTAGGGGAATGGGTTTTGATAAGGTGTGACCAACCCATCCAGGGACTTTGGGCTGGTATTAGCATGTTCTATAGGTGGTAGACAATGAGTGTGGTGGAATGACATTGTAACCTATGCATGGAGATTTAGTGGTTTTACGCTATGTAACCTGTAACTTCTAGGGGTGTGGCGAGCTCCGTGTCAGTTCGTTTCTATGGGACCATCTGAGATCTTCTTGCATGTAATAAAGCTTGTTTTCCCTTGCAAAGAGGTGCAGTGGTTATTTGACTTATTGTATTATTTTTACCGTTCAAGCTTTGTGTTGATATTCTCTTTACACAACGGAACATTGAAAAGAGCCACTGCGTGCTGGTTATTAGCACTAGAGCGCTTTAGGAAAAGGACATTTAAAGGACCACTTCATACTGAAACTGGGAGTGTGAGTTCCCAGAGTGCATTAGAATGTAAAATTGAAAAATTACACTGCATGCTGGAATTTAGAGTATGAATTCTGACAAAGCCTTAAGAAAATGACTAGCATCTGGAGAAATTGAACCAATTGGAAAATATTGCAGGCAGAACTCATGGAACTCATAGCTAAAGCACAGCTCAGGGCTTGGAATACCAGAACAACCAATGTGAACCTCTGTGACATCTTGGCTATGACTACGCAAGTGACAAATCGCAACACAATATTTGTCAACTTTGATGAAAATAAAAGTCTCTGCATAAGCCATCGTATTCCCTCTGTAAAAGTCCTCATTTTTTCGAGCCTGTCACAGGTATTAAAAATTACTTTATATGAATATCTTATCCAGTGTGAGTTATGTCTAACACTAGAATCTTATGTAAAAAAAGGTTAATGATGGCAGTGCACGCTACTCCCTTCTACGGTTGCAATGCGTGAGTGCACATGTACACACACACGCGCGTGCGCGCGAGCCCACAGTACTGACCTTATGCTTTGTGGCCCATAAGGACCCAGAGCAGAGCTCCTGGAGCAAATGCACAGTGGGGCAGGGTTGGACTGGGACAAGAAATAGGGCCGGACACCCAAGAAAAAGTGGCCCACCCCTCGCCTAAAAAAAGTGGCCCACCTCTCGCCTCACAAACCTTGACCTCTGATGACATCACCGGAAGTGATGTCATTTGACCCCACCCGAAAGTGACATCCCGGGAAACAATGAAACACAACCTTTCACCCCTTGACAAAACAGGAAGTGGCATCAAATAGCATTGATCCTAAGTACACTAAGAAAGCATTGGTAATGATTTCACGAATGTGATATACATTTCATACAAGGATGGATCACCATGTGTATCATTAATATCTGTGTGTATAGATCCATATTGTCAAATTACTGTGAATGCAAGCAGACGTTCAAGGCCAATGATAATATGTTATTGTATAGCACTTACGCTTGACCTTTTTATACAACAAATATGCCCACATTATCACCCAACCTGTGTTGGTACTCATTTATCGACCTCAGAAGAATGAAAGGCTGAGATGGCCTTGCAGGGATTCAAACCTGCAGATCACACACACATCGCAGCAACAAGCGCTCAACCCACTGAGCTATCATGTCGACTATAGTAAAATGAGCAATTACTCTGTGGTGGATACCATTAAAGTGGTAACTGAGATTTAACAGCAGACCAGTAAAGTTCAGCTGCAGGTCTGGTGCAAAGTTGGCTGCATGCTGCAGCAGCATGTAAATGATACATGCATCATCACTTATGATGCACACATCATGCATGCAAACCAATCATCAAATCAAGGAAACTGAATTATGCTCTTGCGGGTGCTTTTCGCTACTGAATTATGCCCTTGCGGGTGCTTTTCGCTTGTTTCAATATATATATGTTTTCAAATTTATTTTTTTCAAACCGGCTCAGGCATGGCCAGAAACCCCCAGGGACTACACATGATTTCAGGCCAGTCACGGGCCGAGTGGCAGATGGGCCAATCCGACCCTGCAGTGGGGCATTAGAGGGACCCGAGCAGGAGAATGCCCATCGGGGTAAAGCCACCAAGAATAGGCAGACGAGCAGGAGAAAGCCCAGTTAGGATCTGGAAGGAGAAAACAAGACAGGAAATGAGCAAAACTTCCTCACTAACACATGAACCCAGCGCAGAGGAGAAGTCCCAGAACAGAGCAGGACAGGTAGCCACACCGGAGAACACAAAGTGGGGCAGCTACAATGAGCACTAAGGGCGAGATGCGGCCTTCCAGATTTGTGGAGCGGAGCTCCTGGAACAGCTGTAAGGGAGGCGAACAGCCCCAGCACCCGTCCAACGTGAAGCTAGATTAGCTAGATGATAGACTGCAAACTTGTAGAATTTGATAATAGTATTGCATTAGCCACAGCTCAAGCAGGGAAATGTTCCTATTTTTATTGATGTGAACGTTTTTATGCTTCTCAGATGTAAGGGTGATGTCAACTTTAATTTAACAGAGTGTGTAGATGTGTGTTCCTTTACTAAGCAAATCATGTTTTTGCTATAAAAATAGAGCTCAATACTGCATCACTACTGATTAATGATGGAGTATTAGCACTGCAGTGGGCTTTGGGCCAAGCTCAGCATTTACATGCTTTTCTTTTGTCCGTTGGGCAAAGCTCTACAAAATAAGAGGATATCCCGTCCCCTCTCAACTTTACTGAATTACTCGTATAGTTTTCATGAACACGTCGTTCATGTGTTCCACTTGGTCACATTTTGAAACACAACTCAACATAAAAATAATATGCACCTTTTATCAATTGTAAGAATGGCAGCATAAATACAGCCTACATAGCTGTGTTTCTCATGCAATACCAGTGTAAACACGACCATGGTGGCGTTTCTTATGCAACGCATTAGAAATACGGCAAACACCTGTTTAAGCCAAGCTGAAGGTGAATAATATAAACCTTCCCCTTCTCTGTCTTCTTCAGGGCCAGTTATTTACAAATGGTGTACTCTTCCTCATAACATTCAATAGTATTGCGATTGTGTAAGTGCATATAGAATCATCCAACGTTTAAGCATTGCAAAATAAAAATATACAAATATATCCAACATGAATCACTTTATTTTCCAAAAATCATTTTTATCATGTGGTGCCTAACACATTTCAATATGCTGGCAGTTGCAAAAAAGCACTGTGTGAAAGAGTTACAGAGATGATTAATTAAACTAACATTACCACTCGGTTGCACAATCTTAGATGAAGACTTATCAAATGTGGAGTGCTTCTACTTGAATTCTATACACCATACACATCTACTAATCCTCAATTATTTGAGACCCAACTGTCTAACTTCATATAAATGGAAAGTTGAACCAAACAACAGAATTCGTCGTTCTGTTAGATATTGTATGTGGGATCTCGTTTGAAGTGTATCATGTGATAAAGGGGGCAATAATACTTATTTTAGCCTTTTTTGTGCAATCTGCAGTAGTTATTTGACAGTATAGCATAATGTTCACACAAGTATATATGTGGAGAGATTTTAAAGGACAGTGAGCATAAAACCCACTGCATTGGTCAAGCTGTGACATAACGAGTGCATTGACTGGGTGACCCTGTAAGGATCTTGTAAAAGAGGGAATTTAACAAATTCATCACCCTGAGTTTAATTTACTCTCTGGAAGGCTTGGCTCTTCAAGGCTTTAAGAGAGGCCACGCCATGTTGCTTGAGGGTCTTACGTTGTCCTGATGGCTGAAGGAGAAACATTGGTGCTAATTAGTAGGCAGGGGCAAGTAGAAATTCTAGGGGCTCGTAGGAAGATATGGAACTTCTGAAGAAACATAAGGAATGAAATGAGAGACATGGGGAGCAGACTGGACACAAGAAGAACATCAATGGGAAAAATAGGAGCCGATAGGGAGACAGAGAATTAAATGTGACACATAATGGGGCATGGGAACAAGATGAATAGCTTTTAGAGAGTCATGGGCTACAAGGAGATATTAGAAATCTACAATGACACAGGAAGGCTGGGGAAGACTCATTGGGTGAACATATGGGAGATATTGGAAGATGTTGTGAGGTGTTGTGGAAGCAGGCGACACCATAGGAGTAGCATTGGGGCTGACAAGGACTGTGTCAGAGACAAGGGACAGATGCTGATGCATGGTGGGGTGAATGGGACGAATTAGGAATCAAAGAAAAATATATGAGGGACAGATGGGATGAATAGAATTCTGATGGTAAATCATAAAAGTGTTGTATTGTAAACAGACTCAATCCACTTGTCAATCCACTGTTGGAGTCAGCCAGTGAGAAACATCCATTGAGCAGGGAGTCATTATAACATACATCTACAATAGTTGAATACTTACAATGTGTAATTTTACTTGTATACAAAAAAGGACAATGGAGAGCGAAATAATGCCTGCATGTGGGTTGGAAGTTTTAAGGAGTGAGAAATACTTGACCGAAGTGGGAGGGGCTGTGTGGTTGGAGATGAGGGTTTTCTAGACAGATGTTGCATTAACCTTGCTAATATGATAATTTCAGTGTGAGTTACAGAGTACTGACACTCTCAATTTGGCACGTGCTTAATAACAAGGTTGGGGGGGGCAATACATATAAGGATTTTGGATGGACCAAACAACAACATATAGAACATATTTAACCTTGTCAAAAAAGTGCACACGTATACTATTCAAAGTTGTACATGGAGCAAACTCATGTGTAATTGTTCATATAATTCCTGAAAAATGATTTCACCTCTGGAAGTCAGTTGATAATACATTGTATTGTGAAAATCTAATTACAATAAATATATTTATAAAATTACTTACAGGGTCCACACCATACAAAAAGTGATGTAGAAATGCTAACACAGTAATAATTCCATCAACAAGGTCATGTGGTACTTAATTGTACATAGTCCAAATTTAAAGAGAAGTTATGAAAGAACAAGCCTGACATGTTTCAATCCCATGTCGATTGTTGGATCTTCCTCATGGGCCGAGTTGTGTTTGAAGGTGTGCAGATACTACAACCTGTGAATCATAAATGACGAGAGGAAAATGTGTATAAGAAAAGATTGTCAAAAGTCAGGAATGTATGCATACAAAAAATGAAATGTGGGAGAAAGAGAAGATGTCTTCTTCCACTTACCTCAATTAATTGAGGGAAATTGATCATTTCAGAAAAGTTCTGATTATTGCAACCCCAACAAATTCTGACTGAATAGAATAGGATCTCAATGGGAACCAGAATGATTCTAGTACAATAAGTATGTTCACGCTAAATAATACATTTGTGCAGAGGTTTTATTAATACTAGAAATAGGATTTAAAAAAGTAAAGAAAAGGTCACCTTACCTTCCTGGGGCAGATGTTAGATAAATTGGGGGTAGAAACTGTAGAGTGAAGCAAAAATGAAAACAATAATCAACAATGAATTAATTACACTGAGAGGATATCTTAGGCATGTGAAATGCAGCATACCCAATAAGTAATTTAAACTACAAGACTTACTGTTCTGAAAGCTGTGTGCTCCCCACATGCTAGTGTTGCTGTTGCGGACACTCAAAGGAATGCTGTGTGTAGAGCATAGGTTGTCATCGTTGCTCGTGGCCATAATGGAAACGGACTAGACCCTCTTTAGGCAAAAGAGTATGGAATTATGGGTGCTATCTTGGACTGGAAAATGGCTGAAATGAGTGTAGTCAAGTTGCCTGTGGGACCCAACAGCCCCCATTTTGGGAAAACTAAGTAACATTATAAGTGTTTAGGCCAAAGATGTGTGTTCACACACAGATTACAAACTTCTCAAGTAACAACATTTCTTTTAGACTGTATCATATGCATTTTTTAAAACATAAACAATGCAACCTAAGTGTAACAAAAATAGAATTCGAATGTTGTCCATTTTGATGATTGTGTTGTGGTGAAAAAGAAACAACAGAACAGACAACCTAGTATGTAAATTACAAATACACTTTTGTCTATTAAAAAAGGAATGTGAAAGATCACAGACATAATAGTCCTTCATTCAATCCTGATCATGTGTTTTAGCTTTAAAGATGATTCTTTGTTCCAAAGTTAATAAACGTTTCTCTAAATCGGTACACTCAATTTGACAACCCTATCTTACAAGTTACAGTAGTACTATTCCCCCTGTATCTGGGGATATAGACCCTGGTAAAATGTAAGGAAACCTTTTCAGTGGGATGTGAAATTATTAGATTTATTTCCGAGTTTGTGCATATAGATAAACTAAACTTAAATGTATTTGACTAGTTTTACATGCAATGAATACTTTTTATCCGCCTCCAACGTGTCACTGTGAAAAATGGCTACCGCCCTGTAGGATTTAAGGGATGAGTAGTGGCTAAAGCCCCTACTCAGCCCCACACTACTACTATATCAGCAGGGATCCCAATCATAAAGATGAAGTGGGCACAGCCCAACAGGTATACCTCATTTGTCTCTTTTGGTAACGTGGACAGAGGGCAGGCTGTACACCTTCAGGAGGGGTGTTAGCCAGTACAGAAGCAATCCAAACACCACTAGTGTGGTACCAAAGTAAAAGACTATCCAACCAAGATTCTAATAAACAAATAGGAACTTTAAACTAACAAAAATGTACATAACTAATATAAAACGTTACTGTAATGGAGAACACAGAGAAAGCAGCCTTTAGAATAAAGAGGCCCTTTGAGTTTGTAGATAAAGGTGCTAGAGCAAAGATTTCAGCAACAAAATGTCAATGTTTATGAATATGTCTTCCAATAGACAGAGAAGGGGTGCTTGCTAGGATCCTTTAAGACAGACCAGGGAGCTAGGTTCTCTTCAAATACTTTATGTTCTTGTCTGTAGGACTGAACAGCATTGAGCCAGGCCTTACGGTATCAAACTGGAAGTCTATGTGCTTTTTTCGCACTGAGCTAGAATTGAGTTGGAGAACGACAGCTATGGCTTCCAATGATGAGGTGCTTCTTTGCCAGCTGGGACGGCTTACAAGTTGAAGAGGCTGGGAATGGCAGGCGATGTTGGGTCAGTGGCTCTGAAAGACTCAGCAGAATTGGGCTTGGAGAAGCAGTAACTTGCCTTTGGTAGTGAGCAGGCTCAGCTGGCTCAACACGGTGCTGGGATGTTGCAGCAGTGAATGCTTGGATCTTGTTTAGGGAGAAGAACGTACCCTGACTTGGAGCTCTCTGTTATCACCTCTCTGGTAGGGCACTTTGAAGCAGAGTGTAGCCCAACTGAGTTCCAGTGAATCCTTCTTCAATCATTGACCAAAGATAAATCAACTAAGGTGAAGCTCTCCCCCTTTATATATGAAAAATGTTGCATTGGATTAGTCCAGAGCAAGCCTGGTGCCTGGTGGTACAAGATTTCAGAGAACATTACAAAACACATGTCAAAAAAAGAAAGATGCCACGAGTGTCATGGTTGTTCTTTTTTGTACCCACTTCCTTTTTTTACAGAAGATACCCTTTATGCTACAAAACCATGCAAAAGTGTACTTCACATAGGGCCTGATTCTCAACGGGTTTAACTGCTGCAAATTAGGTGATGTCTGTGAGCATCTAACATGTGCACCTGCTACATTATGGCTGATTCAATGTGGGAAAAACCAGAGCATGTTATGCTATGCTATGTTATGTTACTGAAATGTATTGAGCGTAATGTTCACCAAAAGGCATCTTGGCGCTAATACGCAAGAAGAAAGCTAAAAAGAGGAACAAGTATTAAAAAAGAAGTGTCTTCAAAGAACGGCAAAACCGGAGGTGGTTTTCACCAGCATGCAGTGTCACTGGGTGAGAGTTCCATAACTTTGCCACAGCCACAGAAAAGGCGTGACCACCTATACAAGATCGTCGGATACGCACCACTTGAATACTATACTTGCTTGAGAAAGAAGAGGCCGACAGGGCACATAGGGCCAGAACTTGAGGCAAAGGTAATCAGCACGGGCCACATAAAAGGCGGAATGCACCAGGCATACCGATTTAAATTGGACCCTTTTGTCCACCGGGAGCCAATGAAGCTGGCACAGAATGGGGGAGATATGTGCCACAAAGGGAGGATGGATCACAGCTCTCGCTGCTTTATTCTGCAAGAGCTGGAGTCAGCGAATCACATATCCAGGCTGAGCAAGGAAAAGAGAATTTCAGTAGTCCACCCCACTCATAACAAGAGAAGCAACAACCTGTGCATGAAATTTGGAAGGGATAAAAGGCAGGACCTTGCGTAATGTCCTAAGTTTAAAATGTCATTTTTTGGCAGATAGAGGCTGCCCGAGCCTCCATTGACAATGACGCCGATAACTTGACCTCTACGTCCTTTACCACCGGCACTGGCATCAGAAATGACCCAAGAGTAGCTGGCCAGTAATCCGATGTCTACAAATAGGCGGCAGAGATAGGGCCGGTAACCAGTATTGGATGATTTTAGAGAAACTAACATACAAATGCCATTCACAAAGATGTGCTCATGGGCTTCTCAGAGAGTCTTCTGGCATCTCCAGATTTGCTTCAGTTTTAAACTTTGTGAATCCAGCGTTAGGTATGAGGAGAAAATATGAGGTCCTGACTGGTCTTTCCTGAATTGGTCCTATGCAAATCCATGAAAACCACTCCCATAGCATCTAACATGTTATTCTGATTGTGTGACATGTATTTTGCTGTGGCTTTGGATCTATGTGCGCGTAGGAAAGCGAGAAGAAAGCGCAAGATGATAATAATTGCACGTAGCTTCAAAATTAAGGAAGAAACAGAACCCAGAGCACAAACTAAGCATATTGTCAGTAGATTCAGGTGTCCGGATAATGTACAAGTGAATAGGCGAACAGACAGTGGCAACAGGGATCAGGCACTATTGTTGCATTCGGCTTCTTAGATGCACAGATGTTCTACCGTCATTCTAGGGGAACTCACTGATGAAAGAGATATGTGAGGATTCACTGGCCCTCCACATCGTTATTTATTGAGGTTGACCAACATCATTATTTTCTTCATGGCATTATTTATACCATGTTCTGTCATATCGGTGCTTCATTTGAGCCACGGATACCACTTTAACCATGCTACGGCATGGCCAGATAATTTTAATATCCATTGCTCTCTAAGAACTACTCTTGGGATTGTCTGTGCAGACAACGATGAACTTTGAATAATGGCCCATTGGGAAATTGCGTGTTATCCCCTGCTATGGATGCCTTGAAGTAGAGATTGCAGCTGCAGGAATGATTTCCTGCAGTCTCCCTTTGCATTTTTGTATTTATTTGTTACCACCCATTTAGAATTTAAACTCCAGAAAAAAATGCCAGCACTGAGTAAAAAATCCTTGCCTCGGACTATGGTGCCCTTAAATAAAAGTAATTAATCCCTTTTTGAAAATATGTCTTTTTTTGGCTGAACAACTGTTGGTGACAAAAAATATGATTTTCAACTTCACTAGAAAGTCAATACGACGGTCACGTGTACTACCTCTATGAATTTGGTGAATTAACACCACTTGGTATTTGTCTCATTGCCTTTGGGATGGGTCAGGCAAGTTATTCACCAAGAACCAAAAAGATGGAACATTTTATCAAAGTGCTATCCGCTCTTAAAAGTCAGTCTGGGACGTCACGGCATGGTTGAAACGCCCCCCTTCGTAGGATCTTGAAACAGGGGGAGGGGGTGAAGAGTGGGATCTCTTCAACTGCCTTCAGAGAGGCGACCTCGGGTAGAATGAGGCAGCGAGAGAGAGAGACATTTCATTGCTTTACTGCCTGGTGTTGAGAAAGATTTCTCTTAATGCACCCTTCCTTCCATCTTTATGGAACCCTCAAACTTTTTGCTTGTGCAGTGAAGCCATAAGCTTCACTGCACTGACATTTGCTCATTTGTCATGGGGAAACTGACACGCCCTTCAGGCTGTCAATACTGGGAAACATTTTTTCCCTTAGTGGTATTACTGTGTTGCTACTTTTGGTTACTTTTGTATCACTTGTGGTAACTTTGTATCATTGTACAATGCAGCTTACACTGCATTACAATGGGGTACATTTTTGTTTTGCCTTAGACTAACACTCAGAGGATTTCTGGTTACTGCAGGTGTGCTAAATGGAAAAAATGGTGTCAGCAGTGACTTTTTCCCACTTTTTGGGAATTTTCATTTTCGCCTTACTGCTTTTACCACGTTTGGCTACTAACTGTGGCTACTGGTCAAACATGACAGCGGAACAAGATTTATTTGCTTGCCCTTTTCACATCTTGTTCTTTAGCCTTATTCCTGGCCTCTCATTCATATAAGGACTTCCAGTGCCCGGGAAAGCAGAAACATTTTGGCGGGTTACTAGAGAGCTGTGTGTGTTTGCCTGCAGGATGTGGGCTGGGTCTGTCTGACCCAAATCCACAAACTGTTTTCGGTGTGTCTGAGTGGTGTTTCTGCCAGAGGTCCTTATTGGACCACTGCTGGGGTGTGTGTGAGGGTTAGTCCTGCTATTGGCTAGTGAGGGCAGCAGCTCTTACCTGGCTTTTAGGATAAGAAGATGTTATGCTTGATTTATGCTTGATCCAAAATGGCGCGGGTGCGCAATGCATTCTGGGATCGCTCGGAGCCATGTTGGATATTTACTTCATACCGCCGTGAAACGCTGCACACATTTTGCTGAGTGTTAGATTCACAGTGCTGAGACAAACATGCTTTTCCAAACCTGGTATGCGGTCAAGGCCATTTCTGCTGAGAAAGCTAACATTGTTATGGTTTGCTACTGTTCTCCGTGGAGCCTGTTTTTAGAGAAAGGAGGCACTGCCCTTCGTGGGGGGAGCTCTCGATTGACCCAGCTGGCAACCGACGGCTGTTCCTCAACTGCGCAAGTGCAATTTCCAGAATGTTCGAGAATTAACTCCTCTTTGTGGAGAGTGTATATATGCGGAAACCCGGAGGTGGTCAGGTGAGACTTCAGCCGGAGAAGGACGCTTACCTCCGGCCTTCCTGTGAGCTGTGGTACTCTCGGCCTGGCTGTTCCCAGGGTCTTCCAGCCGCTTCTGGACGAGATGAGGAATTCTGTTACGCTCACAGTGATGTATTTCTTTTTGACTTCTTTGCTTCTTCTGTGATCTATGTCCTTATTATTTTTATGAGTTATTTCTATGTACTTGTAATCTTTGAATAAATAGCCGTAAAGAGCTGATTATCTTCTAAAGAGTGCGTGGCTGTGAGTTATTGTGTCTGTCTGTTTACGGTTTGAAATATTTGCTCTATGATTGCATTGGTGATTTATGGTTGTTCCGTGCACTTTTTGGGGAAGAGCAATACATTTTTGGCATCACAAACAGGATTGCTCGTGATGAATTGTTCTGAGTGTCCAAGAATCTGTTGAAACGTAGATAGTATTTGTTTGTCGAGTGAGTGAAGTTTTTGAATAGTGACGTTTTTTTTCCCCTCTCTTTTGTAAGTGTTTGAGTGCCAGTGGGAGTGATTGCAGTTTGGAGAAGAACATATATAGGTTCAACAAGGTTTTGCTTTGTTTGCGATAATGAGTAGTTTGTTCAAGAAGAACGTTACCGCTGGCGGTGACTGTTCTGATGTTGTTATCCCAGGTTGGACTAAGAGTCCATATGATAAGTTGGCTCAGGCATGGGCATGTGGTTCCGGTTTAAGTGAAACTTGGGATCAAGGATTGGGAGATGCCGATCCGACTGATATAATTGCATGCTTGCAACAAGTTCCAGTAGAACGTGGCAAAGAATGTGCGGCATTAGGTAGGCGAGGTTGGGTACTTTTGCATACTAATAGGAAAATACATCAAATGAAGGTGGACATGAAAAATTAGGTTTTGCGATTAGAGTCAGAGCTAGCTGCAGAAAGGCAGACTGCGTTAATGCAGCAGATTTAAATGAAACTGTTTAAAGATAAGGCCGACAGATATCAGGCGGTGGCCGAGAGGGCAGCAGTACGAGTAGCCCGGTATAAGTATAGGAAAAGATGGGGAGGGGTAACAAAAGAAAGCTGGCAACTGTAATCGCTACCGCTGGCATAGGCGGGGATCCGGACAAGTGGGATGGTGATATTTTTGATACAACCAATCTAGAAAGTACTTCCGCAGATGAGTCTGACCCCAAACCAGAGGTGAAACAGAAAACAGTGGTGGCGAAGCCTGTTAGAAGACGGCGAGCCGGACCACACCCGTAGAATCCTGCTGGCGGAATGGTGGATTTAACCACGCTGGAGGATTACACACAACAAGAGGTTGGGGAAATTATTACCAGTTTGAGGCAAAAATCAGGGGAAGCTTTATTGTCATGAATGGTGAGATTACTAGATGGCGGGTGCTGCAGGGTTGTTGGTAGATTCTATGGATTCACCACGTTTTTTGCCCCTGTCAATTGACACCAATGTACAGGAGGTCCTAAGAGCAGGACGCCCCCTGACGCAAATGGTCAAGATACGCAGGTGTCTTTGTTGCACCTGGTAGCTCAAGCATGTAACCGTAAATACCCTATTACCACAGATTGGCCCAGTGAAGAAACAAAGTGGTATACGTTGAGAGAAGCAATTCAAAAAGTCAGAGAGCATGCTATGAAAGAAGTGATTCACATAGATGCTCCTGATCACATGGGAGCCGTGCCGCTCTCAGTTTCAACTCGAAACATGGTGATTAGAACTGCGCCACCCGCATACAAAAGTGTCATTATGACTTTTCTCGTAGGTATGATGGGCAAGGCTACTGATGAGGTATCAGATGCCATTCGGCAACTTGCAGATTTGGGAGAGTGGGATAAGAGCGATAACAAGCCACGAGAGAGAGAGGGGTGTAGTGAGAGAAGAACTGAAGGCAGGCGGCAAGATAGCAGAGACTCCCGAGTGTCCCGAAAAGACATGTTTATGGCTTTGTTAAAAGATGGCATGCCACATGAAGAAATTGATGGCATTGAAGCCAGAGTAATGTATGAATTATACAAAAAACGAGGACTTGCAGCCAAAGAGCGCTATAAACAGGTTAAGAAACAGGTAGTCACCACGCCACAGGGGGAAACTTCACCTTCTGCTCCCCCTGCGGGAGAACAAGACGAAGGGTCTATGGGGACACCTTCCCCGTACCAGCCGACATACGCTGATTTGAGAAAGGTGGTGAGTGCGATGTTAGAGGCGGAGTCGAGTCACACTCATTCAAAGTTTGACTAGGGCTTCGGCCAAGCTCCGGCAGCGTCTGCCCGCATAAAAGTGGATAGGCGGCCTCATGTTGATGTTAAGATTTTTTGGGGGCCAGGAAATACACAAGGGGTGCGAGCATTGATAGACACTGGGGCGGAGGCCTCTTTGATTCATGGTAATCTGACACGATTTAAAGGCAAACAGTTTACGATTACAGGTTTAGGGGGAAAGGAGACCCCCGCAGTGCAAACGCGAGTGGAAATGAAAATAGGCAATTTAAAGAGGCAGAAATACCAAGTGTTGATTGTCCCGATACCTGAATATATAATTGGCTTTGACATTTTGGAAGGGCTAACCTTGGGACTTGGCAGTAAAACGTATCAGTTTGGGGTGAGTGCATTGATTTGTACACCCATTACTGTAGGCAAATTGAAGATGCCCCCAGTGCAAGTGCCAGTGGCAACCAAGCGGGTAGCAATGAAACAATACCGCATTCCTGGGGGGCACAAGGAAATCTCAGACAACATTAAAGAGTACGTGGAGGCGGGTGTATTACACCCTATTACCACCTCATGGAACAATCCACTCTGGCCTATTAAAAAGGGAGATGGGTCGTGGAGGATGACGGTGGATTACAGGGAGTTGAATAAACATACTCCTCCCTTAGTGTCCGCAGTCCCAGATGCTATTACATTGATTGAAAATGTCCAAACGTTTGAGGGGACTTGGTATGCAGTGATCGATTTAGCTAATGCATTTTTCTCCATGCCAATTGCTGATGAGTGTCAAGAACAGTTTGCATTCACGTGGGGTGGACGTCAGTACACTTTCACGAGACTACCCATGGGGTACATGCACAGCCCGACTATCTGTCACCAGCCGGTGGCAGAGCACTTAGACAAGATACTGTGTAAACCTGACATACAAATCTCTCATTACATTGATGATATTTTGATCCAGGTCAAGGATGAACACAGTGTGTAAAGTCAGCTAGATGTCCTTATGGAAGGATTAAAAAAGGAAGGGTGGGAGATTAATCCGAGTAAAATTCAAGGTCCAGCTGAAACAGTGATATTTCTAGGGATTCAGTGGCATCATGGCCATCGAGAAATGGTGCCAAAAGCTCGACAGAAAATACTTGAATTCACCACTCCAACGAGCAAAAACCAAGCTCAGCAGTTTATAGGACGGTTTGGCTTTGGAGACAGCACATTCCGCATTTAGGGCAGATATTGGCCCCTCTCTACAAGGTGTCACGAAAGAAATATGAGTTCCAGTGGGGGGAAGAGCAGCAAAGAGCCTTTGAGATGGCAAAAGACACAGTGCAGCAGGTGCTTGATTTATGGCCCTTGAAGGAAGGCGAAGTGGAATTCAATGTGTCTGTGCAAGACAATTATGCTAACTGGAGTGTGTGGCAGAAACAAGACAGGAAACGTGTGCCATTAGGGTTTTGGAGTCGTAACTTGCCCGATGCTGGTAACTTATATACTCTGTTTGAGAAGCAATTGCTGGCATGTTATTGGGCTCTTGTTGATACCGAGCAGATGACGGTGGGTCATGATGTATTTATGAGACCTGAAATACCAATCATGCAGTGGGTACTGAGCTCTCCTAAAACGCATCGTATAGGACATGCTCAAGAAGCCAGCATAATTAAGTGGAAATGGTATATTCAAGACAGAGCCAAATCAGGAAAGGGTGGAGTGGCAAAATTACATGAGCAAGTAGCCAACATACTGCCCTCAGATTACATACCACCAGAGGTGCTTCAAAAATGTGAGTCTCCCGTGAAATGGGGAGTACCTTACAGCGATTTGACCGTGGAGCAAACAGAGCATGCTTGGTTCACGGATGGTTCTGCGCGATACGTGGGAACTGAGCGGTACTGGAAAGCAGTGTCGTACAATCCCAAAACAAAAAAGATGTTGACAACGACAGGGAAAGGGAAGAGCAGTCAGTTCGCAGAACTTTACGCGGTTTACCAAGCGTTGAACAAGAGACCCCTGGTCAATGTTATGTGTACACAGATTCATGGTCAGTGGCGAATGGATTGGCAGTGTGTTTGCCAATTTAGCAAAAGAATGGATGGAAGATTCATTCAAAAGAGTTGTGGGGAAAGGAACTGTGGCAGGATATTGCCGAAATGTTGTTACAAAGTGAAGTTACTGTATATCATGTGGACGCGCATTGTGCCACAGATTCATTAGAACGTTGGTTTAATTCTGTTGCAGATGAACACACCAATATTTCCTCAGTGGATGCAGAGGCTCGGGAAGGCGATATGGAGGGTTTGACCAAATGGGCCCATCAGAAATGTGGGCACCTTGGAGAAAAGGCTACTATCAGGTGGGCACAAGCTCGAGGCATCAGTCTTCCTTTAGAAGTAGTGAAAACCATTATTTTGCAATGTCCCGTGTGCCAACACCAATTACATAGATCGATACCTCAAATTGTTCGAGGCACATTGAGAAGAGGAAAATTACCAGGTCAAATTTGGCAGATTGATTATATCGGTCCTATGCCAATCAGCAGAGGTTGTCAGTATGCATGCACTATTGTGGATACCTACTCGGGATATTTGATGGTTTTGCCGTGCAAACGTGCAGCCCAATTGAACACCATCAGGTTGTTAGAGCAGATCATATTACATTATGGAGTGCCTTTGCAGATTCAAAGTGACAATGGGTCACATTTCAAAGGCAAATTAATCCAAGAATTTTGTCAGGAAAAGAGCATTGAGTGGCTCTATCACGTGCCCTACCATTCAGCTGCGGCAGGGCTAATTAAACGAATTAATGGGTTACTGAAAGAACAGATGCGCAAATCTGGAGACGGCAGTTTGGCAGGCTGGCGTGATTGTGTGTTTGATGCGGTGCAAGTGTTAAACAATAGGCTTGTGTATGAACATGAAACTCCTTTGATGAGACTAATGACTCCTACTTTGCAGGTTCAACCCAATTCAGTCAGAGAAACACTATTATACTGGGAAATTACTCCAGGTTTTTTACCTCCCTATCGAGCAATTCCAGAGTCAGCAGGGGTAGACTTCCATTCTAATGAAGAAATAAGATTAGATCCAAGAGGAATAGTTGTAATTGAAACAGGAATTGGAGTACATATTCCCCCAGAGCATATGGGATGGATTGCCCCTAGACCTGGCCTAGCATTGAAGGGAGTTCAAGTGTTGGGAGGGGTAATTGATGCTGATTACCAAGGCGAGATTAAAGTCATCCTAATGAATAGTGGGGATCAATTGTTATCAATACACAAGGGTGATCGAGTGGCCCAATTGATAGTCATTCCCATTAAATTGTCCATGATTAAGAAAGGGGAGCCTCCTACAGTGTTAACTACCCGTGGGGATCGCGGTTTTGGCTCTTCAGACAGTATGGTACCGGGTGCAAAGGTGTGGGTGGAAAAGCCAAGTGGCCCACCAGTACCCACAGATGTCATTGCATCAGGCAAAGATCAAGTTGTTTTAGTTATGAAACAGGTAGAAAGAAATGGCAATATGTACCTGCAGACAAATGTTATCTGAGAGAGTGATGTGCAACACTGATATCTCTTTTCTAGGTTTGCTTTGTAGATCCTGGGTCTGGTTGGTGTAACTGTGGCACTAAATGGACTCCATTTGGGTGAATTAAACAATCTGCTGTTACAACCGAAAAATGTCACATCTGTGCCAGTGATCAAGGGGATACTGATAGTGATGAATAGTGTTGTCCCAAGCAGCCCTATGCCAGTGCTGAAAAGCCCGCCAGACCGAAGACATGGATTCGTGAAATGCGACAAACACATCAGGAGCTGGTGAAAACAACCTTGATGCCAGTCGTGCCAGACGCGATCGTAGGAAGACGAAAACACTCTTCTATGATTACCCAAGAAGAGAATATGTGGATATATCTGGCACAGCAATACTGAACATATCACACTTTTGTCTTACTGATGTGCCCAAAGCTGAAGCTTTATTTTTGACTACGTGTTTAGTAGCGGTGCTGCTGCCTGTTCCAGTTTTAAAGCATATCTTCGGCGTCACACATAATGATTCTTTAGTTCAAGACTCAGACATTAGACAATCCCTTTCAGTTTACGAATACTGTCGGTTCTGCCAAGAGACTGTCAGAAAATGGAGAAATTCGACACGTGTTATTACTTACAATATAACTTAAGGTGATGTGTGTTACATTATGACATGCAAAGCACAAGAAATTGGCAAATGCCGACAAATAGAGTTGACCAATCAGTACAACAACACCATGTTCGAGAGGCGACTATGTTCGTGAATGTCACGCAAATGCGCCAGTGTAAATAATATTATGTCCTGCAATCATACAGTGATAACTGCTAGTCATTTGAATCATGTGAAACTTCCAACAGGATGGCTCTTTTCATGTGGTAACATTACATATAATTATATTCCAGCTAACATTTCTGGAGGTCCATGTGCTTTATCTCGATTAGGACCAATGATGTTTCCTTTACACTCAGCGATAACTCGCGGTAAAAGGTCAACTTTCGAATCTATAGGGCTATCTCCTGACTGTGATTCACATGTACATTTGTTATCAGAAGCTGAGGTTCTAGCATTAACCCTTTCATTAGTGGGTGTTTGGGGTTTAGCTGCTGGAGGTTACAAATCTTTGATGAAATTAGCGTGTTTAGTAGTTAAAAGTCTTAATCATACTTCGCAGGCTTTAGAACAATTACTCCTTGATAGTCAAGTTATTAGAAAAGCAACTTTGCAGAACAGAGCTGCTGTTGATTACCTATTGCTAAAACATAATTTAGGGTGTAATGCCTTTGAAGGTATGTGTTGTTTCAATTTAAGTGACCACTCACAATCTATTGAAAGTCATATTCGAGGTTTGAGGGATCTCATTTCTCAAGTGTCTCAAGATCGTAATAATTGCTTGTTGTTGTTGTATTCAATGTATTCCCAATTTAGTCTTAACATTTTGTAGGTTTCAGAGACCGGTTCCTGTGCCACCAGGATATGGAAGATAAATATCCAAACGGTGGAATTGTTATGGTTGATTTATGCTTGATCCAAAATGGTACGGATGCGCAATGCATTCTGGGAGCGCTCGGAGCCATGTTGGATATTAACTTCTTACCGCCATGAAACGCTTCACACATTTTGCTGAGTGTTAGATTCACAGTGCTGAGACAAACATGCTTTTCCAAACCTGGTATGCGGTCAAGGCCAGTTCTGCTGGGAAAGCTAACATTGTTATGGTTTGCTACTGTTCTCCGTGGAGCATGTTTTTACAGAAGGGAGGCACTGCGCTTCTTGGGGGAAGCTCTTGATTGACCCAGCTGGCAACCGATGGCTGTTCCTCAACTGCGCAAGTGCAGTTTCCAGAATGTTCGAGAATTAACTCCCCTTTGTGGAGTGTGTATATATGCGGAAACCCGGAGGTGGTCAGGTGAGACTTCAGCCGGAGAAGGACGCTTACATCCGGCCTTCCTGTGAGCTGTGGTACTCTCGGCCTGGCTGTTCCCGGGGTCTTCCAGCCACTTCTGGACAAGTTGAGGAATTCTGTTACGCTCACGGTGATGTATTTCTTTTTGACTTCTTTGCTTCTTCTGTGATCTATGTCCTTATTATTTCTATGTACTTGTAATCTTTGAATAAATAGCCGTAAAGAGCTGATTATCTTCTAAAGAGTGCGTGGCTGTGAGTTATTGTGTCTGTCTGTTTATGGTTTGAAGTATTTGCTCTATGATTGCATTGGTGAATTATTGTCATTCCGTGCACTTTTTGGGGAAGAGCAATACAGAAGAGAACCCCTGCACCCATTCTTCAGAGATCCTGGAGAAACCTGAAGGAGCCAAGTATCCTGTCCAGATGTGAGGCCCTCAAACAAACCGACACCTGACTGAGGGAGGCCTGGCAACCAACTTCAGCTGCTGTCCTGGAGGAGCCCTGTCTTGCTCGTGATCTTTAGCAGACCTGCGAAGGAGCTGCGGCCCTTGGGGTGGAGGAACCATCCATTCCTGATGTCTGCTCAGTGCCCTCCCAAAGGAAGCCTTTGGAAGTGCCCTGGAACCACCCTGTGGCTGTCCAGCTTTGACTTTAGGCTACTGTGCTGCCAGCGTCACCGTTCTGGGTTTTGGCCTGAAACCTGGGGTCCTCTGCTGGCCCTACGAGGCTAATCTCTGCAAAATTTCAGCGTCCTAGCATCGAGGGGATCCGAGATAGGAGAGAAAGTCCAACCGTGGCTGCTGAGTCCCTTTGTGTCGCTGTGCTGCTGTAAGAGGATTCAATTCAACACTACAGCTAAGTCAATGCCTAGTCTGGGATACTGAATGGAAACCCTTATTGATATATCTTTATGTCCAGTTCATGCGTTCTGGATGACTACCCCTATATAACACCCCTCTCTTGGAATCCCCCTGACTCCGCTGAGCCAAGAAGTATTTCTGTTTTCCAAGTTAAAAGGTTTATTTGAGAATTTAAACAATATATATATATATCACACTTTATAATAAATCAATAATTGAATATCACACTTAATCTGATATGATAAAGATTAACAACGGAGAATCTGGCACTAGCCCACTTCTTTATAATCACTAAGGAGTTGACATGAAATGGATAAGGTAGCACACTGGTAAATAGGGACAGAAGAATAAGGTGGTAGAGAATGCTTTATATAAGTTCAGATGGATGTAATGTTGAATGAAATGCAATACAGAAAATACTCAATATGATTTCAACAAAACAATGTAATCACTTTTCTCTGGCAATCCCCTCCCCCCTTTTATGCAATGCAAGGAAATGGAAGGAAAGCACACAGTTCTCAGAAATGCAATCAAATGTAATTCAGTTCACCCCAGCAAGCTTAGACTACAGAAGTTTGAAACACAGGCCCAAAATGCTTTTATATGTGCTGGCAATGAAGTGAAAAATATGCTAAAATGCTTTTAATTCCCTCTAGAGGTTCAGGGTGAGTGGTATCAAGTTAATATTAGTCCAGGCTCACTCTAGCAATGATTCAGGGATGGTTCTTAAGAGGCAAACGAATTTTTAGCAAGGAAACTGCCGTTTTCACACGTGGAGAAATTTGCAAATCGCGGCAAAATTCGCGAGTGCGTTTTTCGCGATTGCGGCAAAAGTGTATGGAATAGGAATGCGTTTCTAGGTTCGTTGAAAAGCCAGGATTCTAAGCTTTCAGAGGAAAGTTAAACCAAGTTCCTAGCACAAACGGTTACGGAGTTATGAACGATTTTGTGAAGGTTGTTTTTCGGATTTTAAATTTTAAAAGTTCAAAGCGACAGGTTACAGCTTGCAGATAGGAAATGACAGGTGACAGTTAGGAGGCAGTTCTACTTAGATTAAAATAGATTGAATTACATTATTTTAACTAAGAGATTGGTTCTGCACAGTTCTGCTGGGTACTCACAATATATTTTTGAAATAGAATGGGCCTCGCCACGGATCTGGTCAGGTTTTAGACTGGACTCTGGTCTGGTCTCTGCACTTCACAGTGATCTGGGTCAGCTCTGCTCTCTCTCTGGGTACAGCACTGCTTCTGGATCATTCTGCACAGCTTTCTCTGGAGATTGATGGATTTGAAGTCTGGATCTCTGGGTATGGTATGGTCCGGCAGAGCGCGTTGCAGCAAATGGAATTGAATGTCCCTATCTGTCCTGACTGTCTGCTTTTATGTGTTTTGAAAATGGGTGTGTGTGCAGCATCACTAGGCTCTACCCCTCTCCACTTGTCATTGGCCACTTCATCCTCTTCCCCTTGATTGGGGGAATGAAATGAAGTGTCATCATGATGAGGTATGTTTATGATACAGAGAACCCACCCATGTCAAATTACACACAATCTATATTTTGACCCAAAAGACATATTTGCACAGGTACACATTTGTTTAAAATTACATGCACCCATCACATATCACAGGAGGTATACCCTGTCCTAATCTGCTCTTCCTGGGAGCTTGCATTCAGAAATGGCAACATATTTCACTTTTTGGTCAAGTTACCAATATCAGATTCTTACTCAAATTTACCCAAATGTGTGCAAGGCATGCAGGCAATAATTGATGAAGTATCAGACTTTTCACATGCATACATTTTAAGTAATACCCTCTTAACTGCTAGTTTGCCCCCAGATCATGCAACTGGTTCTAAAAACCTCTTAAAATGTGGGCAGAAAAATCACAAGAATTATGGTATCATTTAAATAATTATGACAAGTCCGTACTATGAGTTATTCATCTTTTTCTAAGACCATATTCTGGCTACAGGGGTGTGTCTTTTCAGGTCACATGGTACAGAAACCAGTCTTTCCACTTTCTTCAAGCTCAGCCTCTGTCTCCAGTTTCTCCCCCTCCCAGTTTCTGCCAAGAGGAAGCCATTTTTATTACCCCTTCAATAAACCATCTGCCTGGGCCCTGGAAGGCCCATTGTTCAAGAGGAAGCCATTTATGGCCACTTCCATAAACCCTCTGCCTGGGTCCTATGTTTAGTCTCTAGCAGTCCCTTGATAATCCAATCAGAGAAGTGTCAGATCCCTTTTGGTGGGAGCAGCAAAAAGGCAGCTAGGCCTGGGAACACAGCAGTTGTGCAAGTCTCAACTCCTGTCGGGGGTAGCTGGTGGGCAGAATTCAGTTCCTTAAGCCAGGCCTCAGCTAATGTCACTTTTAGTTACCCAGTTTTCTGCATTCAAATAAAACTACCAATTTTTACATATGCAGCTAAAATGCTGATTCTAAGTTTAAACTATGACATTTAAACAATTGCAACCTATGTGACACTCAAAAGTAGGTCACTCATTTCTTTTAAACAGATTTTTAGTGTCTTTTAGTCCAAATTTACTTAAACTGCTGAAATCCACAGCTCAGCCAGTCGTGTTATAAACCTTCAAGTCACTTCAGAATATAACTTTACATTGGATCCACCTCTCAGTAAGTCTTTCTTTGGCCTGTTTTGGGTTCATTTATTCAGTTTTACACGAAAAAGAAAAAAGTCTGGTGTTGTTTTAAAATGCCGTCTTTCTGATAGTGGTGAGTACTGGTAATGCACCCATTTTTGGGATTTAAGAAAATGAATTCCCCACAATTCTAGGTTGCTTTTGGGCATCAGCATTGCCATTCCCAATGGTTTCAGACTACTGTGTGGGTAGTCCAATGGTGGTTTTAGGCAGTGCCCTTCTGTGCCCATAACATCGGCAAAAATGAGTGGCAGCCTATTCTTCATGCATTTCCCTGTGCATTTTCTGGGAAGCTCTGGCCATCATGATGTTTTCCATGTCAGTACTGCACAGTTTTTGAGGTAGGGCTTGGATGCGTGGATAAAACATCCCACACTGCAGTGACCACCATCCAAAATTGATTACCTGACTCGAGTTCTGTCCTGAGAGGACTGGGGAACAGATTTGAGTTTTGCTGCATTCTTCAATCAAGAGTACTTGCAACAGTGAAAGACACCAACCAGAGATCAGCTCGAACCTGCAACCCCTGGGAATGAAGGACTGTGACTTTCGGTGGAAAAAGCAACCTCCGACCCTCCTCCTTCGTTCTGCCCGGTCTTGTGAAGAATCAGAGTACAGGGGTACGTTATAGAGCTTCTAACCTACCACTATACTCCTCTTATAAGTCAATGGGCTTACAATAAAGCTTAATTCTAAATGTATTGGCTTTGCCATTGCTTGCTTGCGCAAGACATCTGACTGTTGAGGCTACTTTTGGGCATTAGTCTAACTTGTATCCTAATCCTAGGAACCCTTCACTGGACCCCAGAGACCCTACCTGCATTTTTTCCTGCTTCATAACTTCTGTGGAACTTTTACCTGAACTATTGGGCAAAAGGCCCCAGACAAGTTAAGGCTGGACAATTTTAGTTTAGGGTCACCTCTGTGGACCATTTGTGCATAATACTATTCTAACCTTTCCTTTGCAAGAGTTTCTGATGTGTATTATGCCCTATAACAAAGTGGATGTGTATATGCATTTAGTTTAATAGTCTTGTGTGATAACTCTACCTGCTAGCAGTCATTTTTGTTGGCCATAAATAAATAACTGTATTTTTATACATCCTTTCTAAGTGTAATCTGTGATTCCCATTGTGTGGTTTCATTGCAGAACCCTTACAAGCTCACCACCTCTTAGCCTAGACCGCCTGTCACTGCTACCTAAACTGGTTTGGCTACTGCTTACCATAGTTGTTCCTGTCACAATATAGGTTTGCCTTCTATACATCTGTCCACCACGCCAGAGTATAGAAAATCAGTGCTAACCTGCACAGTAAATACAAGCAGTACAGAGACATGAACTTTCAATATTCATCCACCATTTACATTGAAGTGCACAGTGTCCATTCAAACAGCACTTATTTCTCTCATAGGCTTACATATGTTAAACAAATGCACATGTAGTATAGTAGTGTGATGAGTTTTAAAACTGGTTTCTGTATTGATTTTTGATTAATTAGGATTTTTTTGATCCACGATGATCTGAAAGCACTGGCATCATTGGTAACAGTGCAAAGAACCCATAAGAGAGAGCGCAATCAAATTAGTAGGCCACTCATGTCACTGTGTGCATGAAATTGAATGAATGCAACTAAACTCACTGGCAAGAGGAATAGTGGAGAGTAAGAAAAATACAAAGAAATCGAAATAAAATATCACAAACTACAACGTATACACACGTATACACACATCACACACACTGTTGCTAGATATAATGTCTGTTTCACCCAACAGACACCACCCTTGGATCATGAATAGGTAATTTTCAGGGTTATCCCATATTAGGTCAAATCTGCATGACTTCCGATTGTTGTGGAAAATAACGAAAATAACGACCATTCACGGTTCCAGTGGATTGATCAACACTTTATTAGTAAAGCAATAAGCAAACAAATAACCAATGGCAACACAAGACTTCCCTCCCTCCTGCATCTAGATCTCTTATACTCAAATGAATACATGAGTATTATTGGAAGAGGGTTGGTCTTACAACTTTAATTGCTGACTGAGATAAATCCGCTTTGTACAGTCTTTGAATGCCAGCTGAACTCGGCAGCACAGGACTGGCGAGAGGTCTAGTAATATGGTAACATTTGTTTGCCGGCTAAAGCCGCCTTTCACTAAAAGGTGAAAGTAGGGAACACGCTAAGCTATGCCAAAACGGATATGTGTCAGAAGTGTGAATGGAGAAGGAAAGCATTCTTACAAGGTGTACGAAATGCTGTTCCAAGAGTGTCATGCGCAGTGTGGTGTACCGTTTACCTTTATTGCAAGCTAGAGACAGTACTTTAAACATGGCGTAAATGACAAACAGAATATACTTGCTATACAGTGGTAGGATGACTGCAGGGTACTCGTATGGTCATGCCGTATTCAATTATTTCCCCCACACTCCCCTCCAATGAGACCTTCTCTAAAGTCTCATTACACACCTTTTTAATAGTGCACTCTTCACATCCAGTCATGTCATAACAAATTGTATCTTCAGTAACCGGGCAGTACATCACTTGAGTCGTTTGTGAAATATCTCAACAGGAGGTGACTGCACGTTGACAGAAGCATTTACATACTATGGACAGACAGGGAAACCCTAGGAGTAGACCCACAGCTGAGCAGAAGGTATTTGCCCAATAATGTTCCTAGCAGCCACAGGAATCCCACAATCCATGACCCAAAGGACCAGACAGACTCACGCCACTGTGTAATATTGCGAGCGTAATCTGGTACAAAAGTACAGCACTCGGTTTTTACAACTGTGCAGGTGCCATGTTGGGAGACTAACATACTATCTAGAGCCATACGGTTCTGGAGCAACATTGTGCGGATGGACAGCTGTTCACGGGACAGCCGTGACAGGGATGCATTGGTGAAATTGGCAATGTCTTCTATTAGCTGGGGAGCTGAGTCAAGCGGCTTCAGTTTATTTTGACCCCAAGGGCTGGTATCAGGTACCCCACTCCTACAACAAAGGATTCCCAATACGATGATCTCCTCGAGCGGGGTAGAGCTGGAAAAGTGTGGGGGGTGGCGTAATGCAGGCAAGATATAACTGAGGTAATATCTCCCTCCCCAGTTGATGGGAAACCATGCATAAGCCTTATCCCCATAAATTAAGTAAGTTCCAGAGTATGTTGCATACATGAGTGATTTTGATTCTGGCGCCAAACACAAATGTAACATTGTTAATTACTACACTAGAGTGGGTGGACATATTATGCAGATACTCTAGCTCCTATTTACAGAGGCCCTTTATTGGTAAAGCAAAAGAGCCAAGTTGCCATAGAGGACCGACGAAGTGTATGGGGTTTGGTCTGTAGCTGGTCTGGAGTGGGAAATGTTAGCGGTCCCTTGTAATCCATGCATGATTGGGCATCTCGGCAGGGGCTAGGGCCTAAGAACTGGATAGTTAGCTTGAGGTCCAAGCAAGGGTCTCCCCACTGGAAAGGAATGGGGGCAGTTGGAAATCAGGCAGACATGTCATGACGCAGCTGGGCACACACCCAGCAGTTAAGGTTGAAAATGCAGGCATACTGTCACAAGAGTTGCAAATAGGCGTTTGCCCGGTAGGTCCAGGTGCGAGGAGTGGGGACCTCGTTATCATGACAGGAAGTTCAGAAATAATCAGACACATTTACACCGAGGATCATTATTAATCTTACAGTCACTACAATGACAGATAGATATCCAGACATGATGTCCTCGGTGAGGCCTTTCGTGGGATCTGCTGATTCTGAGGTCCTTCAGGCTCTTCTGAGTGAACAGTTCAAGGTGCGAGGGGCCTGTTCTGTTCAGTTGTTCAGGCCCGGTGAGGGGCAGGGTGCAGGAGGAGAAACATGGCCACAGCCAGTACTTTCACTCAGGGTATCTGGGGTAGTGAGGTAGTTGACTAGAGTGAAAAGAAGACTTCTTTCAAAGTGTTCCAAAGTTCAAATGTTCCAAACTTCATATGTTCCAAAGTGCCAGGCTCCTTCTATCGGTACCTGCACTACAACATTCACAGGTACCAGAGTCAGATGAACAGGAGGGTCATGAAGATGAAAACCAACAAGCAATAGCAGCAAGGGCAACAACTCATAGATGCCGGGGACATCGCAGCAATGACATCTACTCTTGATTTGGGGACTGCCTCAATCAGCAGATTCATCATGGCTGGTACGTTAGACCCAATGGTGAGTAACTTGACCACTCACCACTTTGCTCAAAACGTTGGTACCTCTGATATTCTTCTTCGGGATTGCAGTGTGTATTTCTGGCTGGTTGCATTGTGACATTTAAGGGTGTCAGACTCCACAGAGGATGGGCCAGCAGGGGAACATGGATCGGTGTGGCTCACTCAGGGGCTGTGACCATCTGCTGAAGGAGCTTCAGCAGCAGCTCTCACAGTGCCCTAACAGTGGTGAAAAGACTCTGCAGTTCTGGTTCTGTTTCTGTCCCAGCACATGAACATATTAGCTGATTGAGGGTCCAGCCCACGCCCTTCGATATAGGTCATTGCAATCCAGAAATACTGGGCTTGAGGCATCACAGACGCTGGTGTTGGTGGTTCTGGCAGCGCCGGAGCTTGTCCCAAGACGATCAGCGTTCTCTGTGGTGATGTCATCAGATGGCATGAGAACTTTATGACTTTATGGCATCTGTAAGCATGGATCCAGGCCAGGGTCCCATCACACATCACAGCAGAATTTGTGGTGAGCAAGTCTTGGTGGGGGCCGCATCACTTTGACTGGAGTGATGATTTTTATTGATGAATCTTGACCAGGTCCAGTGTCCTGACTGCAGAGGGTGGCACAGCACTGTGGCCGATTTAGGCAGGGCATTGTGGACCTGCGCATGGAAAGATCAAAACAGTTTTAATCAATGTGCAACACAACTGAATCAATGTGCCACCCTCTAACATTAAGCTCTGGGCTCGGGGAAATTCAGATGGAGAAGTCCAGATTCTCATGGGGCGACCTGTGAAGATTTCGTGAGCTGACAATCTATATTTGCATTGTGGGGTGTTTCTCATGGCTAGCAATAGGGGGAGTGCATGGGGCCATTTCAGCCCTGTCTTGCTGCACACCTTGGATAGTCTTAACATAAGGTTGCCATTGCAGCATTCTGCATGCGCGCTAGAACGTGGGTGGTATGCACAATTATACTGCTGGCATTCTCAGAGCCTTGCATACTTCAATGAAGTGGGTATCTCGGTCTCTGTCTATGCAAAGGGGCAGTCCAAGCTGAGGTATAATTTCAGCTAACAGTTTCTTGGCTATGGTGATTACATCTGCTTTTCTCCATGGTAGACTTCCACCCACCCCAAAAACACATTTACCACCAACAAAGAGTACAGATGTGTTAAGCAAGGGGGGACCTGTATCTGCACGTGGAAGAATGGCCCTTCTGGTACGGGGCATGCACACAGTTTCATGGACACAGCTCTCCCGACATTATATGATAAACATATCACATAGCGTTCACAATCATGCTGGGCCATGGAACCTAATCCAGGTGCTATCCAGCCTCTCTGGAGTAACAGGATCATGGCATTTTTACCTGAATTGGCCACCCCATGTGCTTCACAGACCAAGTAAGGGAGCAGTACCTTGGGTGCGCAAAGGCTGCCATCTGGGGAGCGCCACAAGGGGTCTACTCCCAGGCTACATCTAATCAGAGTCCAGGTCACCTTCTTAGTCTCCGGAGCTTGATCTTGGAGGATGGCCAGACTGGAAAGAGACAGGGTGGGTGACTGTGGAAATCAAACACAAAGAAGACATTCATTACGAGCCAGGGGACCTCTGAGGGCCACTGAGCGAGCTGTACTGTCCACTAAATAATTTTGTAGGACTGTGAGATGTCGAGCTCTCTGCTATCACTACAGCTTCTACAGCCAGAAGGAGCAATGTGTCTAATAGGGCTGCCACATATGTTCCATTCTGGATTGGGGTACCAGTGGATGTCAAATACCCCTGCTGTTTCCAGAGGTCACCGAAGTATTGGACCACAACGTGGGCGTACCTGTAGTTGGTGTATATCACTACTGATCTACCCCAAACCAGTGCATATACACGTGTGAGGGCCACAAGCTCTGCTAAATGTGCCGACTTCACTGTAGGCAGTCTGTGGTCTTCTAGGACTGAGTGAGGCGTGCACACGTCATACCCAGAAACCAATTCTCTGGTCTCCGGGAATATGGGTGCACAAACCGTCCTGAAGAGAATGAGGGTTCAAGAATGAACGGGTTCAACAAGGGCACATATTACCAAGTCAGTGCAAGGGGACATCATTGTTTCTACAACCACTTACAGTCATGTGGCTCCCCCATCTTCAGGGGTTGGTAACAATGAGGCAGCATTGAGGACAATTTGGCAGCATTCAGGACAATTAGGGTCACATTGACAGCAGAAATTAACAGATTCTCATAACTTGTAAGGCGGGAATTAGATACATTCTGGGTTTTACCTTTTAGCAATAATGACAATACAGCATGGGGGACAGAAAAAATGACAGGATTCCCTTGGACCAATGAGTCAGTTTTCTCAGTCAACAGAGCAGCAGCAGTGACAACTCACAGATAAAATAGGAGCCCTGCCGCCACTGGTTCCAGGGCTACGGTGTGGTAGGATGCAGGTCGATGTTTATCCCTGTGTAACTGGGTTAACACACCTTGAGCTAACTCATTGTGCTCATTGCAAAATTGTTATGCTCACCTGGCTCCCACAGAGGCGTCGATCTGGACTGGACTGCTGCGATCTCCACCAATGTGATGCGTAGGGCCGAGATGACGGACTGGACTGGCCCACCTAGCTTCGTTTGCTTGGCCCGTAGGAATACTCTTCTGCAAGTGGAGAAAGGGAATTAACCACCCGTGGAGTTGAGCGTAAATCCCCCCCACCCCGTTGTTCTTCCCACTGATCACCTTGGATGTCCCCTCTTATAGTCTCACCTGATGATTTGAAAAGATGAGCTCTCCATCCTGCATTGAGCGCAGGGGTGCGTAGATAACCAGTTGCTTCACTGGCTCGAAGGAATTGGTGAGTTAGAGGACTATATTGACTCCGATATTCCCGGCAAGACGCCGTAAGTATGTAGTTCATAAGAGTTCAAATGCCTGACTTTCACTCTTGTCCCATTCCTTGCAGGTTGCAGCTTGACCTTACTGAAGAGTTCCTTGTGGCAACCAGTAATGTTCTGGTAAGGATTTGTATTATCCAACACAGTTCGATAAAGTAATGTCCATATGTAACCTGTTGCTTTCTCCCTTATTCACGCGCTGAGAGAAAGTATGAAGTCTTGTCTCAGGGAATGCCTCCGGTGGTAAAATCAGGTAAGTCTTTTGTGGTGAGGAGGGTTCCCCTTGTTAGTCCCTTGTTTCACCTTGCTGTCCTTTTGTTTCCCCTTAGGGGCCAGGGTTCGGCTAGGATGCACTGGAAGCTGCGCCGACCCGTGAAGAAGAATAGCACCCCCGGTGGTAAAATCAGGTAAGTTTATGGGGGGTATTCCTCTGTGTATTCCCTTGGCTCATTTTGCTGTTCTTGTCTTCACCTTAGGTGCCAGAGTGCGGCGGGAACATGCAGGGGGATGCGGTGAAATGTGAAGATGCTGCGAAGGCCGGTGAGTTCAGCGCGGCGCTGCAGCAGGCGAGGTGACGCACATAAAATAACTTCTTTCTTCCAGCTCGAAGGCGCGATGAATCGGGAATTCAGGTAAGGATCAAAGGTATTGCTCTTGTTCTAACCTTTTCTCCTTCTTTCTCCCTTTTTCTAGGAGCTCCAAACTCGAGGTGGGCGTGGCAGAAGACTGGATGCAGACTTGCCGGCACGGTGAACGTTACGCTGCTGGATGAAAAATAACGCAAAGCGTGTGCTGCTCTTCGGGCGTGGTTTAAATAGCCTTCAAAGTAGTCCCAGGTAAGTATTCCACCCCAGCCCCACCCGAGTAAAAAAATAGTCCCTAGGTAAAATAGTCCCATCCAAGCCTCTTTTGGCTTGGAGCTCTTGCAGCATGGTCTGCATCAGGTAAGTTTGCAGCATGGTCTGCATCAGGACTGACTCTCCATATGAGCCTGGCACCATAGGCGCCAGGACTGCGCCCAAATAGCCCCTAGCAGGGGTTGTTGGGCTTGCTTGGGGTAACTTGATGCCTGCTTCCGGGGTTGCCGGACTTGGTCTGGGTCCCCGGGGTAGGCATCATGACAGCACTCCCTTCCAAGGCCCCTCCTAAAGTCATTCTTCCCTGTGGTTTTGGTTTGTCTGGGAAATTTTCTGTGGAATTTTTCCACCAATCGGGGTGCATGAACATGGTCACTAGGTTCCCATGACCTTTCCTGTGGTCCGTAACCTTTCCAGTCGATTAAATAAAAAAGTTTTGACTTTATCAGCTTGGAGTCCAGGATGTTCTTAACTTCAATTTCGGGTTCTCCGTCTACAAGGATGGGGTCTGGTGGCTTGGTTATTCTTGTCCCTGGTTGTACTGGCTTCAAAAGTGACACATGAAAGACGGGATGAATTTGCATATTAGCAGGTAGGTCCAACTTGACAGCCACTGGGTTGATAATGGCCTTAATAGAATAAGGTCCCAAATACCTGGGGTTAAAGGTCCGTGTCCCCTTTAGAGGTATATGTTTTGTGGCTAACCATACTTGGTCCCCTATTTGGTATTGTGGAGAATCACTTCTATGCCGATCAGCATCTTGCTTGTATTTTTCTTTCGCCTGTTTTAAATGTGTAGTTGCTTCCTTAAAGGCTTGTGTAATCGTAGCATGCAAATGGTCCACTGCAGGCATTTCTAAGTGTTGGGGTGAGTCAAGGTCTGAGGTTCGAGGATGGTGCCCATATAAGGTATAAAAGGGGCTTTGTCCAGTTCCAGAGTGTACTGAATTATTGTATGCATATTCGGCGATCCAAAGAATGTCTTTCCAATTACTCTCCGTCTGATGTAACATACAACGCAGGTATTGTTCGAGAGTCTGGTTGGTCCTCTCCGTTTGACCATCGGTCTGGGGGTGGTGACTGGTCGATAACCTCACATCGATTTGCGCCAATTGACAGCATTTTTTCCAAAAATGTTAAATGAATTGACTGCCCCGGTCAGAGACCAATACGGACGGAAATCCGTGTATGCGAACAATGTTTTCGAGGAACTCCTTGGCCAGGATTGAAGCAGAAGGTAATCCCTTTAAAGGAATAAACTGGGCCATCTTGGAAAAAAGATCCACAATAACTAGAATGGTGTTAAATCCATTGCATAGTTGTAGATCAGTAATAAAGTCTAACGATAAGGTGTGCCATGGTGTAGGCGGAATGTCTAAAGGTTGTAAGAGTCCAGCTGGTTTTTTCTTTTGACTTTTGTTTTGGGCGCAAATGCCACAAGACATCACCAATGATTTAATATCCTTTCGCCAGGTGGGCCACTAGAATTGTTTTTTAATTTTAGCTTCAGTTTTTGCAATACCTGGGTGCCCCTCCATTAGGGTATCATGATAACAGGAAATGACTAGCTCGCGTAGTTCCTTGTGTGGCAGAAATAGCCGTCCTTGGTAATAAGGCAGATCATTGGTGACAGAGTAGTCCGGGCCTTTCTTTACCCAGTCCTGCAAGGCTGTAGAATCAAAGAGTTGCTGGATCTTTACCTGAATGTCCTCTAGGGTCTGTAGAGTAGTCATGCCAATAATCCTTTGTTCAGGAATTATAGGTACTGGTTCAGGGTTCACTTCTGCCTCTCCCATCCCTATTTGGGATAAGGCATCTTCTTTACCATTCTTACAACCTGGTCGATAGGTTATCACAAAATCGAACTGGGCAAAGATCATTGCCCATCTGAGTTGACGTGACGATTGGGCCTTGGCTGTCTTTAAATACCGTAAGTTCCGGTGATCGGTGATCACAGTAATGGTATGCCTGGCACCGAGAAGATAGTGCCACCAAGCCTTGAAGGCGGATTTAATGGCTAATAATTCCTTATCGGTAACCGTATAGTTTAACTCAGGTACCGAGAACTTTCTGGATCAAAACCTTACTGGGTGAAGCTGGCCAGTTTCAGGGTCCTTTTGAGACAGGACAGCTCCTGTTGCGTAGTAATACGCAGTTCTACGCATGCGCGGCCCATAACGAGGCTCGCACATGCGCGTTTGAAATAAAGACGGTCCCGGCCGGCAGTTCGCGACGGGGACCAGAGCAGCAAAACGTCTCTGGCGTGTCTCTTAGCGCGCGCTGTGTGTGTGTGTGTGTGCGCCTACCGGTGGGGCCTGCACACCATCACACTGGTGACGAGGACGGCGCGGGAGCAGTCCTCTGCTCCGGTAGCATCCAGAGAGGAGAACGCTGCTCCGTGTCGGCACGGGCTCACACGTGTGGCCGGCGGCCATTTTGGATCGAGCACAGAACGCAGTGGTTGCAGCCCGTGAGGGTGCGCGTGCGCCACTTGCAATCCACACTGAGTTCAGTGAATTTTTGGACCCTCCACAGCCTGTGCAGCCGCAAGGTTGTGGCATGCTGCATTCTGCCAAGACAACAGAATAATAAGAAGAAAAGAGTGGCACCAGTGAAGATACTGCGCCAAGGGTGTTCCGGGGCCCGGTCTTAGAAGCAGTTTAACGTACTCCTGTAAGTACCACGCAAGGAAATGGGAGAAGAAGATGAACAGGATGGTGCTCCTCCCCCATCCCTCGCAGGGTGAGCAGTACACTGGCCCCCATGCCCGAATTTGATACCACGGGCCCACCTTCCAAGTTGGGGCCTAAATGGCTCCTGTGGGTGAAGAGGTTGGAGATGTTCTTCACGGCCTCGGGGATCACGCAGGATGAAGAACGAATTGCAATCATGGTGTACTCGGCAGGGGCCGAGGTGCACAAGATATATGACTCTTTGAACATTCCGGTGGCGACGTATGCAGCAGTGAAGCTGGCGCTCCGAGATCATTTTCTGCCAATGGCGAATGTAGACTTTGATAGATTCGTCATGAGTGCCGAAAGACAGCGAGAGGAAGTCTCACTGGATCAATTCTGTGCACGACTCAGAGTTCTAGCAAGCTCCTGTAGATGGGGAAATTAAGAGGAGATGGTTCGGAACCAGTTGTTGCTGGGCTGCAGCTCCGGGAAACTGAGGAGGCAGGTATTGAGGGAACGTGGTTTGACCCTACAACAGATTCTGGACACAGGAAGGGCCTACGAGCTGGCTGACGCGAGGGGTGCGAAAATGGATGCAGCCACGCATGGGAGGAACGAAGGTGAGGCTTTTGCAATTGGCCGCAATAACCCAGGAAAGTCAAGGTGGACGTCAAGAGGAGGTGATAACCTGGGGGGGCCGAGCAACGGCCCCTCGTGTCAATATTGCGGGTATGACCTGCCACATGCGGGCGACTGTCCAGCCAAATCGAAGACCTGTGGCCGGTGTAACACCCCAGGACATTATGCTAGGGTGTGCAGGGCATCAGTACCTGTCGCCGCGTCGCCAGGGCCCGAGAGGGTTGCCAGAGGCGGTGCTCGGAGAGTGAGGGGTGTATCATCCATTGAACAAGGCGTACAGGACCTGAACATCGCCGAGGAGGAGGAAGACGAAATCTTCTTCATCTCGAGCATAGCTGAAGGCCCAGGCAGGAGAAGACAACCCAAGTGCACAGTGAACATTGGGGAGACACCGGTCTTGATAGACACTGGGGCGTCCGTCTGTGTGCTGGCGACGGAACACTACAACGCACTCCCTGGTCCACCAGGCCTAGCAGAGTCCAAAGCACGGATATACGCTTTCGGAGGACACACACCGCTTCCCATCCAAGGAGTATTTGTTGCTCCAGTCACTCACGGACAAAGTAGAATAAGGGCAAGATTCTTTGTCACAGATGTGAGCCCGCATTCTCTTCTGAGTTGTGCTGCGGCTGAGGCATTGGACCTAGTACACTTCTCATTTGCAGTCTATCACACCGACCTGGATAATTTGTTGAGCCGTTTTGAAACGATATTCCGAGGAATAGGGAAACTAAAGGCTGACCCAATACGCCTCCATATCGATGGGTCTGTGAGACCAACGGCTCTAAAGCACCGCCGCGTCCCTTTCCATCTGAGGACACAGGTGGAACGCGAGCTGCAATCCCTGATAGACAAGGACATAATTGAGAAGGTAGAGGGCCCCACCCCGTGGGTCTCCCCGATCGTGGTAGCCCCAAAGCCCAAACAACCGGGTGCGGTATGCATCTGCAAGGACATGAGGCTTCCTAACCTAGCGATCAAAAGAGAGAGCCACATAACACCCACCCTGGACGACATCATTGGGGGGCTTCAAGGGGCGAAAGTCTTCTCAAAACTGGATTTGAGGTCTGGGTACCATCAGTTAGAGCTTCACCCCGAGTCAAGATACATCAGAACATTTACGATGCATGAGGGGTTATCCCAATATAAAAGACTCATCTTTGGTAACTCTTCTGCGGCAGAGGTCTTTCAGAACACCATCAGGGGAGCCCTGTCCGGACCCAAGGGAGTGATAAACATGTCGGACGACATTCTGGTCTTTGCCCGTTCCGAAGCTAAACACCTAAAGCGCCTGGAAAACACACTGGTGAGGCTGGAGACCTAGGGTTGACACTGCACAAAGAGAAGTGCGAGTTCTTGAGGGACAGGCTGGAATTTTTCGGATTCGTCTTCCATGCGGGGGGCATATCACCTGATCCCGAGAAAGTGAAGGCTATCCGGGATGCAACCCCGCCAACAACACCTTCCGAAATCAGAAGCTTCCTGGGTATGGTGACGTATTGTGGTCGCTTCATCCACGATCTAGCCTCCCTGTCAGAGCCCCCGAGAGCCCTAACCTAAAACGACATCGCCTGGAACTGGGGGGAGAAAGAACAGAGGGCTTTCGACAACATCAAAAGTGCCCTATCGGAACAAGAAACGATGGCATACTTTAATCCGGATCGGGAGTCCGAAATTGTCGTCGATGCCAGCCCCGTAGGACTGGGGGCTGTCCTCATGCAGGCCGACAATCAAGGAACCATGAGGCCCATCGCATACGCCAGGAAAGCGCTTACCGAAACGGAGAGACGGTACTCTCAGATCGAGAGGGAAGCTCTAGCCATCTTATGGGGGTGCAAGCACTTCCGGATATATATCTTGGGAAAACCGGTCGTGGTGGTAACTGACCACAAGCCTCTCATCCCGATCCTGTCCGGAACATCATCCAAACCGCCACCTAGAATAGAGAGATGGATTTTGTCGTTAATGGAGTACGGGGTCAAACTACTGTATCGACCAGGCCCTGACAACCCGGCAGACTACCTGTCCCGCCATCCAGGTGCCGGGAGGCCAAAAGACACAGTGGAAGTGGCAGAGGGCGTTGAAGCGATACATCTCGCGGTCGAATCGGCGCTGCCCGTTGCCCTATCCCGCCAGGAGATCGCCGAAGACTCCAACAGGGACGAGACATTCGCAAGGATCAAGGTTGCCATGGCGAATGGAGAATGGCGTGAGGTACTCCAGGACAACTCACGAAGGAACGCAGGGGCTCAGAAAGACCTGCAGGCTCTCTGGAAAGCGCGCCATGAACTCTCGGTAGCTGAGGATGGCCTCCTGCTAAGGGGTCACCAGATTGTCATCCCGAGAACACTGGTTGACAAGGTTCTGCTGCTCGCACACAATGGGCACCAAGGGATGGCCAAGATGAAAGCAAGACTGAGACTCAAGGTCTGGTTCCCCGACCTGGAAAGCAGAGTGGAGGAGTTCGTGAGACGGTGCATCCATTGCCAAGCAGCCCACCCGGTGGAGAGGGCCCCGATGATCCAAACCATGGAGAGAAGTGACCAGCCATGGGGAACGGTCCATGCCGACTTTGGATACACCGGCCGAGGGCTCTACTTTCTAGTGGTAACAGACCAATGGTCCCGCTATCCGGAGGTTGAACTGGTGGAGTCAACGGCGAGTGACCACACCATCATGGCGCTGGAGAAAATGTTCGCCATGCATGGTTTCCCAGTGGAGCTCTGCTCAGACAATGGGGCGCCATTTCGGGGGCAAAGTTTTGCTCACTACTGTGAGGAGAGTGGAATACGCCATAGGAAAGTCACACCGCTCTGGCCGAGGGCAAACGGGGAGGTACAGCGCTTCATGCGAACGCTAAACAAAGTGTTCCGCATATCAGCAGATGGCGGCGCAGACCTCTGACGCAACTTAGTGGACTTCCGTTGCGAGTACCGCTCGACCCCCCATCAGTCAACCGGGGTCGCCCCTGCCGAAGCGCTCTTCAAGCGTGTACCGAGAGGGCTCCTGCCCGAAATGGAAGGCCGCCAGCCGGGCGAGATTGAAAAGGATCAAGTGCGAACGGAGAGGGCAATGAGGAATGAAAAGGAAACGACCCGGAGGAAGCTCTCGGAGAGGCCGATTGCGGTGGGGGATACCGTATTGGTGCGAAACAGAAGAGCAGAAGGAAAGTTATCGTTAACCTACAAAACCCAGCCTTTGGGGGTGACACATGTGAAGGGCTCGATGGTCACAGCGGCCAACGCACGTAGAACTGTCACCCGGAATGTCTCGTTTTTTAAGTGAGTGGGGTCTGCCGAAACTGATGAAGTCGACCCTCCAGCACTGGAGCCGAGCGATGAACAGCCCCTGAGATCTTATGGACTGACTGAGACCCAAGGGACACAAGAGATGCCTCTGGCCGAGGCACGCAGGTACCCGAGCCGGGCGGGGCGCAAGCCGCCGCAGAGGTTCCAAGACTTTATCATGGACCCTGCCTAGGCATCTAGGTCGTGTTTGGAACATTTATGGGTGAAGAATATGTTGTTAAGTTATACTGTTGATCACTGTTCGTTGCTTGGGGAAAAAGGAGGGATGTTGCGTAGTAATACGCAGTTCTACACATGCGCGGCCCATAACGAAGCTCGCGCATGCGCGTTTGAAATAAAGACGGTCCCGGCTGGCAGTTCGCGCCGGGGACCAGAGCAGCAACACGTCTCTGGCGTGTCTCTTAGCGCGCGCTGCGTGTGTGTGTGTGTGTGCGCCTACCGGTGGGGCCTGCCATTGCCCCACACCATCACAGCTCCCATGGCTAGACTGGATGCATCAGTTTCCACTATGTATGGAAGTTCAGAGCGCGGGTGCTTTAATACAGGTGCAGACGTGAATTTTGCTTTCAGCTCTTGGAAGGCATTTTCAGCTTCTTCAGTCCATATAAAGCGTTTATTTTTTTGCAAGAGTGCTGTGATGGGATGTACAACATTTAAAAAATCCGGAATGAATCTGCGGTAGAAATTGGCAAAGCCGAGCATACTTTGTACTCCTTTAACTGAACTTGGTGATGGCCACTTAAGGATTGCGTCCACCTTTCGCGAGTCCATTCGGACTCCCTTTGGGGTCAGGATAAACCCAAGGAATTCAACTTCTGTGGCATGAAATATGCATTTTTCTAGTTTTGCATATAGTTTGTACTGGCGCAATTTCTCAAGGATTGCTCGGACGTGCTTCACATGGTCAGATTCTGAAGAGGAGTATACTAGAATATCATTGATATATACGACAACACAAACATCAATGAGTTCACGAAGGACATCGTTCATGAAGTATTGGAAGGCTGCAGGTGCATTGCACAACCCGAAATGCATCACCTGGTATTCGAATAACCCATACTTAGTGCGGAAAGCAGTCTTCCATTCGTCGCCCTCTTTTACACGTACCAGATGGTATGCCCCCCCCGGAGATCTAATTTAGTGTATATGCAAGTGTCCTTCACTTGGTCTAGTAGTTCAGGGATCAGAGGCAATGGGTATCGGTTCTTAACAGTTATCTGTTTCAATGCGCTGTAGTCTATGCATGTTCTGAGGTCACCTTCCTTTTTGGGCATGAAGAACAAAGCTGAAGATGTAGGGGACTTAGATGGGCGAATAAAGCCATTGGCAAGGTACTGGTCTAAGTATTGTCGTAGGTGAAGGTTCTCAGGTTCCGTAAGAGCATAGATCCTGCTACAAGGGGGTTGTGCACCGGGTATGAGATCGATTTGGCAATTGTACAATCTGTGAGGAGGTAAGGTGTTTACCTGTTCTTTTTGGAAGACATACTGGAATTCTTGGTATTCAGGAGGTAGTTGCATGACTGCTGTGGTTACTGTGGCCAGGCCTGCGCTCAGATTTTTCTTTGGGTAACAGGTTTGCGCACAATCGGGAAGGTTATTCTCTTCTCTCGCCAATCAATACAAGGATTATGTGTTTCCAACCAAGGTATCCCCAGTATTATTTGGAACTGTGGGGCCTTGATTACATCAAACACAATAGCCTCTTGATGCCCATCCGGACCCAATAATGTCATCTCTGCGGTGGAATGAGTTACAGGCCCAGAGGCAATTTCAATTCCATCAACTGTGGCCATGACATCTGAGGTGGTTTTTCGGCTGAGAGGCAGATTCATCCTGGAAGCCAATTCGTAGTCCACATAGTTTCCTATGGCCCCGCTATCAATGTTTGCCCTTACTGCGTGCATACGCGATGGCTGCCCTGGATCTACGAGGACCATTGATATGATGAAATGCAAGGTCTGAGTATCCTTCTTCAAGCTCGGCAAGCGGGCCTCTATGCTTGTCGGGCGTGGTCGTTTCCCGAGTCTGACTCCATGTGGCTTTTATCAGCAGCTCCTACCACCTTCTTGGGCGGTTCTACAGGGCAATCCCGTAGAAAATAAGTTCCACAATATAGACACAATTGCATTTGCTGTCTCCTTTCTCTTTCTTTCTGGGTTAAGGGTTCTTTAACCCCTTCGATTTGCATGGGTTCTGAAGCCTCTGCTCCTTTGGGGTTAGCATGGGTTTTGACCAACACCCTGTTCTCAAACTTGGCTCGATCAGCCTTTCTGTTCTGAAGTCTATGATCTAACTGGACCACTATATATTCAGCACAGTCTTGAGGTGGGTTCAAAACTTGAGCCAAGATATCCTTCAGTTCTCCTCGAAGCCCTCGATGAAATAACGTGATTCATTTTACCTCAGGCCATCCAGTTTCCACTATCAACCTATTAAAGGTCGCGATGTAAGATAGAAGGTCCTGGTTACCCTGTCGTAGGGACAAATATTTGTTATCCAGGGCCTGTCTTTGGGAGTGCCGGGCAAATAGTCTTTCCATGCTCGTTTGAAAGCCCTGAAAATCCCGAAGAATTGGGTCATCCTGAGTAACTAGTGGAATTGACCAATCAGCTGCACTGCCGCTGAGATATGACAATACAAAGGCTACCTTGGCTTGATCGTTTGGGAAGGCTCCAGGTCGTTTGGGAAGGCTCCAGGTCTGCATAAAAAGTGCAAGCAGCATTGGTTCATAAACACGGCGAACCTTTTGGGATCTCCAGCGAAGCCTTCGGGTGGAGCTAATGGAATATTTCCAGGTAGGTTTATTTGCACAGGGTTAATCGATAACACGGGAGCTGGATTTCCCCCGGAACCAGGTAGGGGTGCATGTCCAGCCTGGCTTTGCAATAGTTGCCTAGCAAGGTCATCAGTTCGCTCCTTTGACAAAATCAGTTCCCTCCTAAGGGCATTGGTTTCTTGACGGGCGGAATGCACTCCAGCCCTCAGTTCCCCTAGTAATTGGGCCAATTGGTCAGTCTCTGAGGTATCCATAACGCCCAGGTGGGAATTTGTAGGGTGGCTTTGCATTCTGTTACGCTCACCTGGCTCCCACAGAGGCGTCAATCTGGACTGGACTGTTGCGATCTCCACCAATGTGACGCGTAGAGCCGACATGACGGACTGGACTGGCCCACCTAGCTTCGTTTGCTTGGCCCGTAGGAATATTCTTCTGCAAGTGGAGAAAGGGAATTAACCACCCGTGGAGTTGAGCGTAAATCCCCCCCACCCCGTTGTTCTCCCCACTGATCACCTTGGAAGTCCCCTCTTATAGTCTCACCTGATGATTTGAAAAGATGAGCTCTCCATCCTGCACTGAGCTCAGCGGCGCGTAGATAACCAGTTGCTTCACTGTCTCGAAGGAATTAGTGAGTTCCAGGACAATATTGACTCCGATATTCCCGGCAAGATGCCGTAAGTATGTGGTTCGTAAGAGTTAAAATGCCTGACTTTCACTCTTGTCCGATTCCTTGCAGGTTGCAGCTTGACCTTACAGAAGAGTTCCTTGTGGCAACCGGTAATGTTCTGGTAAGGATTTGTATTATCCAACACAGTTCGGTAAAGTAATGTCCATATGTAACCTGTTGCTTTCTCCCTTATTCAGGCGCTGAGAGAAAGTAGGAAGTCTCGGGGAATAATGCCTCCGGCGGTAAAATCAGGTAAGTCTTTTGTGGTGAGGAGGGTTCCCCTTGTTAGTCCCTTGTTTCACCTTGCTGTCCTTTTGTTTCCCCTTAGGGGCCGGGGTTCGGCTAGGATGCAGTGAAAGCTGCGCCGACTCGTGAAGAAGAATAGTACCCCCGGTGGTAAAATCAGGTAAGTCTATGGGGGGTATTCCTCTGTGTATTCCCTTGGCTCACCTTGCTGTTCTTGTCTTCTCCTTAGGTGCCGGAGTGCGTCGGGAACATGCAGGAGGATGCAGTGAAATGTGAAGATGCTGCAAAGGCCGGTGAGTTCGGCGCGGCGCTGCAGCAGGCGAGGCGACACGCATAAAATAACTTCTTTCTTCCAGCTCGAAGGCGCGATGAATCGGGAATTCAGGTAAGGATCAAAGGTATTCCTCTTGTTCTAACCTTTTCTCCTTCTTTCTTTCTGGCAGAAGACTGGATGCAGACTTGCAGGCACGGTGAGCGTTACGCTGCTGGATGCAGAAAAACGCGAAGCGTGTGCTGGTCTTCGGGCGTGGTTTAATAGCCTCCAAAGTAGTCCCAGGTAAGTATTCCTCCCCAGCCCCACCCAAGTAAAAAAATAGTCCCTAGGTAAAATAGTCCCTTCCAAGCCCGTTTGGCTTGGAGCTCTTGCAGCATGGTCTGCATCAGGTAAGTTTGCAGCATGGTCTGCATCAGGTAAATTTTAATCTATGAGCCTGGCGCCTATGGCGCCAGGACTGACTCTCCATATGAGCCTGGCACCATAGGCACCAGGACTGCACCCAAAAAGCCCCTAGCAGGGGTTGTTGGGCTTGCTTGGGGTAACTTGATGCCTGCTTCCGGGGTTGTCGGACTTGGTCTGGGTCCCCGGGGGTAGGCATCATGACAAAAATAAAGCAATAATCCGGCAGACCTAAGCCATAGCTGTTTGCGAGCTCCTACTTAATGGTGACAAGGGCATCTTTGGCTTCCTGGGACCATGGCAGGTGTTTGGGGTTCAAATCATGTGTGAGGTTCTGAAGGAGCTTCGTGATTGCTACAAACCCAGGGGACCCACTACCTACACTAACTGACAATCCCGATGAACCCTCTCTTCTGATTCCTTGTCTGGGGCTTGGGTACTTTCTGGATCATGGAAATTCACTCCTAGGACAGGTATATTTCCCCAGCAGAAATCTCATGGCCCAGGCATCGCACTTGGGGCAGACATAACTAACTTGTCCTTAAAAGCCTTGTGACCTTTTTGAGCAAGCATTTTCAATAGAACCAGTGTTATCCTCGCACGCTTCCAAGTAGGAGGTTCTGAGCAGATCATCTACATACTGCACTAGCGTTGACCCTCCTGGGAACTGCACCGAATCTAGGTCTTTCTTTAGGATTTGGGAGAACAGTGTGGGGATTACTACATTCCCCATTGGGAGACAAGTGAACATATACTGTGTCATGTAATGAGTGAACACAAAGAGATACTGACTCTTCGGGTATATGGATATATAGAAAAATGCTGAACACAAATCTACAACATTGAAATACTTGGCAGTGTAAGGGATACATGATAGAATTGTAGCGCTACTGGGTACCATGGGAAAAGATGGCATTATGGCGGCATTCACCGCGAGCAATAAAACACACTTCTGTCCATGGCTTTTTCACAGGCAGTATCGGTGTTCTACAGGGATTGCGGGTTGGCACAATGATAACTTGTTAGAGCAGGGATTCTATAACGGAGTGAATACCTTCTTCAGCTTTTTGGGAAATATGGTACTGGGGTTCACACAGCAATGGTTTGGTGGGATCGCTGATTTTGTGTGGTTCAGCACTCAACATTGTGCAGTGTCAGAAATGAGAGGCAGACACAAAGTTGTAAATGTTTTCTACATTAGACATCATTATTAACTTAAAGAGGTTGAATGAAAGCCTTTCTGTGCCTATCCTAAAAAGAGTTTCCCTACCTAGAAAACTAAGGCTAAAGATCATCTGTGTCTCGTTTATGCAAAGAGTCCTTGTGTCCAAAACATATCTGTCACTCACATTTATATAACAAAATTAAAGGTGCAAGAAAAATGTTTCTGATTCTGGCTTAGTAAAAGGTGCATAGAAATCAAATATGGAAAATTCAACAAATAATCCTTGAATCCATTAGGTCGGGAGGGGGGATCCCTTTGCCTGGATTATTTCAGGTAGGATAAGGAAAGCATTCCTTTCATAGCCGGAGTCTTTAAGTGTAGGTAGCTGAAATGTCTCTTTCATAAAACACTTACCTAAGGATGACAAAAGGTTTCTTTTCCAAACAATGATTCCGCAGAAGTAGTACAAATATCTTTCCACACAACACCGTTTGGAGGGTACCAAAATAAATGTCTTTGACTTAAAGGGTGGCAAGGTATCTATTTTACACAACTGCTTTACAGATGGCAAAGTGTCTCTTTTACACAATTGTTCCAAAGGATGGTTTGCTGGTGTATTCCCCTGCCCAGGAATTCTTCAGTAGATTCTTTAGATCTCCTGGTGTACTCTCATGCCAAGTATCTTTCACTATGTCTCTTCCTTTCATATGTTTTATGGATTGCCTGGTATACTCCCTTGCCAGGTATATTTTCCCAAAAGGTATCACTGCCTGATGCGCTTCTTTCAGCAATACATCCCACAATGTTCACTTTCTTTCCAAGTATAACACAGTTGTACTCCTTCACTGTTCATACATCATTGACTTAAGGTACTACTTGTTCCAACTTCCCAGATATCGACATCTCATATATGGAGAGCTGTTCAAGTTCTGTCTGTCAACCTCTTCATTAGTATTTCTTTGCTTGTGTCAAGACTTGTTCCAATTTCCCCAAATTGATATTTCATAGAAGGAGACTTGTGCAAAATGTGCCCTTCAACTTGGTTGGTATTCAAAAGAATTCAAATGTTCGTATGTTGTCCATCATGTCCCGGGGCCCCCAACTTCTGTGGGCCAACTCATCAGTGTTTGATGGCATTTCCGATTGTAGCATGGAGCTCTGGTGAACGTTTATCTCTGCGAAGGCTTCACCTGCTTTTCAGACCTTCATTAATTTCCCATGTCGGCTTCCTATTCACTGGAACTGATGCAGCGCCATAGGACCGCATCTCCAACAGCCTTGCAACTGCTGTCTGCCTTACAGAGGCTCCTTAGAGGTATCCACTGCACTTTCATCAGCTTCCCATCTCTCTGGTAAAGTGAGCTGGCTCTCACAGCACGGCTCGTCTCCGGGAGTCTGCTTCTGCTGTTGGTTCGGCTTCACCCACTCTGCAACTCTCTTCTCCTCTACTGAAGTCAAAGTGTTTATTAGGTTTAAATGTCCTGTGCAGCTGATTGTTAGTATAAGTAGTCACACCGCTTAACTTGATCATTCTTTCATTCCACATTGACTCCTTCCTCCTCTTCCTCATCTCAGTACTTGAGGCTTTATGGGAGTTGGAGTCTATACCAGTTTAAAACTTTTTAAAGCTGCATTGCTTTAAATCTTTGTTTAAATCAAAAACATCAAAGACAGAAAATGTTATGTGTGTGTTTTAAGTGTGAATGTTATTCCACCCAGATTGACAGTATGCCATCAGTATTTCAGAAGTTATAGTTCCAGAAGGGGGGATATCATGTCTCTTCCAGCGGAACCGTCACCTGTCCGGATAGTCGTCTTCTTCCGCTTGATCCTCCCGCATAATATCACACTCAGGGTCAGGATCAGATAGCGACTGCCGTCCCCTGGACTTGCAGGAGGGGACCATCACTGGGGAATCAGTGACAACTCTGTAGGATTCATCACAACATGTACCCATTAACCTTTGCATGGGTTGACCATAAGCAGGTCGGGATCCAGTACAATAGCCCCTGCCACAGACAGGGGGTATCGGTCCGGTCTTTAGTTTGAGTGTGATACTTCTTGTAACACAGCTACCACCTTGTGCTCTCTTTGAGCAGGGATATCCAAGTACACACCATTGGTGGAACAATGAATTGTGCAGCTCAGTTTACACAACAAATCTAATCCTAACAAATTCCCAGGAGAGCAGGGTAAAAATGCATGCTGTTCAGAAATAGGGCCTAATGTGACCATCATAGGGGTTGGCACGGGGTGAGGCATCGGTGTACCTCCTATGTCCACAGCATCGACTCTCTCTTCTGAATGGGGTGTCTGGGAACACTCACAAGCTCTTAAAGTGGAGCGTGATGCCCCTGTATCCATTAAACACAAAACCTTTTGGCCGGCTACATTACATTCAACATAGGGAGCATCAGGGTCAATCGATATAAGTTGTGCAACAGGCTCGGGGCCCATGGCAATTCTATACATCGATCAAAAGTAATGACTGTGGGGGTGGACCTTGCACCACCCCTCCTGTGGCAGTCGTCTGTCCTCCAGGACCATCATACGGAGACCAATACGGGCACTCAGTACCCGGTCTGTTTGCAATAATTGCACTGGTCAATGTTTGTGCTGTGGCAATACCCTTCGGCAGCTGCTCCAGTCTGAAATGACTGGGGGTCCTTCTTCCCCATCCTTCTCACCCCCAAACCCTCCTCTTCCTTGCAAGGGTTGTAAACTCTTTATTTGCAGTGCCAAAATCTTGGCTTTTGTCATTTCTTTCTGCCTTTCAACCTTATTGTGAAAGTGGTGTGCAGCCAACAAAACCTCGACCAGTCCCTTTCCTTCCCATCCAATCATTACAGCCTTAATCCCTTTGGCTACCTTGGGCTGCCACCCCATAATGAACTGGGCTGCTACCACCTGCGGTGCAGTAGTTGTAGTATCAATAATCCCTGAATGTTGCCCAAAACATTGTTTTAGTCATTCAAGATACTCTGCAGGGCATACTCCCTTGCGGCTGTTTGTACGAGTTAATCCTGGCCAAATTCATTTTTCGAGGATAAATTGCAAGAATGGTTTGTACCAGTCTATCAGTAAAGGTCTTTAAATGTCCAGGATCCACGGGTTCTTCGGCCGGCTAATTTGCGCACGCTCTAAGCAGACCAAACATGTCTGGGGAGAACACTGCCCGCATTGGTTGGTTTAAGTCTACACAAGTTGGGTGGTAACAGTCTGTGATTACTTGGAGCTCTTCCTGGAATATGACAGGATCTTCTCAGACCTTAGGAAATCTTTGGACCATGTTAAATAAGTCAGTGGCACTCCAAGGGGCATGCACTGTGATTATGGTGTTGCCTCCGCCCGTGAGATGTGTGAATGGGAAAACGCCAGTGCTTGAGTTTGGGGTAGAGTCTGGGAAGCCTTCGAACGTGCCTGAGGATGGTGAAAACAATCTAGAAATCAGAGCTCTCATTTCAGAGGTGAAATGGTTGTCTGGGTGTAGGTGTAGATTGGTGGTAGCTAGGTGGTTGTGATGAGTTGGGGCTATCGGCATACTGATTTGGGGGTTGTTCAAAATAGCTTGGCTGTGGGTGTCCAGAATGTCTTAAGGGCTTTCTTTAAATGGGGCTCCCCGTGGAGGACTGGATGTAATCATTTGTATCTGGTTTTGTGGGTCGGGACCTGCAGATTTGTGCACTCATTCTCTTTGATTTGACTTTCTCCTGGTGCTTTATCTCTGAGTCTTTTAGTTGCCAGGTCTTAGATTTGGTTATTCTCTTAGTGGCTTTGGTATACCAATCAAGGTAGCTTTCCCACTGGCGTTGGTGTACACGTGAGCCTTTTTCTCTAGTGCTGTTCGTAAATTCGTTATTCTGACTACATCAAATGTGCCTTCCTGAGGAAAGAATGTAGGTGACTCGGTCTGTGTATACTCGTGCCATTGTTGCAGGTACTTGCATGCATTTGGTGAGTAGTAAGTAAACAAAATGGGCTGGACTCCCTTTAGGAGGAAGCAGCACTGGTGTATATTGCTCGGAACACATTCTCTCGGGGGGTTAGCCAAGGTATGGCTTATTATAGAACCTGGTCCATTTCTAATCCTGTCTGCACTGGGACACCATTGTGTCCCGTGGCTGGCGATGTGGACACGGCTCATGAACTTAACCGCTCAGCCATGTCTATTCAGCGACTCAGGGTTCGCCTGGGCCCTGTTCCTCTCCTGTTACAGGAATGTCAGAGACACCCGCAGGTATTGGTCATATTCAGATAACTGCTGTTCCACAGTTTATTTCTATTACCACATTGCAGAGCAGTGTTCAGTTCTTCAAAGACGTGGGTAAGGGTCAATGACAAGACACATAATCGGTAGAAATCCAGCTTGTTACAGCTCCCATTCAAGGATTGAGGCGAGTGTGAAAGCAGGGTCACAACTTATGTTGCACATTGAGGGTTTTAAGTGACAATATATGGGTCGAAACAAGACGATCACAGAATTTCTTTCAGCACATTCCTTCGGACACATACAGAATACATCATCATTGTCCCCATTCCATTCTATACTACTCTGACCAACATTGTGGTCTTATGTTTTCTTGAATCAGTAGGGAGCATGGAGGTTCTGCTTTTAAACTGCGGTGGCTAACCGCTTTACTTTTTTTTTTAGGCAGGGTACCTTCCCTCCTATTATTCAAGACAGATTCTATACTTTAAGTCCAAATACAGATATTTTACCAGTTTCAGACAACACAACACATGACATCACAATACCTGGGTTCATCATTCCACGATTTTTTAAATCAGCGCTTTCCTCTACGTCCACTGCTCCGGCAAGCTACTCCTAACAAATATGTTCTTTCTTGGACCCAAGGGTGATCTCTGGGAAGTGCACCCGGTGGCCCAGGTCCGGCCGCAGAACAACAGGATCCGAAGTCAAAGGCACCTGATTGTAGTGGAAAATAACAGTTTCAGTGAATTAACACTTTTTTAGTTAAGCAGTAAGCAAACTAATAACCAACAGCAGCACAAGACTTTGGGTACATGCGACTCCCCTCCCTACTGTGTCCAGATCTCTTCGACTCAGAGGAATACATGAGTGTTAATGGAAGAAGGGTGGTCTCAGCCTGGGAAGGTCACACCTTACAACTTCATTGCTGACTGAGAAAAATCCTCATTGTACAGTCTTTTGATGCCAGCTGCACTCAGCAGCACTTCTTAGTGTTATCAGTAAAAGCAGCACAGTGCAAGGTATTTTATCAAGGTGAGTATACTCCCTAAAGCATCACACTCGCCTCGGGACAGGTGAGAGGTCTAGTAACATGATGACATCTGCTGGCTAAACCCACATTTCACTAAAAGGTGAGAGCAGGGAGCACGCTTAGCTATGCCAAAACGGATATGTGTCAGAAGCGTGAACAGAGAAGGCAAGCATTCTTACAAGGAGTGTGAAGCGCTGTTCTACAAGGGACATGTGCAGTGTGGTGTACCGTCCACCTTTATTGCAGGCTACAGACAGTGGTTTAAACATGGCGCAAATGACAAACAGAATATGCTTGTTACACAGTAGAAGGGTAAATGGGAGTACTTGTATGGTCATGCCTTATTCCATTTTTTTCTTCGCACAAAATAATTTCTATCAGAGCAGATTTGTTGAAAATTAGGATTTTATTTTACTCTGTCGCCGCATTGCAATGCTTCACAACCAGTGGAGTGTTTCCACATGGGGGTGGGAACCCTAAACTGCATTGAAACACTCCCTGCTTCATTCATCTGATTCAGATTCAAGCAAGTGGAATCAATTGATCATGGTGGATTGTCTATGGTATTCATATTCCTGTATGAACCAAGTGCAGTCCAACATAATCTATGTGAAATGCCTGTACTAAAAGGCCAGCAGTCAAAACACCAGCAGTGGCATTCCCTTTTTTAGTTTTGGCTGTTAGGTGGAACTAAAGCACCACCTATAAACTGAAACTATTGCCTTGGCGTACAGCTAGGTGAGAGATTGGATCCAAGGAAGACCACAAAGCTTGTGTGTGTTATTTACCCATCGATTGACTGCCCATGTCCATGCTAATCCCCATGGCCTCTGTTAGAAACCTGACGGTGTCTCCCTGGCTAGTCCCCGGGGATCTGTCATCCAAGTGTCCAGGACACGGCCATCGCTATTGGATCCAGTTCCTGGGATGGACCAGTGAGGGAGGATCCCCTGGATGGGGGGTCCTCGGGATGGTACACTGACGAGTGAGACGCAGTATCCCCCTTCTTTCAACATCTTTTCCCCAACCTACGAAGTAGGATATTATAAAACACTGCCCCCCCCCCACTTTTCCGACAAAAACACTTTTGCACAACACAAAAGACAATGGACTAACACAGAGCCATTTACCTGACATGTCCCAATACAATAGTCAGGCAGGGTCAGGCAATTGACCACAATCACACACACCTGACGGCCCTTCCCCTTCCCCACAGGAATGAAAGGTGGAGCACAAGAGCACAGGACGAGCTAGGCAGCACGCACAATGTGAGAGCCATCTCAGCATGGCAGTTCAAGAGGAGGAGAAAGATGGTGCATGCTGAGAAGGTGACAATGAGAGAATCGACATTTCCTTTTCTGACAAAGGCCCTTGAAACATCTGCAGAAGGATACGTAAGACCGCAAACAATATCCAGCATGTGTTGCAGCAGATGTCAACGGTACACAAGACCCTCCACTGCTGATTAACAAGCCAGGGAGAGACGCTTGACTCAGTGGTACCAACCTTGACTCCGAAGAGGAGAAAGCCAAGCGATTCATTACATCCGGTGAGTCGAGGGGAATCGATAAGAGAACGAAATGTGTTGAAAAAAAAGTAGCCAACCTCTAACTTGTACTTTGAAAGGCAGAAAGCAAATCTTGACGAGAAAAGGAAGGGGAAAAGCAGCAACAGAGGAGTCCAGCACCACGTGGATGCTCACGCAGGCGACTCTGGGCAATTGCCCGACGATAGAAACTACCATAACTAGGAGGCCTTGGGAAGAGGCGAGAAGAGGTCAAAGTGGTCATACAAGGGTCATGTAAAACCCTCTGTACCGTCGAACGTCTTTGACCGACAGATAATTGCGAAACTAAGGGAAGTGAATCCCGTTTGGTAAAAAGTGCATGAACATTGTATTGCAAAGGTTTGCAAGAGTGAACCCGGTGGAGGGATGCTAAGGAGGAGGGGGAAAGTCCAAAGTCCCATAGAATATGCTGACAAGAGTGAGCCCGATCGAGGGATGTCCATAGTGAACTGTTTTTGTAAAAGTTGGCAAGAGTGAATCCGGCAGAGGGATGCTAATGGAAAGGTGTGAGGCCTGAAGTCCCTGTGAACAGTGTGTTCACAGGAGTGAACTCGAAGGAGGGATGTCCATAGTGAACTGTTTTTGTAAAAGGTGGCTAAAGTGAACCCAGCAGAGGGAGACTGACAAACAGGGGTGAACCCATAGGAACTGTTTAAAAAGACATTAATTTTTGTGAAACCAAGAGGTATTGTAGGACCAGGGGAAGTGAATTGTCCCCCTTGCCATTCAGGTCCGAGCCCAACCTAGGGAGATCCAGGGGTGAAATGCCATCACCCAAAGTCTATTTAGAAAAGGAGCTATTTGTTTTTTTTGTTTGTTGTTGACTACATCAGGCTCGCGAAGGCAAGAGACTTTTGAAGTGAAAAGAGACTTAACCATTGAAGAACCTGATAGTTGATACGGAACTGTTGGCTCGTGCTGGGAAAGCTTGGTAGTGTGCTCAGCTCAGGAGATGCACCTTGTCCCGTGCTCAAAATGTGGTGAAGGGAGACCCCAGGCAATCACATCCTGACATATTATTTGCGAACACTTCTTTCTTTCTTGAGAATTTTATCCCCCACGTCTTTTTGTATCGATTGGCAATAGGTTTTTGCTTAGTATAGGCTTTTTATTTGACACGACAACATTAGGACTGCTTTATTATTTGATGGTTGAATCTTGCTGTCATCTTAGATTTAGTCTAGGCGTTTTTCCACCCTGCATTTCCAGTTTAACCCCTTAACTGCCATGGGTATTTCCCCCCAGTACCAAGGCCTTTCTTGGTGATTTCGGTATGTCGCCATTTAATCCCTCGTAACTTTTTGGTTACAAGAAATATCCCGGTAAAATTCGGCCCCTTTTTTTCCCCACATGTCGTCAGTCGTAAGACCACACAGGAATCCTAGTTTGCTCTAGGGTGGTGAGAGAAAATAACCAAAAAGGGGGAAAATGTTGTTTTTCTTCTCCAAAAATGCCAGTAAACTGATATACAAAGAAGCCTGTGCTTTTTTCCTTGTAAGAGATAGGAACAAATGGTTTGCTGTGCTGAATTCCTCATTTTCCTGGCTTTCAAGAACTGGTTGAGTGGAAACAAAAACAAGTTATTATGATATGGTTATCAACCGTTTTGTGAGAGGTAGGCGATTTTGGCCTTTTTTCCAATAGAACATGCGTGGACGGAATGGAAGAAAAGGGTGGGAAAGCTGAATGGGAGGCCGGAAAGGAATATATTTCTGAAAAGTAGGCAAAGTTCCAAGGTTAGGAACGGGTGATTTGCGCAGGTCAGGCAACAACTATGTAGGGAAGAATTCCATAGTTTGGGGGAAAATCAGGAAAATGACAGAAATAAAAGTTATGTGGTGGACATGGTTGGCCCGGTAAGGCAATGGCTTTTGTGAATTTTGAGAAAAACAATGCTCGCTACATTCCCCCGACTCTTCCAGTTAGGAAATCACACATTGTTTGTAGTGTTTCACAAAACAAGCAATACCACAAGTCAAAAATGAAGCCATGGTACACAGGAGTTTTATGCTTACAGCCTAAACAGACATACTTGGCATGTGTAAATAAGGAAAACAAATGTGGTGAGGAAGGGCAAGCATACATTTTTTGAAAGAGCACAGACAGACCTTTTGAAGGGTAGGTGACTTGTGCAGGTTACAAAAGTGTATAGTACCTAAAGCAGTGACTAAACGTAGGTCACATTTGGGAAATTAAATGGTTGTGTGACAAAGGGCAGCAGCAAATGGGTCAAAATGTTATGAAAACCACGCAAACAACAAATGTTATACCTTCCCGCGTTCCCACAGGTGTCCCGACAAAAGCAGTACTTCACATGTGTGGGTGCGCCTACCTGGGCGCAAAGGGAAAAGTCTAAAACACGGGTAACCCCAAGCCTTTCGGCACAGATGATTTTCAGGAATTTTGCTCATGTGGACAACCAACAGATTTGGGCCTAGGGTGTCGAAGCCACCAAGGAAAACAGGAAACCCCATGCATTTCTGAAAAGAGGACACCCTTGGGAATCCACAGAGGTCTGACTTGCGCGAATCGGCCCAGAATGTATTACACAGAACTCCCGCCAAATTCAAAAATGTGGTGAAAAAAAAATCAATTTTCTCACATTGTACTCTGTTCACCCATCGAAACACGCCACCAACACCACATGGCCTACCTTCTCGCGTTGCCACAGATGTCCCGACGGAAACGGTACCTCACATGTGTGGGAGCACCTACCTGGGTGCAAAGGGAAAAGCCTAAAACACGGGTGACCCCAAGCCTTTCGGCACAGATAATTTTCAGGAATTTTGCTCATGCGGACAACCTACAGATTTGGGCCTAGGGTGTCCAAGCCACCAAGGAAAACAGGGAACCCCATGCATTTCTCAAAAGAGGACACCTGTGGGAATCCACAGAGGTCTTACTTGCGCTCATTTTTTGAACAGTTGTCCAAGGCCGGGGACATCACCTCCAACCATCCTGGTGTTTTGGCTGGGCTGCGTTATAGATTTTCCAACACAGGCCAGCAAGAACTCCAGGACGGTTGGAGGTGATGTCCCCGGCCTTGCACATCCATTTAGCATGTAAGTGTACCGTCCCTAAGCACAGCAACAGTTCCAGGAAGCACCGGCAGGGTCCCCTTCCCTCCCCCAAGCGAAGTTCTGTATCGCAGCCCAGCCCGCGCTCCAGGATGGTTGAGGCTAATGCCCCTGGCCTTGGACAGCTGTCTCCCCTATGGATTCACAGTCCCCGAGCCCAGCAACGGTTTCAGCGAGCTCCGACAGGGTCCCCAACCTTTACCAGAGGGAGAAGTTGTAATGCAGGCCAGTCAGAGCTCCAGGAAAGCCAGGTGTAATGTCCCTGGCCTTGGTCTGCTGTCTCCCCTATGGATTCACAGTCCCCGAGCCCAGCAACGGTTTCAGCGAGCTCCGACAGGGTCCCCAACCTTTACCAGAGGGAGAAGTTGTAATGCAGGCCAGCCAGAGCTCCAGGAAAGCCAGGTGTAATGTCCCTGGTCTTGGTCTGCTGTCTCCCTTGTGGGTTGACCATCCGCAAGTGCAGCAGCAGTCCCAGGGAGCCTAGGCAGGGTTCCTGTCCTTTCCCAGAGGGGAGAAGCTTTGGCACAACCCAACCAGAGCTCCAGGGTGGCAGGGGGCCATATCCCTGGCATTGGACGGCTGACTCCCAGTGTGGGTTGAATGTCCCCAAGCCCAGCAGTAGTTCCCTGGAGGCCTGGGGCATTCCCCGTCCTTACCTGGAGGGAGAAGCTGTAACGCAGGCCAGCCAGAATACCAGGATGGTTGGTGATCATGTACCTGGCCTTGGGCACCCGTCTCCCATGTGGGTTGACCATCCCCAAGTGCAGTGGCAGTCCGAGGGAGCCCCGGCAGGATCCCCATTCCTCCCCGGAGGTGACATCTGTAACGTAGCACAGTCAGAGATGCAGCCTGGGCTTGCAGAAGGTCAGCACACATGGGGGACCATCCGCTCTTCCAGGTAAAACACCAACGTTCTGCTGTTTTGGGGGGCAATTTATGGCCTGCCCCTGCAATTGTGTCAGAGCCCACCAAAATATCTCCCCAGACAGCCCACTCCCGCTCACACCGCCACCAATCCAGTCCCAGTCTCACCCACCCCACTGACAGTGGGCCCTAACCGTAGAATAATAAAAAACAGTACTCACATAACGTTGCAGCTGCTCGTATAGAAAAAGTCTATCTCTAGGAAGGCCTCAAAGCTGATGGGGTCCTATCGTGAAGAGTGGGAGGCCATCTGTGAAAGTGGAGTGACCAGACCCCTGCTGTATCTTTCCCGCGTGTCCTGAGATGCAGTTGGCTTTCCTGACCCTTAAACAGAGGCTTGCTACGTAAGTAGAACTGAGCTCTGGAAAACCAAAAGGTGGGGGAGTCTGCTTGCCTTTAATCCTTTCCTTTTATAGTGCGTGGGGGGAGCAAAACTGTGTAGTTCCTTAGCCTATTTAACCAGAAATATAAATTTAATTAATTCCTTATTTGGCAGAACACTACGGGGTGAATTTTGTCTAAATTTGAAAATTAACGAAGCTCACTTCCCAGTGTGCGCTGAAAACAATAGCCTATCATTTAATTGGGTAATCCTTGTTGTCCAGCTGACCCCGACTTCTTTAAGGAAGACGGTTTTCTTTGTTCTTAAATCAGTGCAACCTTTTTATCCAGCTTCCCCAACACAGGCCTTTCAGTAAGCATTCCAATTTTTCTGTCTGACTTTCCAACCTAGACCAAAGCAAGGGGGGGGGGTTTAAAGACAAAACGATAAATCACCCTTTTTTAAACCAAAAGTATGAGCGAAATCATCATTACCAATTTGAAAACCTACTGCTAGCCTTTTAAGCCTGCAGGAAAATAAAAAATCGCACAACATTACATAAGTGCCTTCTTTATTGATCAGTGTTAATATTTTGTGAAGTGAAATTTACAGTAAGTGAAGAATTGTGGCAGTGTTCTTTTTAACTGACTTTTGTGATTTGTTTATGCTGAGGGAAGTTGATTGTGTTGTGCCATGGATAAAGTGGTGTTTTGACCTTTTCGTGCTTATTTCTATTACTTTTAATTGAAATAAATACTGATATATTTCCCGTACACCGGCCTGGTTCTTGGCTCATTGTTAGCTCATGGAAGAGGGATCCAAGGGGAATGATATGTGTCTGAGATAAGGATTAAAAAAAAAAAAGAATTGGTTTGTTTGTTGCATTACTACTTGAGTGGGCAGGGAAGGAACTCCCTGTGTTGAAGGTGTCTTATCAATAAACTGTTACAAATTGGGAGCTTGTTCGGGATATAGCTTCCTATTCCTGACCCACGACAAGTACATTGGGACAGGCTATTCATTTTGATACAACTGCATTAAGTTGGAGGGAAAGTCATCTTTGTTTTGTTAAAGTGCCGCTAGGACTTGACTCCTGATTTCCTGGGACATGGATAGGTAAACAAATGAAGAGTGTATAAGAATGTATTTGAGTGAGGAAATCAAGCAGGAACAGGGTGATTTTGCACCTGCATAAGGAATGTTTTATTAAAGTGCAAAAAGCCAATTGTGAAAATGACTATGTACAAATTGGGGAAGCCAGGGAACATCTCCTAATAAATTATTTCTCAAAGGAGAATGGGTTGCTGACAATGCAGGAAACTGGCAAACCAGAATTTTGCTCGAGGTTCCCTCAATAAGCAATGATATTTGTCTTGAAGGTGGGATATTCCAAAAAGCACTTGAATCATTTTAAATGACCACAACTGCTCACAATGAACAGATACAAATGGCTCAGCTAACTGCTCAGTTATATTCTCATTTGCTCTAAGTAGAGGAGCCTTGGAAAAATAGTGATGCTAGTAGGATGAATCAGGCTGGAGACCTGTCACAGGCCCAGGATTGTGTTCAACAACTCAAGAATGAGCTGTAAACACTGCAGAAAGGGAATGCAGAGCGTGAAACACAATTCTGTGCACAGAAAAATGCACATAAAGAATATGTGGAAATCTGAGCACACTGCAACATAAGCTAAATGACCAGGCTGCTCATGATAGAGTCATTTTGGATGACATTATGGCCTTTCAATTGCAAATAAAGCAGTTGAAAAACGAAAACAGTCAGTGAATTATCAAAGGGGTTGATTCCCAAAATGACTTTGATCAGATACATCAGCAGGTAAGTACTCTGAAACAACAAAGGGCGCAGCTGGCTCAGGACAAATACCTCTTGAATCAGGGTGACAGCGTCCTATTATAGATGATAAATCAGTTGGAAATGGAGGTAGAAAAGGAACAGTCGGGTTCTCAGGAACTGACCAGAATTAGAGAAGAGAGGAATGAGTTAGTAAAGCGAGTGAGGGAAATAGAAGCAGCAAAATGTAGGGATGAACAAGAGTAAGAGATTAGTCTCCTGAAGGAAAAGTGCCTTGAATATGCGCGCAACTTACAAGGCTCACAGAGGGAGAATGAATCACTTCAGCAGGAAGTGCAACAAACAAAGTATCGGTTGGTAGCTCAGAGCATGGTGCATGAGATTAATCAGGCCTTAGTATCAGCATTAAAAAGCCAGCTCTCGGACTACCAACAGCAAATAAATAAAGAGAGACACAGGTGTGAGAGCCTTACCAAGGAAATCGAAAATTATAAACAGGACCTGAGGCACCCTGACCAATCAGGATATGGGACAAGGCCCACTGATGAAGGTGAGGGGCCCTTCCCAATAGGGGCCTCGTGCCAGTAATTTACAACCTCTCGTGCACAAATGGGAACTGACCTCATGCATGCCACCTATCAAGAACAGGGTGACATGTTATGTTAAGTTATGTTATTTGGCATTTATATTTATATAGCACCTTATGTATCATTGTTATGATCTCAAAGCGCTGATATGTTGAACGCCCTCGGGGACCGTAGTTCAAGTCAGTAGAGAGAGAGAGAATAATAGGGTGCGTGGGTGCACCGGATATTTGTGCAGCCGTTGTGGCAGTTGCATGATAGCTGCTTCTTAGCGGTAGTTGTGGTGGTGGGGCGGTCAGTTGTATGTTTTCAATTCTAGAGGGTGGACACCCAGATTGATTTCTGGCTGCGTTAGGCCTGAGGAAACACACAAGCTAGCGGTGTGTGCTAGCTGTGTTTAATTAGGATGATGAGGAGTATGTAGCGGGTGTTAGTATGAGAACAGCTATACCGAATGTGTCATAGTATCGCTGTGTTCTAGTTGAGTGGTGCTGTATAGGAGAGAATAAGTGTGGTAGTGTGATATGGTGGTTATAAGTAAAGCGCTTGAGATTGAGTACTCCATCTGTGCCATCTATTCTATCTGTTTTATTTACTCTGTCTGTTCATTCCACTTCATCTGTTCATTCATTTCGCCTGTTACATCTATTTAATCTAATAGTCCATTCTATCCCTTCCATCCACTCGACCCATCATCCATATGGTCTATTTCATCCATTCCATGGACCCATTTCGTCCTTCTCATCCATTTAGTGTGTTCTATCCATTCTATCTTTTCTATTCATTCGATCCGCTCTATGTGTTCCACCCACTCCACTTGTTCCATCTACTCAATCCATTCCATCTGCTCTATCCGTTCCATCCGCCTTATGCGTTCCATCCACTCCATCCGTTCAATCGACTCGATGTGTTCAGTCCACTCCCCCTGCTCCATCCACTCTGTCTGTTCCATCCACTATGTCTGTTCCATCCACTATGTCTGTTCCATCCACTACGTCTGTTCCATCCAGTTCATCTGTTCGATCCACTCCATCTGTTGCATCCACTCCATCTGTTCCATCCACTCCATGTGCTCCTATCTACTCCATTTGTTTCATCAACTCCATCTGTTCCGTCCTGTCTACTGTATCCGTTTCATCCACTGCATCCATTCCCATCCACTCCAGTTAGCAGTGGTCGAAGTGGGCGGGAGCGGTGCTCCTCTACTGCTTTTAATTTTGTTTTACCGTTCCTATACTTTTATTTTCAAAAGAAGTGTAGGAATAAGTTTAAACTTGCACTTTCACTACACTGCACAGAACGTTTCCTTAAAGAACAGGCACATGCGTTTTGGGGTTTTTATTGTGCATGGGAGGGGGTGCAGCGATGTAGTCTGTGGGGAGCGGTGCAGGCCAGTAGGGAACATAGTTCCACTACTTCTTTTCGTACACTTCGACCACTGCCAGTTAGACTTACCCAGGCCTAGCCCAATTGATCAAGAAGGCCAATCCCTTTCTGATATTGGCAAGTATTCATCTCTACCACACGGAAAGAAAAGTGGCCAGCCCTGGGAAGTAAGGAATAATACAGTAAGTACTTCAGATCATGAAAACTCTTATGAGAAGGAAGTCGGGGAGTTAGATTGGCTGAAGATGTGATTACAAAGAGACCACCTTGCCCGCTTCGCTGAAGGCCCTCAGCCTAAGAAGGGCATTCTAAAAACTTCTGTGTATTCATGGAAAGGGGAGGAATTTGCCAGACTCCCTGGTAGGAAGGATGAGGAAACTGGGTTCTATCCTCGGACGGAAAAGAAATCCAGGCAAGATGAGTCCAGACCCTGTGGTTCTAGGAGATACTCACAGTCTCATAGAGACAGGGAGAACCTACAAGACAGGGAAGGGAGTACCACTAGCAGCGCTGAGTCAGAAGGTGAATGGACTCAGGTGCACAGGAAGAGAAAGACAACGAAGCAGAGCAAGGGTTTTGTGAAAGATCCAACAAGACAAATTAAGGCCATAAAGAGCTTCCGGACCCCATACCACAAGAATGCCAAGTATTCGATATGGGAGCACTTGGACTTTTATGAGCACATGATGGCGTCATTCCAAATCAGGAGTGATGTGAATTGTATAGAATTTGCTAAATGGACGTTCCCACCAAAGTACTCCAGTTTGTTTGCAGGACTAGAGGACCAGGATCATCATAAATGGTCCATTTATAAGGCAGAAGTCAGAGAGAAAGGTGGGCACAACTTTACAAAAATTTGAATAATTATCAATAAATTTCTTCCTCTTAATTGAGTTTTAATATTGTTTTGTGGAGCTACCAGTCTGTGTAATGGTCCTATTGACACCAGGACCCCAATGTAACAAACTGTGAAAAAATTAAAGCTGGATGAAAACCCAGCTAAGACCGGTGCTCTCACTCTGACTCAAACCTGAGCTTTCATTCACTCCAATGTGATTCCTCGTGCATTTGTATTTTTTCCAATAAACATTTCTCAGTCCTTTTGTTGATTGTTACTTCACAATTTATTGTGTATTCATTAGTTAGGTACCATTCATTCCGTATGTTTATCCGTGTGTTGTGCGGACAAACCTATGCATTCTAAGAACCATCTACAAACACTGTGCAAGTTAGTGGTTATTTCGCCTATGCATTTTGGAGTCTAGTTCCTTCCTCACCTATAAGGCAGCCATACTGAAACATTTTTCCACCCGTAGGAACCCACAAGAGGCCCGTAAGGCAGCATATAACTTGCAGTGTGGGGAAGATCAGGTACCTAGGGAGTTTGTGCAGGAACTAAAGCGCCCATTTGCTCCGACTTCCCAGTGGGTAAACAACAATAGTAGGGAGTTCATAACTATATATTGCCATGCTCTCCCCAAATATAGAATGACTCAGTTGGTGCATGACTTTCATGAGCATAGGACCCTAGAATGGGTGACTGACCAGGCCACCAGGATTTATGAGGTCCAAAAGCCTGCTGAGAGTAGAAATACCACCAAAACCCCAAACCATCTAACACCCTGGCCGCTGCAGAGGTGGCAGAGGTAAAAACAACCCCTCAATTGGATTTGGAGACAGGGGGGCCTAAGAGTAGCCCTCCTGCCAACAAGCAATATGGAAAGCAGAAGCGAACCCCCAACCCGGTCCAATCAAATGGTAGTCAGGCCGGAGCCCAGAACAATGATCCCTCTCACCCTGCCACCTATATAAGTCCTAGGTACAAGGGTATTAAACCAATCTTGGGGTATGTATACTCACCCCCGGCCCAAGGGGATCAGGTAAGTACTTTCTCGGGAGACTTCCCTCCAAACTAGTCTCAGGAGAGAAGTATAACTCCACCTCCCAATCTGAACTTTTTTCCCAGATCTCCCTCAAACCAGAAATTCCAAAACAACCCTCCTCTATCTCCCCAGTTCCAGGACAATAGATCCCTGAACCCAGGAGAAGGGCGATTCGGGATGGAAAATTATGGGGGGAGGGGATTTCCCGTACCCAAGCTACTCCGGAAGAAGGGACAGTTACCCCTTTCAGGAGCAGCAGAGGTATGACTCGCTACCACCCAGAAAAGGTCTTGCAACTGGAGCGACAGGTCCAGCAACTGACCAATGATCTGGGGGCACATGCTGAGGGCTCAGTCCAACTCTCAACCTAACCCTTTATCACAAAATTTCCCAACACCCAGGTCTGATGCCGCAGGGGGAAAATGATGGGAGGAAACCTCCGACAAACTACAGGTTCTGTAGGAGGGTCCCGGATCGAGGGGAGATGCCAAGCTCTTGAGGAAGCTTCCTTTCTCACCCAAACAGAACCCCTAAAATCCTCTCAGCGTGAAAGTGTCTCTTCTACCCCCAAAATGTTAGAACCCAAAGAGCAAAGGGTAAGTAGGAGAGGCCAAAGAAGATCCCACTTTGTGGAGGAACTCCGAATTATCCCCTTTGAAAGAGAAGAATCCCTGGAAGAGTCAGGTTAGCAGAGCTTCTCTTTCAAAAACGGCGGAAGACCTCCCATTGAAAAATGGGTCCCAAAAGACCCTGAGTGGGACAGGGTAAGTATGGAGTCTGACCCAGAACCAGAAACTATTCAACCCCAAAAATGTGAGCCAAATAAAAGTGAAATGGAGGGGGTGTCCTTTCTCCAAACAGGTTCTAAGAACTGTTGCCAGGTAACGGGGGACAGCCAAGGAGCCGGGGAAAGGGAGGATTCTCCAACAACTCCCACTGCGTATTGCAAAGTTCTTTTTACAGATTCCCGAAATTCGACACAGAAAACTGCCCAAGATCACACAGTGTCTGAGTTCAATATTAAGAAAATGACCTCCGGGCTGTCAAATAACTCACCTTGGAGGAGAAAGAAGGCTGATTTTATGCACCAGTCAAGGTGCAGGGTCACTGTGAATTATCGGCTCTGGTGGATACTGAATCCTAAGTCACCCTCCTGTCAAAAAGGTCCTATGACCAACTAAAATCAGGACGGGGGGATGGCCACAAAATTCCACTCACACCACTTCCCGGACAACTACAACCTTTTGACGGGAATTATATTTCCATCGAAGGGACTTTGGATCTGGACATACATATTGGACGGCACCTGCTGAAACATCTGGTTATTGCTGTCACTCCAGAGGGTACACCTTGTTTACTAGGGGAACGATCTCCTGAGGAGGGCATAACCTCTGATTGACTGTGTAAACAAGGTCCTCTGGACTCAGACTAGCCGCCCTATCAAATAGAAAATGAGTACCAATTATGTAAGCCTGAATGGTGCCTGTCACGTAATTGCACAAACCCTTGAGAATGTAGAATTCCATTAAAAAAACAACCAAGTCCCAGACATCACTCATCTCCATTCTTGAAAATCAACCTTCCTCCCAGTTTTAAGTGGCAATCCACACTTGAAGAGAAAACATATAACACCATTCCAAAATCAGAAAAAACCTTGAGTCCCGTGAAACCAGACAAGGAAGAGTCTGCTCAAAGTCTGACGGACATTCAGAAAAAGGGCAAGCAGTTGTTTTCCCCCATTCAGTTAAATGGGGTGGGGGACCAGTGCTCGCCAGAGTATGCCTGAAAAATAGAAGGAGCTTCATCAGCGAAGATTTATTCAGGAAACTCCCAAAAGAGCAGACCATTGCCACATTTAAATTGATTGACAAATGGGAAGTAGGTCTGGAAACCCCAAATTCCAAACATCTCCTGTGCTAAAGATTTTATTGGCAACAAAGGTATAGACCATAAGTGTTGGTGTCACGACCCTCACCCCGAAGCCCCCCTGGCCTACCCCTGGGCCAGGGGGAGCCTTGACCCCAGTCTCCACTAAATCCCAACCGAGGCCTTCTTGGGGCGAGTCCTGACACCTTTGGCGCCAGGCTCATACTTCATAATGAGTTTGTGCTTGGGAACTACTTTTTGTTACTGTCATTCAATGTGGAAGCATCCACAGAATCAGGCTTCTTGGAACCTGGCTTGCAGAAGGATGGTTTGGGTGTGGCACCTTGGAACTCTTTTACCTGGACTTCTTTCTTGAAGCTATTTAAACCACGCCCGACTGGACTGACACGCTTCGCGTTAGTTTGCAATACTGCAACGTAACGCTCACCATGTTCAGCTTCAGCCACAAACCTCGGATTAACAGCATCTGCACAAAAAGAAGGAAGACATCGTTAGAAAAGGTTGCAGCTTACCTGAATTCCATCTTTAGCGGTCCTCAGCTATTCCGACCGGCATCCTGGAACCAGCGATCCTTCGGATCGACGGACCTGCAGAAAGGGAAAGACAAGGCTCTAGACATTTTACACAGTTAATGAACTCCGCCAAAAGGCTTACCTTCTCACTCGCACTTCATTCCGCAACATCTCTGGAATTCTACACTCCGGCGGAGCACTGCGACCTGTGAAGACAAAAGATAACTGGTTAGCAAAGGCAAGGCACCTTAGCGCTGCGGTAAGATCCAACTCGCCGCATCTAGGTGCTCCAAAAACGCTAATACTTACCAGCGAACCCCGAATCTAATCTTTGCCACGAATTGGACTTTCACGTATCTAAGGAAGAGAAAAAAGACATTGTTAATTCCATAAAGGCATGCTAGGACAGCAAAACATCATAGCAATAAAACCTACCTGAAAGATTCATATCAGGCTGGCATCAGTGAAGTAACTCGACCGCCATTGCCCGCAAAGCACCACGCGCCCCTGCCGAGACAGCAGGACGGAGAACCCGCCAACATCAAGAACAAGGTGAGAGGAAGCCCAGAGGGACCGCAGACATACCGGGTGGTCGGAGGCTGTTAATCCCAGTTACCCGGTCCTAAACATTGTTTACCTGTATTTCTGGCAGGATTCTTCCGCTGGTCATTACTGGGCATCGCAGGGAGGGATACCTGGACACCGATTGCTGGGTGCCACCCCCGTGGGACCAGGTGAGTGTAACAGAGTCGTGAGAGATGTCCCCTCTGCCTTTTATCTGGGAAGTGACATTCTCAACTGATTCCCAATCAATGTGGACCTAATTAATAATAAAGCCTGGTCCCGACTGGGGAGTAACTGCATGGGCTTTGACAACAATGAAAAAGCATTCCGGTCAGCTCAATTGCTGCCTTATGTGGTTGAAGTTCAAGTGCGTGTAGAGGTTACCATCCCAGGGCAGGTGCGACAATTTACTCTTCCCCTCAAAATTAAGCGAGAACAGAACCTCAAACATCAGGATGCATACATGAATCTAAATTCCCATCTCCAACAACAAGGTTTATATTTAAATCCGACCCCTCTAGTAGACCTAGAACACAACACCATTCAGCTATTGGTGGAAAACAGTGACCCTCGAAGTATCATTTTGGGTGCAGACACCTTTATTGGAATGTCGGTTGATGCCCGACATTATTCTATTTATTTAGGTAATGAAATCATGGGACCAATCCCAAACGACTGTTTCGACATCAGCAACGGTATTCCTCCAGAAAGGATTTTTACTTGGCATGGGGGGGGGAATTTCCTGGTGTACTCTTCCTGTCCCTACGTTGTGGAAGAGGTGACCTGTGACATTAGGAGGGTGGAGGTAGTGTTCAGAGTCAAGGACCACTACCTCGAATCCCCTGTCTAGGTCAACATCATCAAAAGAGATCTCTCCACCCAACTGGAGGATAACACTGAAATTGCCAAGCCCGAGGTCTTTCCAGGTTTCAAGCAGATGGTAGAGGAAAGGATTAATCTTGCCGATGCCTGCGATGCCAAGGAGCAAAGACAAAAGCTAATACAGGTCTTCCTGGAATTCCAAGATATCTTTTCAGTGGACTCATATGACTGTAGACACACATCCATTCAACCACCATTCCCACGGACCCCGGGATCGCTCCCGTGTTCGTGAAACAATACTGGTTACCTCTTGCATCAATAGAGTCACTCACAGAGATTATTAAGAATTTAGAATTGTGTGGGCTAATTCGTCCGATCCACAGTACTTACAACAACCCGGTACTGGGGATCCTCAAATCAAATGGCCAATGGAGACTATGTGCAGACCTGAGGGAGATGAACAAACGGGTCCACATGTCAAGATGGCCCCTTCCCTACATCAATCAGAGACTGGCCCAGATCCAAGGGTCAAAGGCGTACACCGCCATTGACCTGACCAACGGTTACTGGACAGTACCCATGAGTAGAGAAGACCAGTACACGCTTGCCTTTACCTTCGGGGCAGCAGTACACGTGGACCCGAACCCCGTTTGGATACATTAACTCTGGCAATGAGTTCAACATCTTTCTACATAAGGCCATGCCCGATTTGGGTGAAAGGGGAAACCTGGCCTGCGTGGATGATGTTTTGATCAAGAGCTCAACTGCGGAGGAACACATAGCAGAAATCTGCTATGTCCTTACCCAGTTGCAAAAGGCTGGAGCAAAACTGTCCTTTCAGAAGGCACAGTGGTGTAAGACCTGAGTGGAACTTCTTAGGGCACAAGATCACACCTGAGGGTCTTAATCCCCAGGCGAAGAAGGTGGAAGCCTTATTGAAATTAAAAGACCCTACCACTCTGCTAGAATTAATAAGCCTTCTTGGACTTACTAATTATAGTCAAAAGTTCATTGAACACTAAGCAGAGGTCACTCGACTCTTGGTCCATTTATTAAAGGCTGGAGTCAAGTGGGAGTGGGGTCCAGAGCAATCTGAGGGAGTTAAACAACTGAAAAGAAGCCTTTCCCAGGCTCCTTGTTTGAGTTACCCCTTAACGAACAAGGAGTTATTCTTGGAGACAGGGTTCTGAGATACTTGCCCAACAGTGGTATTGTACCAAAAGCATGACAAGATCAACAAAGTCATCTCATACGCAAGCAAGATTTTGTCCTCTGTGGAGGAACAATTCAATGACTGTGCAGAGATGGAGCTAGGTGTCCCCACCTCAACCACTTTGCCCAGAACGCCTATATGCTGGAAACCAGAGTATGTGACCTATGCAGAACAATTAAAACGACAGATGCCAAAGGAAAACTTGGAGGAAATAGTCCTTTTTTTATACACTGAAAGCTCAATTTCGTGGTCTCCAGTCACGTGGGGAGAAGGAGTTGGATGAGCATGGTGGTCACACCTACGCATGAGGGCAGAGCGCGCCTCTACTCCCCTGTATCTTCCAGAGCAAAATAACACTTCCAAGGACAGGTTCAAAGGCTCTAATTGACAACCGACCACTGAAGTGATGATGGATGATGTTGTAATTGGTGGGAAGCAGGTGTTTAAGACTAACTCACCAGCACCTGGCAGTCTGGCCAGTGTGCAGCTAGCATTGGCTGAAGGATGCTGACAGAGGTTAGAAGCTAACCAATGATAGAGGATCGCATGATTGGGGGTCCTATAGTTAAGTAGCCAATAGGACGTTGTGTATTTAGTGATGTTAATAGTGACCTGTTTTGAGGGAAGGGCTTAGTTGCCCCAACTGATGTCAAGAAACCTATCACCTTTCTCACACCCATTAGATGAGTATGGATTGTATACTTAGATGTTCCCTTAGACCCTTTCACTCTCTTCTGTAAGGTTTTGTAATTTGCCACATAGGATGACGTTAGTAATATGCAGGTTATATGTCACCTATGACGAGAGTTTAGTATAAAGGTGTGTTTTTTATGAAGTTCATTGAGAGACCTTACTATGATGCATCTGATGACGTTCGTTGTACTCCCCATTTTAGATAATTGATATTAAAACAGTTATCTTTTTGCCAACTTTCTGAGTCGTTTCGTTTATTGATGTTTGAGTAACCTCTACATCCCTATCCCTCTCAAATGTATTGCTGACCCATCTTAAAGGGCAGGAAGTTCTCCAGTTCACGTTGTAGCAGAGAGAGGATGGTTAGATTTCCATCAAGATAAGTAAGCTTTGGGGTGCCCGGCAATATCGAACGACCTCTGCCATTCGGCTGGAAGGATGTGTAGCTCCTTGTGGATAGCGGTTAGAATAGGTTAAGGCTTGTACAAGCGTGGGTGTGACGGGTTCCCCAGTTTCAACGACAACCCCTCCCGGCATCTACAGGAAGCTGAACGGACAGAATATTGGAGAGGCCGCAGAAGGAGGCATTGTGATCCCAAGGGTCGGAAGCCGAACGTACAAATGGTGAGTACAAACTGAGCAAGATGGCAGAAAGTATGAACGGGCAGTGGGGAAGGAGAGTGATAAGGGGAAAACTGAGTAACGGTGGGTTGGAAAGGGATGGTCAACTCGAGACGATGAACGTCGAGTTTAATGTGGATAATTCACTCGAGATGATAAGAGCGTTGAGTAATTTAGAGATGATGAGCGTCAAGCAACGGACCCTGTGAGATGGGGAGCATCAAAGTGGGCGACGCCCAGTTTCCTGAGTTTTAAAAAAAGTCAGCAGGATCTATTGGCTAGAGCCCTATTATGGGTGACGTAGGAGACAAACTTGTTTTAAAGAACAGTTTAAAGAGGGAAGATCACACTCAACCAGTGTATTTTTTAGGGGTATAAAGAGGATGAGTCTTGAAATATAGACTGATATATGTGATAGGTCAAGTATGTCCGTTTGTTTTATATGAGTATGTAAATGGTGAAAAATCAATGGAGACATTGATAGATAAGGAAATTAGAGAACAAAAAGTGAATTAAAACTGTTTATTTATGATATTGTATTGATGGTGCATAGTGGCAACAGAGAAAAAGAGAAAATGTGACGTATAAAGGATTGCGACGACTAGTGTAAGCTCATGTTATGTTTTTTTTTTAAACTATTATTTTTATGAAATTGCAAAGTGTACAAGTGAGTATTGACAGTCAGGAATGACGAGTCAACATGGGGAGCATTACTCTGTTTATACATTGCTGCAACCATACACTTGAGTTAAAATATAGTATAGTGTAAAAGGGGAAAAGAGACCACAGACAGAATGATCATGCCGTGATCATAAGAGGGATCAAAACGTTTTTCATGACGACATGATTGTATGTTGCATAATGGGACGAAGTTAGATAAGCGACTAGCGAGCTTAGAACTCTGGGAAGAATGTATAAGGAGGATAGAAAGTAGCCACCTCCTATGGATGGGATATTTTAAAAAATATGCAAAGAAGGGGGTGAAGAGCTTTTTGCTCCACCCGCCACGCCTGACGTAAACGGCGATAGTAAGAAAGATGAAGGGCTGTGCCCGTTGAAAAAGGCTTATGGTAGCAACCAGGCATAAGTGACCTGTTGCATGAGTCGCCTGCGTAAAGAATCAATGACAGAACAGATAAAGTTCCTGAAAAAAAATATGTAATTTCCAAGATCTCAAGGGACAGGGAGAGATGCGATAAGGAGAAGAGTGATGGGACAAGTGTATTCTCAGACATGAGATGAAAAATAAGGAGATAGAAGAAAACGAAGGATAAGGACTGATGGGTCAGTGCCCATACAGCATGAAGGAGGGATGGTCAAATTGTGCTCGAACATTCGACGACAAGAATATTTTAAGGAAGGGAGACGAAGGGAAGGATACGAATGATCGCTTTAAAAGTACACAGTCGTGCTATAAAGGGGAGGCTCATCTAGTTTTGAGCCCAGAGAGCTGTTTGAAGACAGACTGGCTTTGAAGAAAAGCAGAGAGGAGACAAGTCGCAAAAATTAAAGATAGGATAAATTAGACAAAGATATGGAAGCTTTCTGTCAAGAAGAGGGAGAAAATACAGGGGGTTCTGAATGTGATTGAGTTCAAGCCTCCCTATCTCTCGAGTGCCAAAAGATTTTTGATGCAGCCGGATCAATCTAAAAAAGGGCAACCCTATGGTCATAGAGGGGACGACAAGCCTGCACGCATATTTGCAGTAGGAATGGAGATGGGTTTGCTCAGGGTCAGACAGTGCAGCGAAAAAAACGAGCGCCGAGGATGCTACAAGACTTTAGAAAAAACAGATGGCGATGACATCGCTATAAGAGGTAGCCACGGCAGTCACCCATGCAGACGCAACAAAGTATCAGTACAGGACCGTTGATGATTTTTTGAATAAAGGGGGGTGTCACCGTTGACTTGGGAGGTAAACCTTTTTCGTTCTTTTTAAGAAAGACACTGATGCAAATGCATATATGTATATGAGAGGGGACATTTTGATGTTTGGAAATGTCACAAATAGTTAAGATTTTATAGGAGCTGTAAAATGAATGTATTCATTGAGGATTGTCAGTTTTTATAAGAGAGTGTGACACGATTGTGTTAAGGGTATTGTAAAGACCGACATTTATAAGTATTGCAGATTGAGATTTAGTAACAGAAACATTTTATTATAATTATTCTGGTTTATTAATTAGGGTATGGTGTGTTTTTAAAATAGGAATAATTTGATTAAGAGATGATGGAGAATGCCAGTTTAGTATGGACACAAATGTGTTGAAGAGAATAAAAGAGGGGCATTGATGAAGGAAAGAAGGAACATTGAGGAGACTCCAGCTTAAGGCCGTTGAGTATGCATAGAAAGGAGAATTTTGCCATGGGTGCAGTGGAAAACACTGCTGGAAATCGAGCAGGCCTGTGGTCGTTTGTATTTTAATGAATTTTATGATGAAGCCTTGAGGATAAAGAAATATTGGCAGTGGGGGAGACTCTTTTCATTGACGGTTCTTTAAGAATCGATCAGGTTAATAGACTTGGAGATACAGGTGCCGCTGGGGTAAAGAACACGACTAAAGGAGAAGTTTTAAGCATCGACAAGTGTATGACTACTGTCTCACTTTTCAGCACATGTTGCGGAATTAGTGGCGCCGATTGTCACGCTAGGAGAAATCGCGCAGACCAGGAAGTAACAGCGTACAGTGACTCTGCCTATGTGATGTTGACAGAGCACGCAGAACTAGCACATTAAAAAAGGTGGGGCGACCTCCGAGCGGGCAGTACTCCAGCGCAGCACGCAGCTCTAGTGAATAGACCCACACGAGCAAGCACTGTGATTTGTAGTAGCCATTGTAGTAGGATGAAATATGTAGCTAATATGAAAGGAGCAGATTTTATTTTATGATTAATATTATAAAGTAAGAATAAAGAAGTGAAGCGAATAAGTATGAAAGGGAGTTTTTGTTATGATTGTATGGATAAGATGGATATGAAAGAGAGAGTGGCTAGGATAAATGAGTATGTGTAAAAATTGTTATGTTAACATTTATGAAGAGTAAGTCAGTAGAAATATGGAAGGAAAAGCACTGAGATGAAAAGTATTGGTGAACGTGGAAAGGGAGTTTGTGAGCCCTTCCGGAGCATTGTGGCTACGTGACAGCATTGATACACCAGTGATGTCTGAAGCCTTATTAAGGATGGTGATGGGATAGCTATGCTGTCTTGTGCATATCAATAGAAAAGAACAATGTGGAGGCCACCAGGGGGCGCACAGGCAATGGCTCCCTGAAGACGCCGCTCCTGCCGAAACTGGGCCGTATTGAGGGATTGAGCCCCCCCGCAAACCCTCCACGAAACAGTTGCGGTTCTCAGTGGCGGTGAATCCCGGGAGACCCCCCCAGGCGAAAGAGCGACGCCGAAAGACCCTCGGACGCCTAAGAACGAGGCCCAACGAGAGAATCCGCTGGAGGCCCCGCCCGTCTCCAGAGCTGCACGGGGAGTCGCGGTACGCAGTAGCCGTCGAGGCCTGCAAGCGCGCCTGACCCCTCCACCCTACTCCGGTCATAGAGCACGCCAGCGCTTCGGCGGGGACTCCACCGTCGGGGCCCCGTGGCACGGGGGAAGGTACCAACCAATCCAGCCAGAGGTGAGGCAGCCCGCTTGACCCGAGCGCCCGATCACAGAGTCGAACAACAGGGGCGCCGGGACCCCGACCAATGGACCCTGGCGAGGGCCATCGGAGCGGTGTACTGCGGACAACAGCGGGGCAAGGCCGGTGAAGAAGGTGTGAGACTTATAAAGGTGTGAGACTTATACAGGTGGTGGCCCCTGGGCTCCTCCCAGGGCGAGTGCCCGCCTGGAGACGAACTCAGAAGAAAACATGGCCTAACGAGCACGCTGTGGGCGCTGCGCCCCCTGTTCCCGGGGCCCGGCCTGGACCCTCATCCGATCACAAATTTGATACTCATCGCCGTCACGGGGACAGACGACCACAAGCAGAGGGAAAAAGAGCGTGTAGAGAGTGTGAGGCCCCCGCCGGAGACTGGTGGGGCGTGTGCCCACTCAAAGATAGCCCCACACGGAGCGGTTTTTGCCTGAAGGGCGGTCTCCCAGCAGGATCATCGCTCTTGGCCCCCGAAGACCACCGACCGGAGGGAGAGATAGAGAGATCGGATGAGCTGGCGCCAAACCCTCCAGGAGTATCGCTACCAGGACGCCAGAAGGGAGATTAGCGGCCTTGATCGGACGACTAGAATGTCCCAGCCCGAGACCTCGCCCCCGCCCACCCTTACAATGGAAAAGGGCTTTGCCTCAGTCCTGCAGGAGATCAGAGACATGCGGGCGGACATTGCCCAGAAAATGGAGAACATGGACCGCAGGGTGGACAAGGTCGAGGACAGACTGTTGCAGCTGGAGACCAACCAGTCCTCAGCAATGACCCAAGAGATGGACATGTCCATGAGAATATCTGCGCTAGAAAAAAGAGACGAGGAGAGGGCCAGGCAAATGGATGACTTTGAAAATAGGGAACGGAGGAACAACCTCAGAATTTTTGGGGTCCCGGAGTCGGAGGGAGAAACGGAAAGAGAACTGAACCGGACGGTGAGGGACATCATCACCCTCCTTTTCTCGGACGAGATGACGACTGAACCAACGTTCGACCGGGTCCACAGAGCGGGGGGCAGAGCTGGGGGCCCCCGGTCAATCCTGGTCTGCTTTCATTACTACAGCGAGAAAGCGAAGGTTCTGGAGGAGGCCAGAAAGGCACGAGAAAGAACCTATAAGAACGCACAAGTGTCCATTTTCCAGGACCTCTCTTCATACACGCTGGCCAAATGCAGGATGTGCCGCCCCCTGACACAAATGCTAAAAGAGAAGGGGGTGCGCAATAGATGGGGGGTATCCCTTCTCCCTCTCGTTCGAGTACGAGGGCCAACGGCCGACCCTGATTACAGAGGAGGACATAAGGGAAGCCATCCAAGGGTATGTGTCGTACCCGGCCCCTCGAGAGAACCCACGGGATTCGCAGCGGAAGGAGCCAGGGAACGCAGGTCACAAGGAGAGAGGAGAAAGAAGACGGGTCCACGGAAATTTAAGAAACATAGCTCGCCGTCTCCGGCGACGGACAGGGAAGACGCCGACCCCGGCCAGGGAGGAGCGGGCCGGTGGAGCCCGAGGTAGCCTGGAAGTACAAAAGGGTACGGGGAAACCGGGCAAAGAACTCAACTCACGATCACAAACGTCCGGCCTGGCACAAGGACGAGTAGACTTCCAGGACTACGGGGCCTAAGGACGTAAGGGGCCTCCCAGAACAGCAAGTATGTTGGTTACCTGGGGGAGGGGGCTCGGTGGGCGTGGGGCACTAAGGGGGGGGCTAAAGGAGGAGTAATTTCCGACAGTAGCCCAGCCGGAGGCGGTAGGCTGGTGGTCCGGCTAATTACCAGCAATGGTGGAACTATTTGGCTGGACGCCGGGGTGGGGGTGGGGGGTGAAGGAACAGTTGGGGTTGTTCAGTTCGGGGGGGGGCCAGGGGGCAGTTGGGGACAGGTTTAAGGCCCACCTGGGGGGCGGGGGGAGGGGGTAAGGGAGATCAGGTTGTAACACAAAAGGAGCAGGAAAGGAAAAGTGCCACGAGCCAGCTACCCAGTAAGATGTTGATCATAGACAATGGCTGAGGATCTGCCTGTCCTGGGCGTGGGTTCCCTTAATGTGCGGGGGTTGAACACCCCAACCAAGAGATCCTTGGTCTGCAGGGAATTTAGGAGGGCAAAGCTTGACCTGCTCTTTCTTCAGGAAACACACTGGGCCCGGGGGAAGGAACCACAAATGCAAGGGGGCGGGATCAGGGAGGTCCTCAGTGCATCCCACAGAACCAAGAAAAGGGGGGTAGCCATACTACTAGCAAGGGATGTTGGCTTTGAAGTGGAAGCCACGGTGAAGGACCCAGAGGGCCGATATCTGCTGGCAAAGGGCTCTTTGTGGGGTTCCCCTCTGACTCTGGCAGTTGTGTACGGCCCTAATGAGGGCCAGGCGCAATTCTGGGAGGGAGTGAAGGGCAAATTGAAATTGTTTGTTCATGGGATGTTGGTGGTGGGGGGGGATTTCAATATGGTCCTAGACCCAACCGCGGATAGGAAACGCTTGGGGCCGCAGCTCACTAGGGCCGCAGATGAAACCATGGCCCGTACATTCCAGAGGGTCAACGCAGGGCTAGGCCTGGTGGACACCATCCCGACTCCCAGGACAGGCCTCCCCTCCTTCACCTACTACTCAGCAATCCACACATCATACTCCCGTATAGATTATATCCTGGTAGATGAACCCCTTCTCCCCCATGTCTCTGGCCACAGGGTTGACCCGGTTCCTTGGTCCGATCACGACTTGGTCCGTACCACTATAGTAGGGGGATGGCGGAGTGGCAGTAGAGGGCGATGGAAGTGTAATGACTCCCTGCTGAAGGACGAAGTTCTAGTACAGGAGGTGCAGGACGCCATCTCGGAGTATTTCGAGTTGAACGACAACGGCGAGGTGGGCACACGTGCTGTGGGACGCCTTTAAGGCGACCTTACGCGGCGTCCTCATTAGAATGGGAGCCCAGAAAAAGAGGGAGAGGGAGGCCCAGGAAAAGTCCCTGAGGGAAAAGATAGCCCAACTCCAACCGGGTGACCTCCCGCAGGCTCCCCTGGAAAGAGAGCAGATTGCTACCCTGGAAAACTACAAACTCCAGTTGAAAGACCTCCTGTTACATAAGACCGAACGGAGCCTCCAGCTAGTGAAACAGAAATATTATGAGAAGGGGGACAGAGCTGACAAAATCCTGGCCTGGAACCTCAGAGAGATTCAAAGGAACAGAACGGTGAAGGCAGTGAAGAATGATCGGGGATCATTACATCACGACACCCCTAACATTGGAGCAGCCTTTCGCCGTTACTAAGAAAAGTTATACTCGTCAGAATATGATGGGGATGACACTCAGATAGAGGATTTCCTGGACTCCATCCAGATCCCGTCCTTGACAGGTGAAATGGCGGAGGGTCTAAAGGGCCGGGTGACGGAAGAGGAGGTGCAGCACGCGTTCAGTGGGATGAAGGTGGGAACGTCCCCGGGGGAAGACGGCCTCTCCGTATACTTCTATAAGAGGTTTTGGGCTATCCTAGCCCCTCACCCGGTGAGGGTGTTTAACAAGGTGTTAGAGGGGGGCTCTCTGCCGGAGACCATGATGAGGGCCATAATTGTGGTCCTGCCCAAAGAAGGCAAAGACCCCACTGAATGCTCATCATATCGCCCAATCTCCCTCCTCAATATAGATGTAAAGATCCTGGCCAAGGTGATAGGCAAACGGATGGAGGGGATAATGCCCAAGCTGGTTCACGGGGATCAAGTGGGATTTATAGGGGGCAGGCAAGACTCTGATAACATCAGGAAGACGATAGACCTAATCCACCATGTCCAAGAATCAGATCTAGATGCAAGTCTGCTTTCCCTGGACTCCGAGAAAGCTTTTGACAGGGTGGAGTGGAGGTACATGCAACTCCTCCTCCGTCGAATGGGCTTCGGGGCTCACATCAGGAACTGGGTTTCCGCCCTATACGGGGCCCAAATGGCGAGAGTGCAGGTGAATGGAGAACTTTCCGACTCATTCTCCCTCACACGGGGGACGCGACAGGGATGCCCACTCTCCCCTTTAATATATGTCCTGACGATGGAACCCCTGGCCATAGCGGTCCGAGCTCACCCCAACATTAAAGGGATTAAAAGAGGAGAGGTGAAGTTCAAGCTCTCCCTGTTTGCTGACGATATTCTTGCATACCTGGTGGAGCCCGGCACCTCGCTCCCCCCCCCTCCTGGCCCTGATGACGACCTTTGGGCAATTCTCGGGGCTAAAAATAAACGCATCAAAATCAGTGTTACTCCCTATGAGGGCTCTAGACCTGGGCCTGGACCACCGGGATGGGTGTGCGGGAATTATGGTGGGAAGGACTCCATCAGGTACTTGGGTGTACTCCTCACAAGGGATCTCTCTAAACTGGCTTCGGCGAACTATGGGCCCATTATGGCAGAGATAAAGTGAGACCTGTGGAGGTGGGGAGGTATGATCCTGTCCTGGTACGGGCGCATGACAACAGTGAAAATGAACATCCTCCCAAGACTGCTGTATCTTTTCACGGCACTCCCAACAGGGGTCCCCGACCAGATGTTTCGAGACCTACAGAGGGCAGTCCGAGAGTTTGTTTGGCAAGGGAGGAACCCGAGGATAGGGAAGGCCATTCTAACGTTACCTAGGGAGGAGGGTGGTTTCGGGCTGCCGGACTTCCTTCTCTACCACCGGGCTTCCCAGCTAAGGGTCCTGTTGGAACACATGAGGGAGGGGATGGGCACCTATTGGTCTTATCTGGAGGACATGGATGCCCACCCTCTGAAAGTACGCGACCTTTTGTGGCTGCCGCGTAAACACATCCCAAATAAATTGCAGACCCACCCAACCCTGGGAATACTCTGGTCGATTTGGAAGAAGGGACCCACAACTGCGCACCTCACGTCCTGGCCCTCCCCGATGTCTTCGCTCTGGGGCCACCCGCTCAAACTAGGTAGCAGGGGATTCAGGAATGCCCAGTCCTGGTCGGATGGGGGGCTGGAATGGGCAGGGCAGCTGTTCAAGGAGGGCGAGTTCCTCGAATACGAGGAGCTGCGAGAAGCGCTTGGGCGGGGGTCTCTTTCAGTCTTTGAATATCTGCGCCTGAAGGGCATCCTCTGTGACCAGACTTGGGGCCTGAATCTGCGGAGAAAGCTGACCCCCTTTGAAAAGTTATTAGACACGGCCACAACGAGGAAGGGGGTAGTATCCAAAATGTACCAAATATTGAACACTGTTAACTTGGAAGGGAGGAGAGGGTTTCGTGGGTTCTGTAATGACCTGGCAGGAGAGGCTCTCTCGGAAGACGCATGGTCCAGGGTGTTTAAAATAGCTTTCCATGGGAATCTGTTCACGTCGGACATGGAGCACAACTTTAAGATTTTACAGGGATGGCATAGGGACCCATCTAAGTTATCCAAGATGTTCCCGGGGGTGTCCCCCAGTTACCCAAGAGGATGTGGCGAAGTGGGGACGAGGGGTCACATGTGGTGGTCCTGCCCTAAGGTACAGGGGTTCTGGGAGAAGGTACGGGGATGGATGGCGGAGGTCACCGAAGAACTTCTCCTACTCAATCTACTGACGATGTTGTTGGGCCTCCCACCGGAGGAGGCGGAAATATATAGGTACCCGAGAATGTGGGAGACCATGTTGCGAGCAGGAAGGGTGGCCTTAGCGCAAAGGTGGAAAAGTCCGGAGACACCCTCTAAGGAAGACTGGCTAAAAAAACTGAAGAACATGTTCCTCATGGACAAACTGACAGCCATGGTAAACAACGAATCGAGCACCTTCTAGGCGAATTGGTATGGGGTTTACCAGGCATGGGGGTGGGAGGCTCACTGACATTACGTGGACAACACAGGGCGGGGGGGGCGATGGAGCCCGGAGAGAAACACTCAAAAACAATGGGGTAGCCCACGGCCCAGGAGACAGAGGATCCGTCTAAGCCAGCATTTAAGGGAACGCACAGCATGGCTCCAAAGCACTGAACTTCGAGTATGGATGACGACTCCTGCGATTGGTTTTACGATGGGACTCTGATATGGGGGGAGGGGTGGAGTTGGGCACGGGTGTGAGGGGGGAGGGGGGAAGGAGACTACGGGGGTTCGATGATGTTAATGTGATATTCATACTGCTCCTGGTGTTGTCATTGTTTCTTTTTCTGAAAAATTACCAATAAAACCAAAGTAAAAAAAAAAAAAGAAAAAAAAAGAAAAGAACCACGCTGCAATGGGTGCGAGGAATGGTTTGGTTTGAATAAAAGTAGAACACGTTGCATTTTGTATAGTAAAGTGCACAGTATGTTAAAAGATTTCTGACAGGAGAATTATTTTTGACATAATAGGGAACCTTTTTAGTACCCGTGGACATATTGCAAAATCAATAGAGAAACCTGGTTATATGATTAATACAAGTATGTCTTTTTTTAGGGTGGACTGAATATGGATCGTGTTTATACGTTCAGACGCACCTATGTGGTGAAACTAGAGGTTCACTCAGTCTGTATAGATGAGGATTATGTAAGGCAGTGAAGCAAGATAATGGCCCTTAATTTAATTTTTCTTTTATTACAGTTTATTACAAACCTTTTAAAAAACAAAAGAAAACAGGAAAAGAAGAAGAAAGAGAAGAAGACAAAGAGAAAGAAAGAAGAATAAAAATGCAGTTTGCATAATAAAACAAAAAAGTCAAGTATTTAACTTAAGACAAACCAATACTGAAACAATCCGCTAGCACTAGAACTGCTATTTCATTACAGATGACATTAGTTCCATCTTCTTTGTATGGTATTTTGTGTTCAAATCATTTGATTATTCTTGATCATCCAGCAACAAGTTCACTTTTTTTCCAGAAAGAATGTCAATGCAAAGACAAACGTATTGTCTTCACCACTCAGCATTCTCTTCCACCAGTCCTCTCCACTCAGAGAGTCATTTCTTCTCACTTTGTTACCCAAGTGCTTTGTTCTTAGCAGTCTTAATTTAGTACAACAGATCTCAAGGTGTTTCAAGGTCTCTTCTGCATTTAAGCAGCATCTGCCTTTAGTGTCTTCCCGCACTCTTTTTGTTCTCATATTTTGTACCTCATTTGTGTGGAACAGATTCATTCTGAACTTTAGAACGACCTTTCTGTGAGATTTGCATGGAACCTTCTGCATATATTTTGGCAGTTTATCAAGTGCTTTTGTCTCCGGGACATAAAACCGCATACACGTATGTTGAGCTCTCTGGTCACATGTTTCTTTCCAATCAAGCTCCCAAAGCTTTCTTTTCACAGAATCCGGGTTGGTTGCCAAGGTGTCTTTGTTGGTGTTAAGCTGTGTGAGGATCCTTTTGCAACTTTGCATCCATTTACCGAATATACTATCTGAGTTGTTTGGTTCCGGAGTGTCTAAAATTTAGAACTGCGGGAGGCTGTCCGCTCCCATCATCTTCCTATACAAGGCCAAAGTATTCCACATGACTCTCGCATTGATTGATGTCAATCCCTTTTTGTATTGAATGCAGGCTGTGGGCGTGCTTTGTGGGAGCTGTAGAATTCTTTTCCAAAAAACATTTTCACAATTTGACCATGTCACAAAGGGGAGCCCCAACAAGGCTTCCGCCCCATGAATCAGAGCTGGAATGGCTTTTGATTTGTGAAAGTTTATGATAGGCTTTAGAGAAAATTTGTGTAGCAAAGCTCCCTGAACAGCCAATGCTTTACACTTCAGCTTGATTTTTTACGTCATTGGCTCGTCAGTAATATTGGAATTAATTAAAATTCCCAGATACAGGGCCTGAGTTACGCAATTCAATATTTCATTTCCCAGTTTCCATTGAAACCTTTTCTTCGTCTTCCCCTTATGACCTTATAGATTGTTTAGGTGCACGATATCCGTTTTTGCTATGTTTATCTCTAGGCCATTTCTGTCGACCTATGCTTTTAATGCTGTCTATTTTCGCTGTAGACCGATTGGAGTCTTTTCTAACAGCACAATATCGTCAGCATAGATCATCCAACTCACTTGGTTTCCATCGATTTTCGGGGGAAACTATGAAGCTTCTCCTAATGCACTGCCAACATCTGATATGAATAGGTTGAAGAGTGTTCAGCCCGACAGGCATCCCTGTTTTACACCTCAAGATGTTTTTATCGGGATTGTTAGGGTGCCATTTTGGTCAAACAGTTTTGTATCTGTGTGTTAGAGTGCAATTCTTTGATGGCCATAATCAGGTTTAGTTGGCAGTTCATTTTTGCCATCTTGCACCATAACAACTCCCTATCGACAACGTGAAATGCATGAGCTAAATCTACAAATGCCAGGTAGACTGTTTTTCCCATTCTTATGGCTTCCATCTTCAGCAGATTTAGTATTAACAGGTTCAGCCCACAGCCTACTCTCCTAATGAATCCCGTTTGTCAGAGATCAAAAGCACCAGATAGTTTAATCCATGATGTTAATGGATTAAGGCTTTGTGTGGCGAAGATCTTTCCAACCACGTCAAGCAGTGCTATGGGTTGATAGTTTTCGGCTCTTATCTTTGACCCTTTTTGAAAATGGGCACGATTATCGCTGTGTTCTATGAAGAGGGTATTCTGTCATATGATATCCACCAGTTCACATATCTCATCAATGAATGTCATTTCCCCAGCAGCTTGATGTTGCCAATAGACATTATTATGTACATTTTTGAGTCATCACTGTGACTTTTATATTGTGATTCAATGGTGGTTATTTGTATGCAAGATGATGGGTTGCATGTGTTCAGTATGCGAAAGCCACTTTCTAACTTGATCAGAGTAATTAGGCTCACCATTGGTCATCCTTTTAATGTGTCGATGGCAGGATTTATTGCAAGTTCATATCCTTCAACACATGGAGACGTTACAAGCCACGTTTCCTGTGTCCAGTAATTTCAGAATTTCAGAGGATTTGTTAAACATGACCCTGCGTATTCCAGGAGCCCATCTGTAGTGTAGTAATGCGGAATGCTGCACATTAGCTAGAGCGTTCAAGATCACAGCTCCTGCTAACCAACACCACCTCTCTCCTTCCCTTTCTTTATCTGTTGCTTTTTCTTTATTACTGATTCTTTATTCCTTTAGTATTGAGTCTGTCGCATGGGAAAGTTACTTTTTCTATTTTATTTTTGAACTTAGAGCTTCCTCTTCTGAGTTCATTTCCAGTTCTTCTAACTCGTTAGCCACTTCTTCCGGTGCTCCTGGCTTTTTCATTGGTCTATCATTTGTTCTTTTGCGATTGTCTTGTTTAAAGTTGGGGGCATTACTTTTCCACTTCTTTTCACAGGTTTTAGGTATGGTCTCAGTATATTTAATTTCTCTCAAGTCAAACCCCAACAAGTTCATATCTTCAAGACTTTCCAACATAATCTCACATATTGTTTTTGAGTACACATCTAGTATTACTCGATCCAGCATAGTTTCTTGCATGAATTCTACAGTCTTTATGTCATTTGACGAGATTGATTTCAGATAAGGAATATGGTGTAACAGTTGCAGTACGTTATACCTATTTAATACTAGACCGTCTTCGTGCGGAACTATTCTTTCTAGTAGAAGGCAGTAAGCAGTCTTTACCTTATTCTTCTTTTCCAATCCATTTTTAGACACAGATCCTGTCTACTCTCCAATCATTTTCAGAATCCTTCTTGATCTCAATCTTTCCTTTGTTGTTGTTGTACGAGTCAGTTCCAGCCCGGGATTTCTGCCCTTGGCTGGCAAGTGTGAGATTCGATTGGAGTTTTAGTTCTTGCGTTTGTTTACTCATTGAAACCACCTGTCTTGGTACATTCCTTTCTCTTCTCTCCTAAATTGTCATAAAGCAACCAGATTCAAGTTTTGTTCTACCCTCAACTGCTGTCTCCATATGAGGGTTCTTTGGTGGAGTGGTAAAGGTACAGACACGCTTCATGATTTTTTGTGGTTCATCCACGATTTCAATTTGTGGGGACGGAAAGTCTTCTTCAGAATTCCGAGCACCAGATGGTTTGCTTTTCAAGCAGGTGGTTGCTTGCAGCAACGTCCTCTTCTTCCTCCCTATCATATGTGGAGAGGTTCAATAACTTCTATCGATGTGGCAGCTTCCTTCTCTTCCTCTTTTTGAGTGATATTTTCTATGGCTTCTTTGTCAGGTTTACTCACAACTTGGTTCCCCGTATTTGGATCTTCCTCCCCAGACTTTGTTTTCTTGTGATTTGAGGTTTGTATTATTACGTTCAAAGGCTTGATATTCCTCAAAAATGTACAGGAGTTTTTTGCATTTGGATTTTTTCCTTGCAGCATATTTTTTGGCTTTCTTTTGCTTTTCATTTGGTTTGATGTTGCTACAACTACTTTTTGGGTTCCATCCCTTTTTAGTTTTTCAAATATTGTGTAGCTCTCGTTAGGTTTTTCAGTATTGTTTTCCACATTTATCATATTCGTTGTAGGATTTACACTAGTCCCGTCCGTGTTGGCAGAAGTTGAGGGGATAGCAATTTGCACATCAGCTGGACACTTTTGCTTTGTTATTGGTTCTTTTGCGCTTCCACATGAGGCCTGGCTCTGTTCAGGGTCTTCCGATGTTTCATCATTCCATACATTTCCCATTACAGTGACTACATCCCCACACTGGAGAGTTGGGTGTGGATTAGCAGTGTTCCCCTAGAATTGATCCAGGGAAAGTGATCTATCCATCTTGTCCTCACTTTGGGCTTTTAGCTGTCCCACATTGTCTAAGCTTCCTTCACCATTTAACATATCCTCTCTCTTTAGAATGGCCAAGGCTTTCCTTGCAAACTCAGCGAGAAGCCTCTTGTCTTCTCCATTGTTTTTAAGGAGGTCTTTAATAATTTACAAGATGTCTTGTTTTTCTGAATTTCGTGAGCGGCTTCTTGTTTTCTTTCCATCATGTCCATTTCTGTTTTGGTCATTTTTGAATTCATGAGGGCTATTAAGGTATTTTGGTCCCTATAGTTCTTATTAAACTGTTCGTACACAGAGGTTCTATTGCGATTGTCATCGCTGACATGATATTCAGCCTTAGATCATTCATAACCTTCTCCACTATCTCTTGTAGGGACTGGCCAACCATGTGCATTGATGAATTTTCCTGCTTACGTGCTGTTATCGCTCTTCTTATTTTTGGAAAATCTCTACAAAAGAGGAGTCTGATGATGATTCCTCTGATGAGGAACTCGATTCATTTATACCGTTTGGTTGACAAAGGTTATACCTCTGGTTCGACGCTGAACTTTTCTATTTCTCTGGTATCCTTTTTGCAGGATTTCTTTTTTGTGAGCAATAGACAGGCAACTGAGGGCTGGAATCCACCCTCCTCCGTTTCTGAGGGTGTTTTGCTCATATGGGTCCTTTTGCACTGCAATGTGTTCCTTAATTCTCGTTTCCTCTAGAGCATTAACTTTGCTTTTTTCATTCAGTTGAGTGTCATTCTTCTCCGAGGTACTGCAGCTTTCAACCCCAACGTTATTGCCATTCATTTTTGCATTCAATAACATCAGGTCCTTAATTAGTTGATCAGCTACAGCAATTGAGTCACGGCGGGCATTGGGCGCTGTTTCATGTAAGCAATTTCCAGAATGATTTTCACTCGTATACTCCACTGCAGGGTCTCTTTCGAATTCATTGTTTACTATGAAGACAGCGTCATCCAAGAACCATTCTTCGGTTTGCACTCTTTCAGTTGACCCTCAAGTGAGTTTATGGGCGTTGCCCTCATAGTCACAACTTATGGCGCTTTCTTTAACTTCTTTTGCAGCCTTTTCATTTCTTATCTTGTCAGGTCGGTCTATGCCAGTACCGCCTGACAGATTTTCCTTCCCAGACATTAGGCCCAAACCAAGCGAGGTTGCCGTTTGCCCGCTCGCTTTATCATGTTCAGTGTGCAAACACTCTACGCTCACCTTTTTTTTGTGTCCCATGCCAGGGGATATACTGATTCACAGTTTTTTCAGTCTTCCTACTCTCCTGAGATGAGGAGTTGCGCTCGACTATTCTCCAGGCTAGGACTCTGAGCTGCAGTAGTCTCCCTGAGTCGGTTTCACAGTAAGCAGCTTGTTTACCTGAGATACAGTGTGTGGGGGAGGCAGGAGGGGCCGTCGGGGGAGACTGGCTAATCAAAGGTTTCTTATTTTCTGATTCAAGCCATTACTTCTCGTCTTGAGCTTTCCCCAACACTCTCATTGCTTACCATTTCGCTAATGTGCCCCTGCTCGTTCATCATTGTAAAAAGGATTTGGCTTGGGGGCGGTGTCAAAAACTGAGGCAAAGCCAATTTGAAATGTTCTATACTCTGCGTCATACAAGTGTGCCCCCTCCTGGTATACATTTATTGTTGATAAAGTGATCGCTTGTGAGGTCCATACATGCCCCTTCCGCGTCTCCCCAGCCCCTCACTTACTTGTTTGTTTCTCTTTACTTCCTTTCTCTACGGCTGAAATGATTGTAGAGGAACCGAGTTGCAGCGTCGGAGCTGAGAGCGGGTTTGTGGGGATAACATCACACTCAAAGGGCCAGCTGTACGTTGGAATCGGTTTGCATCCATTTAGTTGCAAGTTCGTCGCACAGCCCCAACTGACCACCAGGAACACCAAGAACACTCCCTCACACTCTGCAACGCTCTGCGTCTGGGAACAGGTTTTGTTCAGAATGCTCCTCTTCCAAGATCAGAGGTTGTGGTTGAAAAAAACAGTGTAATCACTGTAGCTAGTGCAAAGATTCTCAAACCAAGAACACTCCCTCACACTCTGCGATGCTCCGCGTCCGGGAGTGGGTTCTTGTTCAGAATGCTCCTCCTCCAAGAGTAGAAGTTGAAAAAACACTTTAATCATGGAAGCTACTACAAAGACTCTCACATCAAGAACACTCCCTCACACTCCACGTTTTTATTTTTAATGACGCCTTTGAATGGATAAGCTTGTTGTTTGGTGTACAGCAAGGTTTCATTGGCATGTCTCAAGCAGACAGAGTTAGAAAGAAACTTGACAGCGTGCTTAAGAAGAGAATAACCAAATGGGAATTGATTAAGAAAGAAAGGATGGGTTGCATTGTCTATCACTGGCATTGTATGAGATAAAAATAAATTGGCCAGGAGTGGACCACCATTGTAATGACAAACTGACATGGAGGCGGATGAGGAAGTTCCTCCCCCTCCATCTAAACTTACAAGTCATGCCCAAGCAGCAGTAGAATTGTTAGGAAAGGAGCTACGTGTGTTCTGTATGTGTACACCTTCAAGTATTGTTGTCATTTCAGATGAGCTCCAAAGACAGGGGTGTGGGGCAGTGCACAACACAGAAGGAGGTGCTACAACAACCGGAATTAGAGGACTTTGTCTTCCCAAATTTTTCACCGGACATCAGGTCATGAACTTTGTAAAACCTCACTAAGGAGAGGAGCGAGTTGCGCTTCAAGTAGCCGTCCATTAGAGGAGGGACGTGACTTTGCCTGCAGCCAAGGTGCAAGACAAACGCACAGGGCTAGTCATCCGTAAAGACATTAAGATATTCATTGAAGAATCCCCTTTTCCCCCACCCCCTGCGAAAGCGACGATCGGAAGCAAGCAATGGGGAAGAACCTCTGTACGTGCAGACTAAATAAGTGAGGAGGAAGAAGGACGCAGAAGCAGTCAAGTAGTTCATTGGACTGTGGCTTGTTTCAAGACACTCTTTTAGTCAATGAAAATAAGAGAGCTAAGGGAAGTTATAGGATCTTAAGCCACAGGAGCTTCTTGACGTTGGAAAGAGACATGCTTACATCTCGATCTCGAAGGCAAGGAGGCCAGATGTGTAGTTCCTGTTTTAATCAATGGAAAAGGGAGCAGTATCCTGATTCGTTTTTCACTGAAATTCTTTTTGGAAATACCTATGGTGGTGCCCAATGAAAACATTGAAGAGAACAGTCGAGCAAAGTTTTCTGTTCACACTTTGCTCTCATCTTCTGCTACAGAGGAGAAGAACTTTGACGACTGAAAAATGTCTGCAGAATCTTGAGAGAAATAAGAAATAGCTGCAGTAGTAATCACTGAATAAATTCGAAGGCTTCCTGAGTTAGTGGGGAAACGCAAATGACCCTGCCACCGGATAAAGCAATTATACTGATTCTTCAAATATTCTTTTTGATAATTGAGGAATTTCCATATGCTGTTGGAAAACAGACCAACGTCAGAACATTCTTGAGAGATCCAAGAAACAATACAGTACTGTTGCAATTCTTGAGAGACATCATAACTGAGGAGAATGTGTATTCTGAGATACCAAGGAGTATTGAATGAAACCTTTAGAAGGAGAAAAGTCAATAGGCTGCTGATCAAGGAACTTTGTTTCATGCTGAAAAAGATCTTCATGTCGACTGATATCAGACAGATTCGAGGTGTTCACTGGGAACTGGTGTACTTCATCGAAATAATCCAGCCAGCTGAGGCTGTTTGAGGAACCCTTTTTTGAGCTGAATCAGCAGATTTCGGCTCGTGTTGCATGATGTTGCCCCAGTAAAGGTGTTTTCCTTACTTAGTAGAGTACAATAGGCAGCATCAGAAGCAACTTTATCATGGAGGATCATGAGAGACGTCCACGATGTGTGAAAAGCTGTTGTTTTTGTCTTTCATACATGTGTGTCATTTACACCTGTGTTTTATTCATCGTGGTATTATTGTGACTTGCAGTGAGCACAGCATATTATGTCGAGACGAACGAGATGAAAACTGTGATGTATCCTCCTGTAAGAGAGAAAGAGGGTACAACCGTGGCAACTACTCGGCAGCAGAAATCTCATGTGATTGTTCCCACTTTTAAGGTACCCACAAGAGCACCTGATATTGTGATCATTGAGCCTAGGTTACCCTTTGTAGAGAGGTCACATATGGCAATGTTTGCAGACCTTATATGGCCATCATTTGCTGCTGCCAGACAAAAGCAGCAGGATAGGGGGAGGCTTTCTGCACATTCCCCTATGCAGATAGCACATGAGAAAGCATCCAGTTCACTGACATATGCTCCATTGATTGGTCCACGAAAAGGAAGAATTATACTGAAATGCTTCATGGTCTAATAATAGAGGCTCACATAAAAAGAGCAAGAAGAACATCGAAGGAAGAATGCTTTGTATATGCACTCCAGCCTTATGGTACACCGTCCTTTCATCGTGGGAGTAAAGGACGCTGGGTTTTTCATCATTGTCATTTCAACGTGAAAACCCATCGCATTTTGTAGGGGGGTTAAAAAATATATAGATGGGGTATGGGTGTTCGGGGATAGTTAAATAATTAAAGGGGATGGGGGTTAGGGGGCCCCCCCAAAATAAAAAATAAAATAAAAAGAATGAGTTTTCACATTGAAATATCAACAGAGAAAAACCCATCGTTGTTTCATCCCATGATGAAATGACATGGAACCCTGCCTTATAGTATGGGGAAGTCCAACATTTTCATAGCTATTGAAATAGACGTTCAGACGGCTCATTGTCTGTCACACATAGCGCTTTGAAGAATAAGAGGCCAGTTCGTGGGCTGAGATGCCTACCTCAAATGGGCTACTGAATGGACAGACCCAGAAGAAGATGACTATGTCCAGGATACAAAGACAAGAAATAGGGCACATATCAAGAATCATGTGATCAGATTTGAAACACCTGGAGTAAAAGGGGTTGGAATTAGATGAGAAGTAAACAAAAGACTTGAGAGTCCAGTAAAATCTGCAGAGGAAATTCGTAGATGGAAGAACAGAGGCCATATGCAGATTTGGGGATCAGTATTATCACCTGATGGCTGAGAAGGAGGAGTGGTTATTTGCACAGCCTGGGTGATCATTGGCTGTTACTCACCAGTTGTGGACATTGTAAAAAATTAATGTAAGCCATTATGGCCAAGACTTTCTAAGCTACTTACCTGGGTTGAAGACAGAGGAGGGCCCTTGCAGAGAGTGCTATTGGAAAAATTCAAATCTGTGCTTCAGAAAGAATGGCAGATGAAATGTTGGATAACATCAGAACTGTGGGCAAATCTTTGATGTGCCAGGAATGCAAATTGAGACAGCAGTGATCATGGACCACTATTGGGCATGCAGAGCTAAGGCTTACATGAAGCTACCCAAAGATTGGGGAGGAATATGCACCTTGGTGAATGTTCATGTTCCAGCATTAGCGATTCCAAAAAGTGATCTGAACATTGACAGTTTCCCGAAAGCAGACGCTCACCTGAGGAAGAAGTGGTCTGTGGGACTGATAAGAAGAATGAAGAGAGAGAACTATTTCTCAGCCAAGTCAATAGAAGCTTTTGACTCTAGTTCTTATGAGCACAGACTATCCAGCCAGACTTTGTCAGTATTTACGATGATCTTTATGTTGAGAACCCAGGTTTGAGCAAATACCAAATGGCTGCAGATTACCAGATGAGAATTGCTGCAGACGATCAACACGACCATGATTCAAAGCTATCAAGGAAGAATTGAGAGCTTTAAGGGTGATGGCTCTTCAGAACAGATATGTCCTGGATATGATTAGAGCTATGGATGGAGATGTTTGTGCAAAAATTGGAGAATCATGTTGCACATTCACACCTTCTCATGATGACGAGAATGGCACCTTGACAGAGGCTATAAGAATGCTGTGATTAAGATAATAATCTCACAATGCAGGAAGACAGCAAGGAAAGCCATAGGGATGAAGATCATGATCGATGTTGAATCTGGATTTGAACCAAAAGAGCTAACAGATTAAGAAATCAGGAATTTTGTAAAGGCCAGTATTCAAGCACCTTGAGAGAATAAAATTCCTGTATCCGAAAGATAATAGGAAGTATGTAGGAATATGGATCTACTGCAGTCCAAATTGACAGTGCATGCTTATGATATGGAATAAGGATGCGCATGTGAAGACAGTCGGATGCCTGAGGGGGGTCATAAAGATATGGGTCCCGAAAAAGCATTTCTTCAGACGAGGATGTTTGGAGATGAAGAAGAAAGGAAGAGTGGTTGATGAATCGCCCAGAGGGGGGAGTATAGAAAAGGAGCTAAGTACTCCCACCTCAACCACTTTGCCCAGAATGCCTATATGCTGGAAACCAGAGTATGTGACCTATGCAGATCAATTGAAATGACAGATGCCAAAGAAAAACCTGGGGGCAAGGTTCCCATTGAGAAAACCATACTTGCATTCAAGACAGTATGATGGCTGTCTAAACAAAATCTCAGAGGAAGCAGGACGCCTGACTGACGTAGCAGATTGGTGATGTCATGCGAGAGTCGAGCTGACGTACATAGAAGAGATGCAGAGACAAGAGAATACGGCTATTCTATAAGGCATCCAGAACGTATGAATGATAAGCAACATCTTGGGCTCAAGATGAAGAGGCTTATGCTGAAGAAACGATGAAATCATTGAAGTCAATTCACATGTGTACAGATGCAAAGTAAGGCAAGCAGACTACATTTTCATGAGGCTAGCTTTATAGTAAAATAGATTGTGACAAGCGCCAATGTATGGATGCATAGGAAGAAGTAAAGAATGGATTGTCCCATTATGAACTATAAGTAGAGCTGAGCTAAAGGAGAAAGGCCATCTTTTCCACGTATGGCCCAGTTAGAAAACAGTGAATTACAGGTGGCTTATAGAAAGCCAAGAAGCCAAGGTCATGATCGGCTGAGAAGACCAGAAATTAGTTACAATCTTGTGAAGGAATTAACCCTCCTGTTCAGAAGCTTGGAGAGAACAAAGAAGACATAAGAGGCTCATTGGAAAACAGTCCTTTTTAATACACTGAAAGCTCAATTTTGTGGTCTCCAGTCATGTGGGGAGAAGGAGTTGGACGAGCATGATGGTCACACCTACGCATGAGGGCTTGTATCTTCCAGAGCAAAAGAACACTTCCAAGAATAGGTTCAAAGGCTCTAATTGACAACAGATCACTGAGGTGATGATGGATGATGTTCTAATTGGTGAGCAGCAGATGTTTAAGACTAACTCACCAGCACCTGGCAGTCTGGCCTGCGTGCGGCTAACGTGGGCTGAAGGATGCTGACGGAAGTTAGAAGCTAACCAATGATAGAGGATTGCATGATTGGGGGTCTTATAGTTAAGTAGCCAATAGGACGTTGTGTATTTAGTGACGTTAATGGGGAAGTGTTTTGAGGGAAGGGCTTAGTTGCCCTACCTGATGTTAAGAAACCTATCACCTTTCTCTCTCTGATTAGACGAGTATGGAGTGTATACTTAGATGTTCCCTTAGACCTATCACTCTCTTCAGTAGGTTTTTGTAGTTTGCCACGTAGGACGATGTTATTAATATGCAGGTTATACGTTACCTATGATGAGATTTTAGTATAAAGGTGTGCTTTTTATGAAGTTCGTTGAGCCCTTAATATGATACGTCCTATGTTCGTTGTACTCCCCATTTTAGATAATTGATATTAAAACAGTTATCTTTTTGCCAACTTTCTCAGTTGTTTAGTTTATTTATGTTTGAGTAACATATGCATCCCTATCCCTCTCAAATGTATTGCTGGTCCATATTAAAGGGCTGGAAGTTCTCCAGTTCAACTGCGAGAAGGCATTCCTGACAACGGTATTGACGCTGAAAAATGATCACCATTCATACAGGGGGAGCACATCATTGTGGAGATTCCCCACCAACCCTCGCAGTATCTACAAAGTGACAGAATTTGGGCGGGGAACGTTAATAATTCCAGAATTACTTCCCCGATTCTGTCCATGCAAGGCTTTCCTGTGGAGGTCTGATATGGCCAAAAGAAGAAGAATCCCCTAGCGCAAGGGTTGGCGGACTTGCATGATTGCGCTCAAGAAAACTGTTTTGAGGACAAACGTCTAATGACCAAATACAACATGGAGGCATACTTTACTTCCCCAAACAAGGTCTATGAAGAAGATGTGTGTCAGGGGATACCCACAGTTTATGTGGATGGGTGATCCTACCACGTTGATAACAACAAACAGGGAAAAATAACTGGTGGCTGGCATTGGCAATGCCTGGGTGAATGATACCCCAGAACCCTCTGCTAGTTAAAAAATAGGACCGAGAAGTATTCCGTTTGCAGAGTTGATGGCTGTTTATCAAGCCATCCTCACTGCAGTTCACCACCAACTCAATGAATTAGTCATAATCACTGACTCTGATTATGTCAGGAATGGTTTTGTGGAGCATTTGATTAACTGAAAGAATCAAGGCATGCTTTGTGCCAACAACAAACCCCTAAAGCATGCCAAACTCATCCAGTTAATCGACGATCTGGTGAATTTCAATGAGATTACCATCTATTTGAAGAAGATAAGGAGGTCATTCAAAGATAGAGGGGCCTGATAAGACTGGGAATGACCTGACTGACTAGCTGGCTAAAACCGTAGCTCTGCAGGGGGATTTCATAGAAAAGGAATCCCTGCTGGGCGAAATCCAAAAGGCAGCTGTGACCATTGGAGTAAATATACCCCAGATGCAGAGTTGATGACTGCACAGAAAGAGGACCCGATCATTGGGAAATGTTATTGACACATTGAAGACCCTGGAAGCTTTCCTCTAACAGAGTCCGATTATGCCGGTAAAGAGGATCTCCAGGTGTTGATGAAGTTTTCCGAAATATTCTGGATCCATGACGGTTTGTTGGTAAAGAGAGTCCTATCTGGCTGTGACCAGTGGGTGGTACTTACCTCATTCCGAAGCCTGATGTTGAACCACGCCCATGACGTGGCCACTGCCGGTCATAGGGGGATTCACACAACATTGGACATCTTGCGCGAGGGAACCTACTGACCACACATGGGCCAGGACCTCGACACTTACCTAAAGGGGTGTCTTGTGTATGCTCAATTCCAAACCAGTTCACTCACACATAGAGCTCCCCTACGAAAAAGGGAAATGACACTGCCTTGGTCAGATTTGCAAGTCGATTTCATCAGGCCAGTGATTGCTCCTCTACAGGGAACAAGTACATGTTGACTGTGACATGCTTGTTCACAAAGTGGGTAGAATGTCTTCCAGCCCCAAATTGTACGGTGGAGACGGCTGCTGCACTAATGATCAACCAGATCTTCTATCGTTTCGGCCTCCCGCAAAGGACTGAGTCAGACTGAGGAAGCCATTTTACCAGTGAGGTGATGGCGAAGATGTGGCCGATTCTAGGTGTAAAAAGAAAACTCCACATTGCCTACCACCTGGCCTCAAGTGGGGGGTAGAGAGATACAACAAATCAATTGTGAGTATTTTAAAGAAGTTTGTGGCAGACTCTGGACCCAGTCGGGACAGCCGATGGCTGCTTGTTCGGATGGCTATTAGGTCTACACCATCTTCTGCAACAAAGATGTCTTCATTTGAGTTCATGACCGGATGAAAAATGGCATTACCACAGCATCTGCTCTATAGTACTCAGGAGCAGACACTGATAAGTGCATCCACCACTCATGAGTACATTGAAAATTTAAGGAAGCCCCTTTAGCATGCTTTTAATTATGCTCAGCGCAATTTAGAAAAGTCAGCTGAAGGACTTAAGACCTACTATGATCTAAAGACCACCAAGAAAGAGTATGAAATAGGTGACACGGTTTACCTGTACAATTTTCAAAGGAATCAGACCAAAGAGCGGAAATTCCTCCCATCTTGGCGTGGTGCCTTTGAAATTGTAGATTAAATATTACCTTTTCCTTACAGGATCCGCATCCAAAAAGGAGAACTGACAGAAGAAAAATGGGTCCATGTCAATCAGTTGAAAAGCTGTCATCCCAGACACGCGTTATGATTGATTAATGAGCCAAATTAAAGTCTAGCAGGTGAACCATCTGGAGAATGAAAAGGAAGGATGAAAAATCAGATGGAAAAATACACATATATATAACAGAGAGTTATTTACTTGGTGTTATTGTACAGATGAAGAAAATAAATAAAAGGTGTTTGTGAAATGTAAATGTCATGTTATAACTGTATGGTGTTGTTGTAAATTCTATGTGGATCTTCCGGGGGAAAAATGTGTATAAAAAGTACTGAAAGTACTGAAACTCATGTTCTATCTTTTATTAGAGAACTAACCTCCTTAACTTTCAGCCTTAACTTTCAGCCTGGAGGTGCGAGGTGCGAGTGGAGTCCAGTGAGGAAGGAAGAAAGGGGGTGCTGTGCCACACCCTCCAACCAAAATATGGAAGGGGAGGCTGGAGTGCCCACTCCCAAAAGAAGGACGAGAAGGGGATGCCGTGCCATAACCCCAACCCAGAGCTGGAAGGTAAGACTGGAGTGCCCACTCCCTGATGAAGGCAAGTACACCTAATGAAACCCCACTCTGCCCTGTTCTTCCCGAACACAGAGTCATGGAAGAACAGGAGTGGGGGGGTTGGATGCATTTAACGGCCCCAAACAGAAGTCCCTTTCACAGGAATAGCAAGATTTTAAACACTGAAACAAAAACGGCCTGGCATTTGTTTTTGAAGTAAAATTAAAGAGCCATGTGGAAAGGGACCTACCTGTCATTACCAATGGATAAGAAGCATTTTAATTTACAAAAGAAGGAGGAATCAAAGATCCCTGTCAAATGGAAAACAGGATTTTTAAACATTGAAAACAAAAACAGTCTGCACATGTGTGAGCAAATAAAAACGTTTTTTGAAAAGTAAAAGTGGAAAAATATCACTGCTCACAGAAAAATGTCAGGAAAACAAAACATGATGCATGGGCTGACTAAGAGCAATGTATATTATGTTTCACCCACAAAGCTCCAATGACATTTGAAGAGCCACTTTGTCTTTATGGAAAATGTCACCGCAAGGCAAACCCTTTTGCTGGCTGAGGGCAAAACTTCACAATGGAAAACTCCCACTCTCAGCCTGGATGTCACATCTCCCATCAAATGACCAATCACAATAAAAAGGTCCTGCTAGAGGCATCAAAATTCATTGTATGGAGTTCAAGAAAAGTCACCCTTGGCTGGAGCACGACTAATATGTGTGAAAATGGTGGCACCTACTTCAAAGAGCAAGCTTCCAACTCAAAGGAGACTGATAAAGGCACAGGCTGACCCAGGGAAAACTAATGGCCGGAAGGCAGGAGGCAGGACCATTTGTCCCACATGAAGATTCAGAATTTACTTAAAAGGACTATTATCATTTAGGCCTTTTTCTCAGCCATTATAAGCAAGATGGATTTCATCTATGTACCATTTTTATGTAATTTCCAGGCGATTTTGGGGATATAAAATTCATCTTCCTGTGATTCATGGAACTGTAATAGCTATCTAAGATGTGTTTCTGGCTGATCTGAACATTTTCCAAATGTGAGAGTTGGTAATCCAGTGGAAAATATAATTTGGGATATGCTTAATAACTTACATATTCATGACTGTTGTACTTTTTATGGAAATGGTAGAAATGTGCCACATGGCCGTGCTACATCGTACGGATTTGGTGGTCAGTTTATCTAATTCTCCATGATTAGCGGAATCAGAAAATATGTTTAGTATGGCAGTTGCTAGTAACATGTTGAAGTTGTGATACATAACTAGTTTTTGCCAGAAACTTGAAAGGAGAACAAAGGGGCGATTACAAATGGAAATTGCCATATGTTGCTCTAGATCACTAAATCAACCCTGACTTGGAGGCTGGGTTTGGAGGAGAGAGAAGGGTAACTGTCCATCCTAGTGGCAGGGATTATAGCAGGTTACTTCCCTTAGATTGTAAAATTGGTGGGGTCATTGCTGCTATATAAGGAGGACTGCACTAAGACAGGGGACGCAGAAAAAGGAGAAAGGTAGGAGGACAGAGAGAAGAGACAGACCATGAGGAAGTCTGCTGAAACTTAACATCTGACAGCTGTAAGGAGACACCAGAGATTGCTGAGAGTGCATCTGGGTGGGGCTGTCTATCTCTAAGAAGGCCTCAAAGCTGATGGGGTCCTAAGGTGGAGAGTGAGATGCCATCTTTGAGAGTGGAGTGACCAGACCACTACCCTATCTTTCCCCGAGTGTCCTGAGATGCAGCTCGCTTTCCTGAACCTTAAACAGAGGCTTGCTATGTAAGTAGAACTGAGCCCTGGGAAACTAAAAGGTGGGGGAGTTTGCTTGCCTTGAATCCTTTCCCTTTATAGTGGATGGGAGGGTTGGGAGACCGTGTAGTTCCTTAGCCTATTTATCCAGAAATATGAATTTAATTAATTCCCCATTTGGCAGAACACTATGGGGTGAATTTGTTTAAATTTGAAATTAACAAAGCTCACTTCCCAGTGTGCTCTGAAAACTATAGCCTATAATTTAACTGGGTAATCCTTGTTGTCCAGCTGACCCTGACTTCTTTAAGGAAGGGGGGTGTCTTTGTTCTTAAATCAGTCCAACCTTTTTATCCAGCTTCCCCAACACAGGCCTTTCAGTAAGGGGGTGTCTGAAATCCAAAATTCCCCAAAGCATTCCAGTTTTTCTGTCTGACTTCCAAACCTAGACCAAAGCAAGGGGGGTTCTGAAAAACAAAGCGATAAATCACCTTGTGTTTATTTTAAACCAAATGTGTGGCCAAAATCATCATTAGCAATCGTGAAATCCTACTGCTAGCCTTTTAAGCCTGCAGGAAAATCAAAATCGCACAACATTACATAAGTGCCTTCTTTATTGATCAGTGTAATTATTTTGTGAAGTGAAATTTACAGAACGTGAAGCATTTCGGTGGTGCTCTTTTTAACTCACTTTTGTGATTTGTTTATGCTGCGGGAAGTTGATTGTGTTGTGCCACGGATAAAGAGGTGTTTTGACCTTTTTGTGCTAATTTCTATTACATTTAATTGAAATAAATACTGATATATTTCCCGTACACCGGCCTGGTTCTTGGCTCATTGTTAGCTCAGGGAAGAGGGATCCAAGGGGAATGACGTGTCTGAGATAGGGCTAAAAAAAAAAATAATCTGTTAAATAGTTTGTTGCATAGCCACTTTAGTGGGGGGGGACTCTGTGTTGAGGGTGGTTTATCAATAAACAGTTACAATAGGTGCACAATTTATTGTGTATTATACAATAGACTATGAACGAAACAAACGCAATCCACCACCTAAGTAATAGCGCTGCGGAACTTGACACTGACCCGTCACCAGTAGTGCACAGGTTCGAATCGGTTGTCAGGGCTGACTGGGGTAATGTGAGCCCCGGCAAAGCCCAAGCTCGATCAAGGTTTTGGGGGACTGCCGAGGCTCAGGCCCGGCTAGCCCTGTCCCACTTAAATCCATGCACACCATTATCCAGCTGTTACCATCTTATGGCCAGGTATCATTACAACAGTGCCTGGCAAATGGTGATTCCATGCCTACACAAAGCCAAGAATGTTGGCTTTGCCAATGCTGGTTATGTTTCATTGGGGCTAGCCTCACTGTACGCCCTTACCCATCTCTCCCCCCTCAGTTTATACTCTTGCCCTTTACACTCCATATGGGAAAAGTGGAATGTTTACTGCGGGCGCTCTACTACTGGCATGTACACTTAGAACAATCCACTGCAGTGGATGGTGGTTGGTTTCAGGCATTCTTACAAAGGCAGCTTTGCAAATATGCCCGCCATCTTCACTGATCTCCCCGATCACAACCAGGCATGGTGGAATTCACAACAAAAAACGACATGCGTGCCTTGAAAGGCATGCTGTATCACTTTCATTGCACGCATGTCGTTATTCCCCATTCTCTCTGTAATGTGTGCAGTGCAGCATCAATGGTTGAACCAGTTATGGTATCTGACAAGCATATTTGCAAGACCATTCCAACATAATCACCCCAATAGTCTGTACAAAAGACAGAAAAGGGCAACTCTCCAGTGGTGTACCTTAAGCTATATTATAGCGAATTGTTTTCATAATATTGCTTTACTGATTACTCATATGTGGAAGCCATAAAGCTGACTCGAAGAAAATGAAATGCAATAATAACAGAGATAGATAAAGCCATTGTTCTAAACATCCATCAATCATTCGTGCTGCACCAATAGTCAGCGAGATAAGAGAAATGGCTGAAGGAAAGAGCCTTGTTTAGGAGCAGAAACCGAAGAGCACGCGAGCACTGAATATGTATTTAGGGGGTTCTTGCAATGCACAAACAAAGCATGTATGCAGCTTTATGGAACAGCCATCTGAATGCGCCAGAAAGGCTGGGCACGTCACAGGCAATCTACGGGGCAATCTAGGCAGCTACAAAGTAGAGATCCATGAGGACAGACACAAAATGCGAGGCATGTTTCTGAAATCTACACCTCTGAAGAATGCTTATTCCACGTATAAGGGTTACTGCAAATAGAGTGGTATTCTCTTAAATGCCTGATATGGTCGAGGTACTGGCAGAAAGTGAGACTTTCAATTCCCACGGTCTACACGGGGTTCCATATATGGATTTTAGTCCCCAAAATGTACAATAAAACTCACCGAGAAATATTACAAAATGCAACAGCTAAATAGGTATTAATAGCATCAAAGGTTAATATTGATGTGGAGACTAACAGGAGTGTCACATCGCTGGCCTCCAAAATAAATAGCTTAATTTCACTGTATGGAAAGAGGCCAAGGAAATGGCCTTGAAAGAAATAGTTGTAATGCAATAGACAACATACGCCCATGTCTTAGAATATAATCCGTTATTTAAAGTTGATTAAACAAGTCAGTTACATGAAAGTAGAAAATTGCGTTATTTCACATAGTGTGAGAAACCGTCAGAGAGAGATATATATATGCCTTGTATTACCTTCCCAGTGAGGGGGTGCAGGTGCCTCGGTATAAGGATTCAAATATTACTTATAAAATGCAAAGAGCCCAGAGGCAATAATATTCACTGGTTTGACATGATAATCTGGGGGTCTTCTCCTCCTCTGATTTCTATATAGTTATAGATAGATTTAATTTTCACAGATAATGAGGGAGATGGGCTTCCCCTAATTGACTCAAAATGCAACCTTCAAGAAGCCAAATGTAGTAAATAAATATGTGATAACGTACCCGCTTCTTGATGTTATCAGCATATTGCAAGTCACTGAGGGCTCTGTAACCAAATATAGGATTGAGGCCAAAGGTCACAGATCTCTGAGGTCACTAGAAATATCCTTATTACTTATGAAAGGGGGTAATGTATTCCTTATAATACATGGCCATTGGCCACTCACTGTAAACCCCTTTAATACCTGAAGACTATCTGTCTTCATTTAATGAAAAAAAACTGCAGTTGTTAATACATATAATCAGTCTACAATCTACTGCGACACAAAAAAACATGCAGCTTGTAAGGTTTAAACAGTATAATAAAAATGCATCTAAAAAATGTTTTTCAAACAAGTAATAACATGCACAGATTCTTGCCCTCGTGTGTTAAACATCGGCAGTGCGCAAAGTAAACATATCAGTAAACAGTTCCTTCTTAATGGCTGTAAAGTATAACAGAAAGTTATTCGGTAGAAATTAATTTCAAAAGCTGTTTACAGCTTTAATTTGGTACTGCAGTGACAGCTGACAGTCACGTATCTGCTGCCTCTGGCAGCATGCACTGTAACGTCAGGAACCAGCTGTAATAACAGATTACTGTGCGGCAGTGGCGTTATTTTCTTATTACAGGTCAATAGTGATGTCACAACTAGCTTTCATAAGAAAATAATTGACCAGTTGTTTATAGGTATTGCAGGGTGCCAGGCATTGTAGCTCCCTAACGTCTATTGACAGTTGGCTATGTACTAGAACGTGTGCATAGTGTGGTAAAGGGGAATTGCACTATGTTAAGCACTCTTTCGGCCGGAGTTACAAACATGTTTTCAATGGGAATTTCCCATGTTGAAACATTTTTTGTAAATCAGGCCCACGGGGCCGGAATTACAGTTTATAACATAAGAAATATTAAAGGCTTCCATAGGCTACGCCCCAAGAAAACGGGAAGGGTTTAGAAAGAAAATAAAGGGTTGTGGAAAAAGAGAGGGAGCTAGAAAGTGAGCGTGTGTGGGGGTTGGGTAACGGAGCGAAGGGGGGTCAAGACGCTTTCAAACGAGTTCACATGGTAAGGGAACGTAGAATTATAAAGACACACACGTGTTATCGTCGCAATACATAGGGGAATGCAGTAAGCATGGCAGTGGTCTGTTGTGGGAAATATATGTGAACTGTCGCCCGCGTGGTGGGGGCCTGCGGAGCAAGAGTGCGTTTCCTTTCTCTGGGCATGACGACGACGAGCGTTCAATGAAAGCTCTCTGGCGGGCTCAAAACTACTTCTTCCAGAAAGGCAGAGACTGGGAGTGGGTCGGCGGCGTCCTGGAGGCGGACTGGGAGAAAGCCGCGTCACACCACGCTAGAGGCTCCGACATGTGTGCGCGACGTGTGTCGGTTCTCTCTTCGCTGTGGGGTGGGGGCGGGACGGCATTGCAAACATGTACAAGCACAGTTGCTCCCCCGCGCTTACAAAATCGAAAGATTCGCACATTTATAGGGCGCTGAACACCAGCCTTGATAGAAAATATCCCCCTTGATGAATGTGCCCGCGTTGAGAGCGAGTTCTGAATAATTCCCCGGTAAAACTCTAATTTGAAAACGCTGCAGGGAGCGTTTCGTTTAAAAATGCAGTCGGAGTCAGGGCTTCTTCGCTCGCATATTCTGTAAACAAACCGGCAATTACCGAGTCTAGTAACCGTAATTGAACCGCTTTCGCGTGCGATTTAAACGAGTTTGTTTTTTGCTTGAGATGTTAATCGTTGGAAAAATATCCCGGCGGTCCCGGGGATGGTTAGAGGCATTTTACATTTCTTCTAGTGCTTCCCAAAGCCGCCTCTGTTTCCCGTCTCCGCCTGCCACGGAGATGAGCGAGAGCAACGTACCGGCACTGCCGGTAAGCAGACGACCCGGCTCCGCAACGCTGACTGCGGAGTATCAACAAACGTGCGTATTTAACAAATAATAACCACGCGTCAGAATGGCTCAGAACCCGCGTGACGGCGCTCGCGTTTCACACGGTCCACGCGTGCGTGGCTGTTGATGCAGTCTAACCGGTTTCGGTCAGGGCATGCGTGCGTGCGGGACCCAGAGTATTCGGATCACATTTAAGTCATGCGTAACACGACGGAGCATGGAAGAGCGTGGCGGGTATCATTAAAACAACAGTACAAATACGTGACCACACAATGTTTGTTTATTAGACGATTACAGAGACAAGTGTAGCGGGGAAAGGCCGGAAAAGTGGGCCAAGTGTTATACATGGATAGTTCGCCCAGCGCGCTGTGTTAGACAGGGCACTGCAGGAAACAGTCACAGTATTCATGCCTTACGACATCAGTGATCAGTCTCAAAGAGTAGAGAAGAACCCGCACTCCAGGGCTGTGCTCCAGCTGTTGCAGCTTCCACTGTTCACGCTCTAAAACGTGTCGTACCTATTGAAAAAGCAATGCCAGAACGCTTCCTAGGTGATTAGTTGAATGTATGTGTGAACTACAACAAAACGTACGACCATAACCCCATGGCTATCATGCAACCCCTAGTACCGCGGCGGAGAGGGCCCTTCCAGTGTAGTAATATGCCAATCTGAGAAGAACTCCATTCCACGGGAGTGCAGGGCCATCTAAACAAGAACCCCTATACCCTTGCACCCATTAAGGCTGTTCTCCTATGACTGCATTTTTTAAAAATGAATCTTTTCTGACGAGCGTTTAATTTGTTGGAATCCTATCGTAATGTACGGCGGGTTGAAATGTACGCGAAAAACATTACAGGCTGAGTAGTGTAGGTGTTTCACACTCTATTTTAATTTACTTGGTAACAGTAGTATCAGATACGATCAGGGATGTAACCTTGCTATTCATGCAAATGTAACCTTGCTATTCATGCAAGGCCCGGGATATGCAAGATGCTATTTTAAACACAAACCAGGCAAAGGATGTCATGACAGTGGAACGTTCTGGACTTATTACCGTTCATACAATGAGCGCTTAGATACTTCACTCAATATGTATTCACACACGTTGTATTGGATTTTTTGAGGAAAAAGTCATGTGTCTGAAACAGAACCACTTAAAGAGGAACAAACAAAAGCAGGACAATCCTGGAGGCAAGTGTCTTGCACAAGAATTATCAATACATGGACTGTTGTCAAATGGCCTGGTGATGATGGGGGGTGGTGCAGTACATAGATAGGAAACAAATATGGGACAGGACATCTAACCATGTTCACATCATCACATGTACGTGCACCCACACATAAATCAATACACCAAACACCTTGAAGCTACATGTTTTTTTCTTCTTAAATTAATGGCTTACGAGGTTTTGTGAATGAAATATGGACTGCATTTTTCTGGTATGCACTATCTATAGCTGTGGGCACTCTGGACCTGATTTACAAAACATGTCTCAATGGGATGTTTCCATTGAAAAACACTTTTGTAATTCAGGCCCGCTGGGAAGTCACACTGGCCATATCAGCAACATCACTGTGAACTCCCTCTGGGTTATATATCAACCTGCCACTGCAATGGCAGTATAGTTAAGGTAAAATTGCACTTCTCATAAGAAAACTCACAACGTTGTTTCTCTGTAAATTGATTTCTCATTCATAAAGGTTTTCCAGATGTTGTATGCCACTGATCCTGGCATGCCATGCCAAAGATGGTATAGTTTCATCAACGTTTGCATGCCTAAAATGACTGCTGAACAAAACATGTTTTACAAGATTTCCAAAAGGCTAAAATATTATATTAATCCACGGGTTTAGCCCATCTCCAAACTGTCCACTTCGCTTTCCAAGATTTGCGCCGCACACCTAGGACTTTTTGTGAATGAGTGCATGCTGCAAACATTTTGAAAATTGAATTAGCCCAACTTGAGTTATTCACCTTTCAAAAGCAAAACAAGTATTACTATTTTTACATGCACAGTAGACACAAAGGGACAAACCGAATGAAAAAAATAATGCAAAACACACAAAAAAAAATCACCTTCCCCAAAACACAAACTCCTATTTTGCCACACACACTAGGGTTTAAAAATATACAATAGAAGAAAACTATTCTGCAAATTGGACAGGATGATCTGCCACACCAAAGATGCAGTAGGGCCAGGGGGAGAAATTGAAGTGAAATTAGGCAGCAAAATGAAAAACATTCTGAAAAACAGACGAGATGATTGCTGCAGTCAACATGCTATAGGGCCCACTCTATATGTGCAATATGGTCAGAGGGACAACACAAAAGGATACAAATTTGCAAAATGAAAAAGAGTCCTCAAAATACACTAAAACATCTGCAGCCCCCAACACACAAACACACACACACACGAAATAAAAACATATTTTGAAATTAAAAATATTCTACAAAGCACACAAGACGTGTGGCTGCACCAAACCCACAGTACGGCTATCGTACACAGGCATTAGGATGAAAGTTACAAAATTAAGTGAAAATCATTCTGTGAAATGACAATCATTCTAGCAAAGTGGTGGAGATCATCAGGGGCACTGCACACACAGTAGGACTACCTTACATGCACAGGTGAAAACAAAATTAAAAACATTCCATGAAACATTTTGCCAACAAAATGGAGCAAGCAGTAGACAATACGCCCAACATTGTCCATTATATAAGACCCAATATGCTTTAAATGTCTTCTAGATCATGTCCTCATGCACCTTTATACAAATTCCAAACCATACGCAGTTAATGTCACAACCATGTTTTTAAATATCACCATTTGGTCTAGGAAGCAAAAGTACCTCCTGGTAGCAGTTTGTGTCAAGATAAACAGGCTCTACTAGGGTTGAAAATAGCTCCCAGCAATTTCAAACCCTTTTGCAGAAACCTTCATTAAGGCTTTTGTTTTGGATTGCTGTTAATGTATTAATGTGCTAATAGTGTTTTATGGTATGTTTGTATACTGTATAGATAAAAAAAGGTTATGGTTACCACATACAAAAAATTAAAACATACAACCGTTGGAAATACCATTACTGCGGTTTAAAGAATCTTCTCACAAGGAAACAAGAATACAAGTATATAATCTTCATGAAACATACTTTATTTCGGGAAGAACCCTTAAAAAGTGCACATATAAATACATGATAAATAAACGACATAAAAGAGCCTGAGAGTTAATAAAAGCACAATTCACAGACTTCATTCAAAATCAGTCATTAGCACAATTTAATTGTTGTGCTCCCCGAGTGTGTACCATTGTCTGTCTTATCTTCCAAGCGCTGTGGAGATACTGCGATACAGCAAAAATCTCATTTTTGTGGGTTGTTAATTTACAAAAATCTAGAACTTCAGAGATATAGCGTACATTACAATCTCATAGAACTGGCTTCAGATATACTGCTGTCGGATGCTTATAACCGTGGCATAAGGAATCATAATAATAATAATATAAGAATACCAACAAAAAATGAAATTCTACTCTGAAGCCACCAATGAAGTAAACTTAACTCACCCTACAATTGATTATGTTTATTGACGTTTTAGAGAGTGTTCCATTGTTTTTGCCTATTTTATATTTAGATTTTGTGTATGCATGACGTTTATGTACAGTAATGTTCAACAGCTATTATAATGCAATATTTGTCACTGAATGCTTTAGATTTCTAAAGGTACTGATGTTTATTTGTATCATTTGCCTAGTGTGATAATTTGGATTTTGTTTTATTGTGCTGAGGGTTGTAATGTGCAACATTGCCATCATGGCTAACTAAAGAACCGTTATAATAGCAACGCTTGTGCTTTTAATGAAAATGTTAAAATACATTTTGCATGTAGAATATGACATGCAATTACCACCTTTCACATATAACTGGACACAATGTTTCAGAACCCTGCACGAGTAAGGATGCAGGCAGAATGTTTGGTCACTTTAGATGTCGAGCACAATTGTTTGGTACCCATTATTGAGCAAGAGGCACGCTGGGCCAATAGTGGACGTTTTACCATTTTAACAGTGGCAAAGACATTTTGTATATGTCACTTAATATGTAAGTTTGTAAGGCACGGTCAAACACGAGGCACAACTAGGATTTATTTATTTGTATCAAACATACAATGTGCACAGTCGCCCGAGGGCATCATGGCGCTGCCCAACAAGTAGACGAGAAGCTAGAACAAATAGTTCTTCATAGATCTCCTGAAGGTCAAATATTCATTCATCGATCCATAGGATAAAACTGGATTTTGCAGCTTGGATACTTAGGGGAATATTTTATATTAGTTCCACCATATGCAATCAAGTAGCCCCAAGTAACTCCGATTGCCCTTCTGTATAAACCTAGCACACCACGGAGGCTGCAATAATAGGCACTATCCTCTGACAATGTTTTAGTCCCAACACACTGGTGCAGGGAACAATTCCTGGTCTGGCTGAGCATTGGCATCACTGCAGGCAGTTATTTCGATGTGGCTGCCAGGAAGATGCTAATACTGATTGTAGTTGGAAAAACTGGAGGCTGGCTGAAGCAATGGCAATATAATCCCACTGTACATGTGAAAAACAGACAGTGCAGGGAAGGTGTAAACAAGCATATCCTTTTTGATCTCAAGCTGTTTATCTTTGATTTTTTAAATTTCTCTGCAATAGCATCATTGTTTTTTTTCATACTGGGGTCCCCTTATTAGGCTTGTCATGCATACCTGTATGGGCACATTGAACATTACTGGCAAAATATTGGGCGAATAACGTGGCCGTGCTTGAAATGTTATTTCCCTATGCTGGCAATGAGAATTGCGTCCCGATGGTTGACTATATTTCTGTTTTGTCTGAATTTTATTGCCCTGTAGATAAAGGGACCATACAGGATTGCATTACTTGCATAAGTCTCCTGCAGTCAATGGAGTTTAAAGTGGGAGAATCTATTTTTTTTCTTTCTAAGTAAAAGATATGTCTAGCTTTGTGTGTGATTTTCTTCATTGCTTATGTATCACCACCATCTGATGGAGAAGTCTATAGGACTTCGAAATCTTATGCATCAACCATCTCATCATAATATTTTCAGTTAATCTAATAAAAGGAATACAAACTTGGAATTTGTTTGATTTTCACTCTAGACTAGCACATTGTCAAGCCCTTCCTCTGCACATAGTGGTATTAGATAATTCATTGAAAAGGGTTTTTAGGGTCATCTGTCAGAGATGTAGGCGATTACTAAAAATGAGAATGACAGTGCACCATTCTTGGGTTTTAGGCCCCCAATAGCAGTCAGCATAAAGGGTTTCTGGGTTATGATGAGGCAGTCATTTTTGCAATGTTTACATCTATTTTCCGAGGTAATTAAAGGCATTGTGCTGATTATTATCCATTTAAACCATTGGTTGTCCATGAGATGGTTTTTGCCAGCAAGAATACATGGTCCTAAGTGTCAGATTACGGGCCTAATCGCAGAAGCGTTTTATAATGGCAAATCCCCATTGGAAAATGCTCTGTGAATAAGGGAGTGTCCAAATGCAGATCATATGCAGATCATATGCCGATTGTTAGGCAAGATTGCATGGAGTATCCCTGTGGGAGACTACACCAGTCTTGTCCTCTTGGTATTTGGTAACTCACCTATTGGTATAGGGCTGTACTACACAAGTTGGTAGTTTGATTTAGCATCCAGACTTATCTCAAGAGAGCTAAATGTCAACTGTAGAGCTGTAGCATCGAAATCCACACATACAGATATCCAAATAACACTTACACTCAAGGTGTTCTAGTTAAATAATTGTTTATTTATTTAATGATCAGGTTTTAATAAGCATTCTTTAAAAAGTGCAATGTGCAATAATACAAATATACTTCATAACACATTCTCAGAATCAAGATAAGTAAGTTGATACTCCTTAGAGATGCTTCATACACACTTTCTACACCCTGGAGTGACTTCAATTACTAGGACAGTATTGGCATTCATATATCACTTTTGTAATTGGTAGAATTCTGAGATTGTGGAAAGGAAAGGTTAAGGGAAGGAAAAAGGTTAACAGGTTGCCAGAGCAAGGGATCACTTTTAGATCTCCCAATGAAGTCTAGATAAAACCTTTCCCAGTAATATTAGTAAGAAACCAATGTATCACCTATAAGGGGCAGTTAGAATCAAAATCAATGGGTCAGAAGAGTCTGCAGGGAGCCAGGACAGCCAAAGTCAATTTGAAACAAAGTCTATGGCGGTGAGGCACTTCTTAGATAGCAAAACATCTTGCACAAAGCTAGAGAGTTTGTTGTAAAAAATCACTGTTGGGCCACAAGCTGTTACACTTGTGAATAGTTACATTTAGAACAACTCTAGAAAGGTGGCTACTGCACATCTCAACTAAGACAAGCAAGCTACAGACAAAGAGATAAGTACCCCTTAGTCAGAACAGTACCTTAGGTTAGAAGAAGAGGATCCAGCTGGCTTCTATCCTAGTTGGAGACTTGCAGATCCTGTGTTCCTGGGCCTCAGTCATGGGGACAAGAGGGAGTACATCTGGAGGACTCCTACACAGCAGTTCGGAGTTTGGCGGAAGCTACGGGCTCTTTTCAGTTCAGCGGCACTTTGCAGTTTCAGCAACTGGTAAATAGCACCACCGCACATCTTAGACACTGGATGGGCCTCCTTCACTCCTTGAGTCCAGGACTCTGGTGAGGTGACTCAAGCTTGGATAATCCTGCTTTGGGGGGGGGTCCTCAGGATCTTCCTGGAGCTTTTGTCCGGCTAAAGACGTTGCACTCGACTACAGATTTATCAACCCCTGGCATCAGTTCCAGCAGCAGCAGAGAAGTAAAGCCAGTTGGGGAAGGTCTTCCAGCAAAGTTCGTCTTGGGTTTAGTTGGTCCCACCAACCCAAGGGAAGAAGTAGTCCTCTTTGGAGCTTCTCTAGTCGATTCGGTAAAGGAGTTTCAGCACAACAGCAGGGCTTCACCAGGCAATTCAATGACCCAAAAGAATGCAGCAAGCTTCTCTTCACGATTCCTTCATCAGATATTTCTTCCAGTGGTCGACTCTGTATTCAGTTAAAAAATCCTCGCCTTTTATGCAGGTTTCTCCCATTCATGCACAGCCTAGCTGTCACTCACACAGCAGGGTGGCTATCCTACAAGGACATCCGGCCAGCCAATCAAGACTGGGTGCATTCAGGTTACTAAAGAGACTAAGGACAGGGAGTTTCAGGCACCTTTCTTGCTTCCTGCCCTGCCAGACACACTGGAGCCAGAGGTGGGTTTCAGTACTGAAGCCCGCCAAAGGCAAATTGAACAAAAGGGTTAAACCTGGTTTGGCACACAGAGTAAAACCCAAGAAAGACCTCACAAACAAGAAATGGTGAAAAAAGAAGACCGGGGACATTTTGACAGAATGGGTGCTATACTGCAGCTGAGAATTCAGTCTGCGGTAAAAAAAGCACAATGGTAGGAACATTAAACCACTGCCACTAGCCATTTAAATTAGTGAGGGTGACATAAAAAATGTTACATGAGTAAGTAGAAAAAGGGGCTACTACGTAACCCTCCACTCCACATAACATGGTGTGTGTTGGTTCTGCAGAGCGAAAAGGTAAGTAAAGTCAATTTCACTTTACTATTCTTGGGAATAGTAGTTCTCACAAGAAAAGGTATTTAAACCTTAAGACAAATATAAAGGATTTCTCTGTGACACTGCACTCCAAAAACAAAGAAAACACAGAGTCCAAAACAGATAAAAATACACGAGAGAGTGAGAAAAAGATATCATTCAATCCAGCATGAAAATTAAAAAGTCCCAAAGTCCAATAAAAGAGCTGGGGGTCTCTAAGGTTGTAAGGAATTAGCACAGAAATTAGAATTCTCCCTAACACCAGTCCCCCCAAGACTAAGGGACAGGAGGATTTAATCCACGCCTGGTTGAATCTCCTAATCCTGTCGGTCATACTTTCTGGAGAGACCATCAGCATTTTTTTATATTTTTATTTCATTAGTTCATTACAAACTTTTAAAATACAATTTATCCTAAGGAAAAAAAAATGAAGACAAAGATAGAAAGGAAAAACAAGGAAAAAAGAAACAAACATTTCTTAATCGTCATTCCTTTTCTGATTGTTCTTCAAAGAAACAGGTAAAAAGAAGGAGCTCCTTCTAATATCATACATTCTTTCCATCCTCGCTTAAGGTCTTTTCCATAGCTTCCAAGAAGAATGTTAGGGCAAAAGTTACTTGTTTAGTACTTCCTTCATGGAGTCTACCCCACGCCTCCTCTGTACTTTGACATGATGTTAGGGCTTTTACTCTCTTAAGAATGATTTGTCTTAATTCTTCAAAGTTTGGGCAGATCAGGACCAAATGTTTCAATGATTCTTTGTCGTTTTTACAAAATCAACATTGTTCATCCATTTTTTTGTGTTTGCTCCATATGTTCATTTTTTCTTTTGTTCGATACAGATTTAGACGGAACATCATGAATGATCTTCTTTTATACTTAGAAGGAAATATTTCAAGGTATTTTGGGAGTTTCTGGCATTCACGTGCTTCTAAAGGAGCATTCTTCATACAGCAATGTGTTCTTTGCTGTTCTGATGTTTCAAACCAATCCTGGTCCCATAGCTTCTTCTTGATGTTATTAGGGTTATGGATTAGTGTGTCAAGGTCAGAGGCCAGATACCAAATATGGACCTTCTCTTCTCCGTTTTTCTAGGATTTAGAATTTGGAACTGTGGGAGCTTGTCTGCCCCCATGATTTTCCAGTATAGAGTTAACGCACTCCATTGAATTCGTGCGTTTATTGAGATCATGCCAAGTTCATATCGGAGGCTTGCAATCGGTGCGTTTTTCGGTAATTGCAGAATCTTAGTCCAAAAGGTATTTTCGCACCATGGCCAGATTTTATATGAGCATCCCAACATAGTTTCCGCTCCAAATATTAAAGACGGGATGACTTTAGTTCGGTAAAGACCGGTTTTAAACTAAACTTCCCATATTTTCTGTTGGTCACTGATCCTTGAGCTGTTAACAATCTACATTTTCTTCTTATTCCTTGTATCATTGGATCATCATTTATGTGTGAGTTGATTGTAACTCCCAAATACTGAACCTGGTTCACTCGGGCTATAAACCATTTGGGCTCTTTTTTATTTGTCTTAGTCCTTAGATTTTGAAAGATCAGGATCTCGGTTTTATTCGGGTTGATTGTTAGTCCATTTCTTTCTGTGTAGGTTTCTTTGTAGGTTTCTAGTGCTGTTAGTTTTCGCTGCAGCCCGATTGGTGTTTGATCTAGAATAACCATGTCGTCTGCATAGACCATATGGCCCAAATCTCTTTCATTGATCTTAGGAGGGAAAGATCGGACTTCTGACAAAACTCCACCTACATCGGAAATTAGAAGGTTAAACAATGTGGCTCCAAGCAGACATCCTTGTTTAACTCCTCTTGATGTTAAAATTGAAGAGGATAGAAGCCTGGCATGATTTAGCCTTATGCGAATCGATTGTTTCTGAATGTAAATCGTATATAGGTGTTATAATATTGTCTGGACAGTCGAACAGCTCGAGCTTTCTCCATAATATTTGTCTGTCGACGCTATGAAAAGCACAGGCTAAATTGCCAAATGCAACGTAGACCTTAGTGTTGTTCTTAATTGCTTCCATTTTTAGAATGTTTAGCATTAGATTTAAAGAGCAACCAACTCCCCTAATAAACCCTGTTTGCCTGATATCGAAGGTCTTTGATTCATTTATCCATTTGGTCAATTGATTTAAGATTTGTGTAGCAAAGATTTTCCCTACTACATCGAGTAGTGCAATCGGTCTAAAGTTTCCTGGCTTGCTTCTATCTCCTTTTTTAAATATGGGGACAATAATGCTCGTCTTCCATGAGGTTGGAACTCTTTTTTTCCTTTGTAGGTCCCGAAACAAATTAAAGCAGAATTTTGCCCAAGCCTCTGGATGTTTCTTTAGAAGATAATTAGTGAGCCCGTCAGGGCCTGGCGCTCTTGAGGAGCTAAGTTTTTTTATATTCCATAGAATATCTTCTTCGAGGATTTGGAGATTCCAATCTTTTTTTGATTCTACTAGTTCATAGATGTTATTTGTTTGTTTCAAGAACAAGTCTGAGAAATGTTTTATCCATTGAGCTTCTGTCACCAGACTTGAGAGAAGCGCTTTTTGGGGAGCTTCAGCTTTATTTATAACCTCCCAATATTTGGACAGGTTTCCATTTGCCATAAGTTTTAGCATTTCTTCGGCATCAACTTGTAACATATTCTGTTTATACAATTTTAACCTATTTCCATAGCTTTTTTAGATTTTATTAAATTCTATCCACCATTCTGCATTTCCTCCTTTCTTTAATTGTCTTTTCATTTTTCGCAGCTCTCGTTTTTTTAGAACTATCTTTTGGTCAAACTTCTGCTTATGATTGAATTTAGGCTTTGATGAACCATGCATCCTCTCAGAATATTGGTCAGACAATGTAGTGTACTCTTCATTAGTGTCCAGACCATCCTTACAGGTGTTTTCTAATATTTCAGACATTTTTGTGATTTTTATTCCATTCCATCGAATTCTATTTCTTCCTGGTTCAATGTTAATTGGGATTTGCCAATGATCTCTGATGTTTCGATGCATTCCATTTAAAGTTGCAACCACTAAGTTATGGTCACTTTGTTTCATTTCCACAATGTTAAGCGTCGTAATTTGACTAAGGATCGACTCCGATACATAGAAATAATCCAGAATTGAATGATGCTTTTCATCACTCCATGTAAATTGCGGAGATATGTCTCCACTTGTGTTTCCATTCAGAAGCAGCATTTTTCTTATATCCATTTCTTCGACCCAAGAGGTTTTTATCATATATGCATCTTTCGTCAAGTCCGCTTGCAAGATGTTTTTCTTAGCGTCTTCAAGGTGAAGAGAGTTCATGTTTAAATCTCCACATAATATTATGTGGGCTTTTTCTTTTTCACTTTGTAACAAATCAATCAGATCGCATATTTGGTCTAAGAAGTCTGATTCATCTGATGCGTTATGTTGCCAATAAAGATTTATAACTGCAATCAGCTCTTTTTTGCAATTTTCAACATTTCCTATTTCGATCATTGAAAGTTGTATATATGGAGATATGTTTTTTGAGGCTTTCAGAAACATCAGTGTTCCACTTTTAATTAGGGTAATCAAACTTGCTTTTGGTCGCCCTCTCATTTGTTTCACTGCAGGATTCAATGCAATTTCATAATTTGCAGCAGCTGGGCATTCCATAACCCAAGTTTCTTGCAAGCAGATTATGTCCAGATGTTTAAGTTCATTTACAGCTGTATTATAAAGGTGAGCAAACCCTCGGGTATTCCAGGATCCAATCTTTAAATTCTGGTCTATTTGTAGACTCCGGCGTTATGCGTTTGAGGTGTTATTTAGTGCTCCAGCAAGCCAGGACCAAGAGTCATTTTCTTTAGGAACACTTAGTTCTTCAACATCTGTGTTTTTCATCTCAGATTTTAGTTCGGAAGCAAAAGTGATCTTAATTACATCTCCTTCTGCTGGTCTAGATTGCATCTCAGTAGAGTTTTGGCTTCTATTCAATTCTAATGAGCGATCACTTGTTTCCAGTTTCGCATAATGACCTTGAGTATTAACTTTCCTAAAAGTCTGGCCTAACTCATTATTCTTTTTAGGATAATCGTTTTCCATACTTGGACTAGGAGTAATTAGTGGCTCCACTTCTCTGTCATACCATTCCGAGAGATCTAAGCACAGAGAGTTTAGATCGGAGCTATTAATTAGCAACAGATCTCTCACAATTCTAGATTGTATATGCAATTTTACAACATCCATTTGGTTTTCAGTAACAAATTCTACAGTCTTTATGTCGTCAGACGCGATTGATCTTAGTTGTGGAATATGTTTGAATAATTGTAAAATGGTTCGGCGATTTAAGATGAATTCCTCTTTCCCTCTTAAGACCTGCTCCAAAATCAAACAATAATTTGTTGTATTTGTCAATTTTGTAAGTAGCTGTTGGTTCTTTTGTGCTTTTAGCAACCATCTTTGCTTTGGGTACGCTGTTTCACTTCCTTCAAATCGAGTGGACTTTACACTAGAACCAAGTTTCTCTTTATTTAGTTCAGTTTGTTGTACAGTCGCTCTGTCTCCGTTTGGACACCAATTTTTGTCCTTACTTGCCAAATGCGTGGATAGCATTTTTTTCGCTTCAATGCTAATTAGCCGTTCACTTAAGGTTTGGTAAATGGGCCCCACTGGCACTTCAGCAGGGTGATTGGATATAACACCCTTTTCAACTGGAAGATGCTTGATTATTTCACAAGTTCGCCTCAATCTCTCTCCAACTTTCACAGTCGGACAAACATTTTTTAAGGCTGCAACTGAGAGGCCGGTCAGATTTTCACTGACAATTTCTGGTTGGGTCGACGGTGGCAAAATATCGACGTTTTCTTGTTGTTCATCTTCATAGATGGAGAGGTTTACTAATTCTTGGATCTCATCCTCTTCTGTGAGTTCTTCCTCTTCAATTTCAGTTGGTTCTGCTGCAGGGACATCTACTTGAGAAGCTGTACTAATTTTATCGTCCACTTTTGAAGGAGTTTTAGTTTTAGGAATGCTGGCAGACTCTGTATCCACTCTAGTCTGTAACAAAGCATTAAGTGTCTTCACATTTCTCAAACATTTATAAGAACCTCGAGCCTGTACGTTTTTTCGTTTTGGTATATTTTTAGATTTCCGTTGGTATTTTAAGCAGGTTTTCTTTTCACCTGCTATTCCATCTCCTTCATTTAATATTTGAATTATTTTTTCGAAAATTGGGAAATTAATATGATTTTTCTCTGTTGATTTGCAGACACAATCATCTGTTTCAGGCTCGGTCTCTTTTGGTTGGAAGGACATGCCGTCTGCTTGGGCTGAGGTCGATGGCAAACTTTCGTGGGGTGCTTCTACTGGCATCAGGAATTTCAAATGTAAATTCTGTTGGGAAGGATCATTTGTCAAAATATCCTTTGTGAGCAATTTATCTTTATCTGTTTTTGGCAGGAGCTCTGAGGCCTCTGCTATGGGTACTATATTGTTTCCTGTCCGAGGCATCGCAACTTCCTCTATATGGGGAATTACATCCTCTACCAGTGGACAATGCTGTTGAGTTATGGAATACTCAAAATTCTCACTTACTTGTGTGTTAACTTTATGTATTTGCTCATCGCTATTTGACGTTGATTTGGTATTTGTTATTTTATAATTTTTCATCATCGAGGTTGTTTCTCTAGCCACCTCTGCCAGCAGGCGTTTGTCTTCGGCTTTTGTTTTTAGATGTTCTTTAATTATTTCCATAAATAATCCATGTGACTTTGTGTCATTTTTTATATGAGACTTTAGACCTTTAATTTCATCCTCACAGTTTATCACCTTTGCATTTAATAAAGCCAACAATGAATTTTGGTCACAACATGATTCATTTAGTTGTTCATAGAGTTTAATTAGTGGTGCCACTGTAATTGTTAGAGCCGAGGTTAAACGTGGTCGTAGTTCATTAATAACTTGTTCGATCAAGTTAAAGCATTGCTGTCCGTTTTTGTTTATCGCAGCATTGCTATTGTGCCTGTAGCTGTTTTGTAAATTTCTCCATTCATCTGTGGTATTATTTCAGGGACTTTCAGAATCAGAATCTGAGGAACTAGTGCCCGAACTAAATGGTGTTCCTCGCCCAAAATCTCTCTTTGTTGTTTTTAGATGAGCATTTCTTGTTGTTTGACTCTTCTCTGTAAACAAGCGTTTTTGTGACAAGGGAATTTTCCCATTGAAACTAAGGTCCATTCTTCTACGTTTTGGTTGTTGAAACGAATTTATCAAGTTGCCATGACCGTAATTTAGCGTTTCCGTGGTAACTGGCAGTACAGGGCAATTTAGGATCCTCAATACCTGTAGATCAAAATCATCCACGACTTGAGACATGTCATTTTGTCTTGTTTGCGTAGCAGCAATAGTCTGATTGATGGTTCGTAAATCTTCTATCAATTTATCAACTACAATCTGAGAATCGCAACGATTTTTAGAAACATCATCCGCTTTCTGAGGTTCTTGTTCAAGGATATGCACAGTATTTTCTATCGGCATTGCCGGCCACATAGGTCCCTCTAAAGTTTTTTGTGTTGTTTCTTCGAAAACATCATCATTTATTTGTTTTAGAGGTCGCATCTCATGAGGCATCAGATCATTTAATTTTGTAGAGCATTCCGAGTGCTGGGAGTTGCGGTGAAGATCTTTAAGCTCAGCGACACTATAGTTGTCCACTAGATTTTTCAGCAAATTGGTCGTTAAGGCATTTTCGGCCAATATGTGCAATGAGCTTGTATAGCTTCCTATATCATTAGAACTATATATTTGTTTAGAATCAGTATTATTTTTAGACCTTTCTTTATTTGGGCAACCACCACATTCAGAGATGCAAGTACAATTTTCAACATTTAAATTTGTATTGATCTGGGAGGCAGTCTGAGACTTTCCACTTATAGCATTAGTCTCATTACTTTTATCCACCTGAGTGGTTTGATCTTGAGTTGGAAGAATATTGCGAGTGTTGAGATACACATTACGTTTGTTGCTTTTATTCAGGCCCTCTCCCCCAGTTTCACTTACATGCAGTGTGCAGGAGTTCACGTAGGCTCGCGGACGTGAGACGGCCGTATCAGATTTGCAGCGTCGTGGGGTAGAGGGACGCACGTTGATTGCAACAACTGTCCGTCGCATAGCTGGGGAGGGCAGGGCAGATCTCAGATCAATTGCTGCTCTCCCAGCGAACACAGCAAACACACTCTGCTCACTCCGCCTCGGCTCCGCCAAGGGGTGAGAATAAGTAGCCCCGCCTGCTAGAAACGAGTGGCACTGAAGACAGACTCCGGTCTGATGCTTCACGGCACGGCAGGATCCAGCAGGGTAATTCCAGGATACACAGTTTCCAAAGAGCAGCAAACACACTCTGCTCACTCCGCCTCGGCTCTGCCGAGGGGTGAGAATAAGTAGCCCCGCCTGCTAGAAACGAGTGGCACTGAAGACAGACTCCGGTCTGATGCTTCGCTTCACGGCACGGCAGGATCCAGCAGGGTAATTCAAGGATACACAGTTTCCAAAGAGCAGCAAACACACTCTGCTCACTCCACCTCGGCTCTGCCGAGGGGTGAGAATAAGTAGCCCCGCCTGCTAGAAACGAGTGGCACTGAAGACAGACTCCGGTCTGATGCTTCACAGAACGGCAGGATACAGCAGGGAAATTCCAGGATACACAGTTTCCAAAGAGCAGCAAACACACTCTGCTCACTCCACCATCAGCATTTTGGTGATTACACCCTGACCTGTCTTCAATGGTGAAATCAAACCCTTGGAGGCCGATTGACCACCTTAACAATTTGGGATTCTCCCCGTTTATCTGCATTAACCATCTGAAGCATTGGTGATCTGTCTGAATAACAAAAGTAGAACCATACAAGTATAGCTTAAACTTCTTCAGAGACCACACAATGGCAAAACACTCATGTTCAATAGTTGCCCACCTTGTCTCCCGGACCTTCAGTTTCCTACTGATGAAGCAGATAGGGTGTTCCCTGCCTTTCTCATTCAGCTGACTCAAAACTGAACCTATCCCTGTATTAGAAGCATCTGTCTGTACAATGAAGGATTGGTTGTAGTCAGAAGCTCTCAAGACTGGAGTTTGACAAAGGGCTTTCTTCAGTCCTTCAAAAGCCTTAGTGCACTCCTCATTCCACCGGACTTTTGGGGAATTTGTGTGAGATCACCACATTCATGAGGGAAGCAAGCGATGGTCCCATAGTTCTCTATGAAGTTCCTGTAGTATCCAGTGAGGCCTAGAAAGGCTCTCACTTTGGCCAGAGTAGTAGGGGTGGCCCAGTCTTGTACAGCTTGTACCTTGCTAGGCAATGGCCTTATTTCTTACCTCCTCCTACCTCTTGTTCAAGGTAGACCACATTACTCAGACCAATTTGACATTTACTAGCCTTTATGGTCTGATTGGCCTGTTCAAGAGCCTGCAAAACACACCCTAGGTGGTGAAGATGCTCTTCCCAACTGGGGCTGAACACTACAATGTCATCCAAGTATGCCATGCAGAAGTCCTCTATCCCATTCAGAACTTGATTCCCCATCCTCTGAAATTTAGCAGATTAATTTTTTAGTCCAAAACACATAGCCCTAAACTGGTAGAGGCCCCCTGGGGTAGAACATGCAGTTTGCACCATGGCATGGTTTGTCAGGGCTATTTGCCAATAGCCTGGGGTCAGGTCAAACGTACTGAGGAACTTGGCTGAACCAAGTTTGCCCACCAACTCATCTGTCTTGGGTAAAGGAATGACATCAGTCGTGGTGACTGCATTAAGAGCTCTATAGTCCATGCAGAATCTCAATTCCTTGGTTCCTGCTTTTGGCACTAGTACAACTGGACTACCCCATGGACTTGTAGATGGCTCTATAACCCCCAGATCAAGCATCTTCTTGGCCTCTTCCTTTATGTGGGATCTTACATGGTCTGACATTCGGAAAACCCTGCTTTTGAATGGGAGACTATCACCAGTGAGAATATCATGCCGGCCCCAAGGGGTCAAGCCTGGTGTTAGTGAGAACAGGGAGGCAAACTGATTTAACAGAGCCTTGCACTCCTCCTGTTGTTGCAGAGTCAGATCTGAAGAGAGTTTCACTCCTTCAATTGTCTCATCTGAGGGTTGTTCCCTGAGGTGATCAGGGAGAGGCTCACTCTCCTCCTCTTGATCAGAGGCTAGAAGCAAAGATCCTAGTTCTGGTCTGGAAACATGCCTTCAGACAGTTAGTGTGATAGACCCTAGGGGCCTCCTTCGGATTACCCAAGTCCACTAAATAATTGACCTCTCCAAGTTTACCCACAACCCTGAAGGGTCCAATCTATTTGTGCTATAAGGCCCTTTGCCTTGTAGGTATCATAACCAATACTAGCTGGTCTAGAGTAAACTCCATCATGTTGGCCTTCTGTTCATGCCAATGCTTGAACAGAGCCTGACCTGCTTTCAGGTTATCAGAAGCTTCTGTCATCATGAGTGCCATTCTCCTCCGGAGACCTAGCACATAGGCAGTGACTCTCTGTTATAGGTAATACGTTCACGATACTTCTCAGAATGTTCTTGACGCTGTGTTCGTTTTCCGAGTGCTCTCGACAGTTTGCTCTCAGCTGTTGAACCCTCCGGGGGCCTCGAATAAAGCCCTTACTTATCTATACACGGCGTGCCTCTTTACTTCATTTGGCGATGAGGCACGTACCGCCGAGGCCCCCGGGAGCATATCTCGACACCTAATTGCGAGCGCAGCACTCTCCTCTCGCTGCCACCTAATTGCGAGCGCAGCACTCTCCTCTCGCTGCCATCGACTCCTGCCGCTAGTGCCCGCAGCGCCCCCACCCCCCATCCAGCGATGGCGACTTTGGGAACGGCAGCAGTGAACGGCCCGCACACACACCCCCACGGTGAGCAGAACTGGGTTAAAGCATGTTTCCCGAATTTCGTGGCTGCATGATTGAGGAGGCTACCGACTCCGAGTGCGTCTTATAAATCGCCCATCAACGGCAATTAGAAAAAGGGACCCTCGTGCGTGGGCCTGCGTGCGGCCATCTTGAGTGCCTGCACACTCTCCCTGGGCCTACTGACAACGTTGAAGTGTACGTTGACACGGTAACCAAACTACGCGGCTCCTCCACCACCCGTATTTACGCTAATGCTGCATTCCCCGATGATGGAAACGCTCCTTCACTCTCGGAGCACTTCTTAAGGCGACATAGAGGGCGATCAGCTGCAAACAACAATCAGTTGCCAACAATAACTGCAACTTTGTATCAGCTCAGCTACCAACAATACTGCAAGTCTGTATCAGCTGCAAACAATAACTGAACTGCAATTCTGTTTGGTAGCCGATTACCACAGCAATAATCGCCAATTCATTGAACAGCTGCCGCACATTACAGTTACCACAACAACAACAGCCAATTTTGTTGGTTTTGTGAACATTTGCCACACATCACTCCTTCAGCAGCCGCCTTGCATCCAAACTGTGCCAAAATCAACTAGTCCTAAGCAACTATCGAGCTACTTTCTCACAGGTGCTCATTGTCTCTTCAACAATTACCACTGAGAACCAGGCGCACCATCCGCACCCACCATGCAGGACGTTCCGCCTCCCACCAAGTATCTCCCATGCCCTGGAAGCCCAACTTGCCCATGGAAACAATGGATCGATGGCTTTCATGTCTACCTCAGGGCCATTGGAGGCAGTAAGTTCAATGATGACCTAAAGGAGGCGACCCTCTTGAACTGCATAGGGGCAGAAGCACCGAGATTATTTAGAACACTTCCCGAACCTGACAATGGGGGAGGAGATGGCAACCACAAGTTTGACATTGCATTGGCCAAACTCACCAGTCATTTTGGCAACAAGACTAACGTAGTCCTGGGAAGATACAGGTTTTTTTCCAGAAAACAGCTCAAAGGCGAATCAATCGATTCATACATAGCATCTCTTAGGGCGCTTATGTTGACCTGCAATTTCACAGGTGTCAGCGATGAATATTTGAGAGACCAACTTGTGCTGAATGTGGCTGATCCACGCATCCAACAGAAACTGTGGCAAATCAGAAATCCCACCCTGGACCAAGCCACAGAGATAGCAAGGAGCATAGAATTTGGGGATCGGTGTATGAAGGAAAGACTCGACCACGCGACCAGTGTACAGATAAAGTCTGTCAGTCCTGAGTTCGAGCCTTACGAGACTTTAGTGGCAGCAGTGAGAAAGGCTCTGCCATCACGAGGTTCGAGATTCGGCTCAAACAGGGGGAAGCCATACAGCTCCCAGAACCGAACGCGCTGCCAGAGGTGCGGATGGTACAAGCATGGCAATCCTGACAAAGAATGCCCCGCTATGGCTGTTGAGTGTTATAAGTGCGGCCAGTTTGGACATTTTGCCAAAATATGCAAGAACTCACGGGGAAGGTCAACCAGATATGGCAATTTCACCAGGCGACCTTTCATCAGATCAGCCTCTGTGAGAGTTATCGAAAGTGACCAAGGGCATGATGACATGCTATCCATCAATCAAACACAACCACCAGTACAAATACTCACTGTCACATCCCTACAACAGAGCAAGGGTTCCTGGGTCAACCTGCAAATCAACAGTATATCATTACCTGTAATGGTGGACACCGGCTCCCCCTATACCATGGTGGATCTTAAGACCTTCCTGAGTGTACTTTCTGGTAAAATACACGACTTGCGGAGCACTTATGTGAGAGCTACCGGTTATGGAAAGACCCCCATTGATATAATGGGATATGTGTGGGTGAACCTCAAGTTCCATGACAGAGAATCATATTGCAAGCTCTTCGTAGCCAAGAATGGCTCCTCTGTTGTAGGATGGGAAAAACAAGCCGCCCTTCAGGTGAGGATACACCCTGGGGAAGAAATCCCTGTGCTGAGTGTCCTGAAGACCGATGCTGCTATGAAGGGGTCGATTCATGGAATTAATGTGCGTCGAAAATTCCCGCGCAGAGTTGCCAAAACGTGCGAATCGCAGGAAAAGTGCAAAAATCGCAGTGCAAGTGCGAAAATCGCAGGAAAACAAGCGCACAGCGATTCACGGAAGTCCGTACGCGAGAAAAACATTGAATGTGTGCTAAAAATGTGCGCCGCGCACGCCGGCGCACAGGTCATCCAACAGCGTGCGCCACGGCCACTGCGAAATCGCACATAGCGCGGCGCACATCACAAAAGTAGGCAGAACACGGGGCGTAACACTCGGAATGGGGAACAACGCGTGAAAATATGGGCGTCACGGGGGGAAGTACAGGAGGCAAGTGCGTGGAACGCCTACACGCTCGCCTACAACCCGTATTCATGGAATCGAATAGGGCAAACCAGCGCACGGTCAAAGACGCGCACAGGGCCAAACTAGTACGCCACAAGAAAGCAGGCGGTAGTGCCCCTGCGACTGAAAAAAATGTGGGCCAAAATGTGCGCTAACAAAAAGCACCCATATACAGCCATGAAGAATGGCCCATACAGTGGCCCTCTAGGACAAATGAGGTGCAAAGGGGCACCGACAAACACGGACACCCGATGTGTGAAAAATAGCGTGTGCGCGTGTTCCTGGGTGCGTGGGAAGTTCCACACGCGATTGGCCTGGGTAGGTGGGGGAGCGTGGGAAGTTCCACACGCGACTGGCCTGGTTACGTGTACTACGGGGTGCGCGGGAAGTTCCACACGCGATTGGCCTGGCTAGGTAGGGTTGCGCGGGAAGTTCCACACGCGATTGGCCTGGGTACGTGTATTCCGATGTGCGCGGAAGATTCACACGCGATTTCTGCAGGGTACGTGTATTTCGGTGGTGCCGGGGAATGCTACATGTGATTTGGCCATGTGGGTCCCCCCAGGTGTTCCCTCTACACCCTCCACGGCCCCTGCAGGCAGCTCACACCACAGGGTACTACCCTGCACCCCTGCTCATGTCCCACAGGCAACCCATCCACCATGGCCATGCCCGCCAGCCAACCCACATGTCACCTTGCACTACTGATCACCAACACATGTCTCCCACCAACCCCACCCCCCAGCCACCAGGGGCAGCCTCCACCAGGCCCCCACTCATGTCCCCTATTACCCCCACCCCCCAGCAGTGCAGGGGCAGCCTCCACCAGGCCCCCACTCATGTCTCCCACCACCCCCATCCCACAGCCGCCAGGGGCAGCTTCCACCAGGCCCCCACTCATGTCTCCCACCACCTCCACCCCCCAGCAGTGCAGGGGCAGCCTCCACCAGCCCCCCACTCATGTCTACCACCGCCCCCACCCCCCAGCCACCAGGAGCAGCCTCCACCAGGCCCCCACTCATGTCTCCCACCACCCCCACCCCCCAGCAGTGCAGGGGCAGCCTCCACCAGGCCCCCACTCATGTCTCCCACCACCCCCATCCCACAGCCACCAGGGGCAGCCTCCACCAGGCCCCCACTCATGTCTCCCACCACCCCCACCACCCAGCAGTGCAGGGGCAGCCTCCACCAGCCCCCCACTCATGTCTCCCACCACCCCCACCCCCCAGCCACCAGGGGCAACCTCCACCAGGCCCCCACTCATGTCCCCTATTACCCCAACCCCCCAGCAGTGCAGGGGCAGCCTCCACCAGGCCCCCACTCATGTCTCCCACCACCCCCATCCCACAGCCACCAGGGGCAGCCTCCACCAGCCCCCCACTCATTTCTCCCACCACCCCCACCCCCCAGCCACCAGGGGCAGCCTCCACCAGGCCCCCACTCATGTCTCCCACCACCCCCACCCCCAGCAGTGCAGGGGCAGCCTCCACCAGGCCCCCACTCATGACTCCCACCACCCCCACCCCCACCCGTGCAGGGCAGTCTCCACCAGGCCCCCACTCATGTCCCCTATTACCCCCACCCCCCGCAGTGCAGGGGCAGCCTCCACCAGGCCCCCACTCATGTCTACCACCACCCCCACCCCCCAGCCACCAGGGGCTGCCTCCACCAGGCCCCCACTCATGTCTACCACCACCCCCAGCCACCAGGGGCAGCCTCCACCAGGCCCCCACTCATGTCTACCACCACCCCCACCCCCCAGCCACCAGGGGCACCCTCCACCAGGCCCCCACTCATGTCCCCTATTACCCCCAGCCCCCAGCAGTGCAGGGGCAGCCTCCACCAGGCCCCCACGCATGTCTCGCACCACCCCCACCCCCCAGCCACCAGGGGCAGCCTCCACCAGGCCTCCACTCATGTCCCCTATTACCCCCACCCCCCAGCAGTGCAGGGGCAGCCTCCACCAGGCCCCCACTTATGTCTCCCACCACCCCACCCCCCAGCAGTGCAGGGGCAGCCTCCACCAGGCCCCCACTCATGTCTACCACCAGTCCCCCCCCCAGCCACCAAGGGCAGCCTCCACCAGGCCCCCACTCATGTCTACAACCACCCCCACCACCCAGCCACCAGGGGCAGCCTCCACCAGGCCCCCACTCATGTCTCCCACCACCCCCACCCCCCAGCAGTGCAGGGGCAGCCTCCACCAGGCCCCCACGCATGTCTCGCACCACCCCCACCCCCCAGCCACCAGGGGCAGCCTCCACCAGGCCCCCACTCATGTCCCCTATTACCCCACCCCCCCGCAGTGCAGGGGCAGTCTCCACCAGGCCCCCACTTATGTCTCCCACCACCCCCACCCCCAGCAGTGCAGGGGCAGCCTCCACCAGGCCCCCACTCATGTCTACCACCACCCCCACCCCCCAGCCACCAGGGGCAGCCTCCACCAGGCCCCCACTCATGTCTACCACCACCCCCACCACCCAACCACCAGGGGCAGCTTCCACCAGGCCCCCACTCATGTCTCCCACCACCCCCACCCCCCAGCAGTGCAGGGGCAGCCTCCACCAGGCCCCCACTCATGTCCCCTATTACCCCCCCCGCAGTGCAGGGGCAGCCTCCATCAGGCCCCCACTCATGTCTACCACCACCCCCACCCCCCAGCCACCAGGGGCAGCCTCCACCAGTCCCCACTCATGTCTCCCACCACCCCCACCCCCCAGCAGTGCAGGGGCAGCCTCTACCAGGCCCCCACCCATGTCTACCACCACCCCCAACCCCCAGCCACCAGGGGCACCCTCCACCAGGCCCCCACTCATGTCCAACTCATGTCTCCCACCACCCCCACCCCCCAGCAGTGCAGGGACAGCTTCTACCAGGCCCCCACTCATGTCTGCCCCCACCCCCAGCCACCAGGGGCAGCCTCCACCAGGCCCCCACTCATGTCTCCCACCACCCCCACCCCCCAGCAGTGCAGGGGCAGCCCCCACCAGCCCCCCGCTCATGTCTACCACCACCCCCACCCCCCAGCCACCAGGGGCAGCCTCCACCAGGCCCCCACTCATGCCCCCCTGCACCCCCACCCCCCAGCAGTGCAGGGGCAGCCTCCACCAGGCCCCCACCCATGTCTACCATCACCCCCACCCCCCAGCCACCAGGGGCAGCCTCCACCAGGCCCCCACCCATGTCTCCCACCACCCCCACCCCCCAGCAGTGCAGGGGCAGCCTCCACCAGGCCCCCACTCATGTCCCCTATTACCCCCACCCCCCCGCAGTGCAGGGGCAGCCTCCACCAGGCCCCCACTCATGTCCAACTCATGTCTCCCACCACCCTCACCCCCCAACCACCAGGGGCAGCCTCCACCAGGCCCCCACTCATGTCTCCCACCACCCCCACCCCTCAGCAGTGCAGGGGCAGCCTCCACCAGCCCCCCACTCTTGTCTCCCACAACCCCCACCCCCCAGCCACCAGGGGCAGCCTCCACCAGCCCCGCACTCATGTCTCCGACCACCCCCGGCCCCCAGCAGTGCAGGGGTAGCCTCCACCAGGCCCCCACTCATGTCTACCACCACCCCCACCCCCCAGCCACCAGGGGCAGCCTCCACCAGGCCCCAACTCATGTCTCCTGGACCCCCACCCCCCAGCAGTGCAGGGGCAACCTCCACCAGGCCCCCACCCATGTCTACCACCACCCCCACCCCCCAGCCACCAGGGGCAGCCTCCACCAGGCCCCCACTCATGTCTCCCACCCCCCTCCCCCCAGCACTGTGGGGCACCTGCCAGCAGGCCCCCACCCATGTCTCCCACCACCCCCACCCCCAGCAGTGCAGGGTCACCCTCCACCAGGCCCCCAACCATGTCTCCCACCACCAGCACTGTGGGGCACCTGCCAGCAGGCCCCCACCCATGTCTCCCACCACCCCCACCCCCCAGCAGTGCAGGGGCAGCCTCCACCAGGCCCCCACTCATGTCTCCCACCACCCCCATCCCCCAACACTGTGGGGCACCTCCCAGCAGGCCCCCACCCATGTCCAACTCATGTTCCCCAGCCAACATGTCATCACAATCTAGATCCCTGGTCCCTATGGTCAGCCTCCAAATGCAAAACACCCACCCGAGTATTGCATCCACCCACTCATAACTGGCAATTACATGACAGAACACCAATTGCAAGTTCCGAAACAAACACATTTCCCTCACATACACCCAATGGGTGTCAGTGAATCTCAAAACCCATATCATGATATGCATGAAACAATGAGATGATACTACACATTGAAGTTTGATAAAAAAATATGTATTAAAGGAAACATAAATAGAATCAAAAATAAAGAAACATAAATGGGAATGTAAATAAATGAAAAGAAGCGTGTCCGTGAAAAAAAGCAAAACCAAAAATCAAAATCCAAAGTAATGGTGTCCAAAGTCACTGTCCAGAAAACAAAATCCAATGGGAAATAAAATTGAAAGCCATTGCTCCATGGTTAAAATGTGAAAGAAAAATACAATCCAACAGTGAACTATGTACATACGAACAAGCCAGGGTCCATTATCCCAACAAAAGAAAGGAAACCTATCTAACTACACTAACTAATAAAATAAACTACATACAAAAATGTGGCCAATGTCCGAAAGGTCCAAAATAAATCCCCAAAAAAAATGAAACCTAACACTACCTACATAACTATGTACAAGGGCAGCGGGCTAGTTTGACGGCTCACTTGTGGATGTCCCGGGCCAGGGCATCATCGAACTCCTGCTCAATATCCCGGAGCCGGTCCTCCTCCATGGCCCCGAGGGTCCGCAGGGCCGTCGGCGTGTCCACCTCCAAACCCCTGCGGATTGCCTCGAGGCACTCGGCCCGCCTCAGGGCCCTCTACATGGAGTTCTCTGCCCTGACCATTGTGAGCCGTGCCTCTTCCGCCCGCTGCCGCTCCGCATCTATGGCGTGGCCCAACCGCTGCCACACAGAAGACACTCATGTCCTGGGTCCTCCTGCCCTCCGGCCGATGCCTGCCCCTCCGATGTTGAAGGCCCCGAGCCTTCATGGCTCCCACCACGTTGCTGCTGTGCCTCTGCCCGTGCACTGCCTCCTGCTGCCTGCACATCCTCCGCCGGCTGGGGTGCAGTCGTTGATGTGGCCACCCCTGCTGGACGTCCGACTCCTGACTGTGGCAGGGATGCCTCCTCCACCAGCCTGGCCGCACCGTCAGAGGCAGCTCCACAGGGCACTCAGGTGACTGATGGGTGGGAAGATGGCACGGAGGACGACTGGCGCGTAAGGGGTTCAGTTGAGGACGGGGTCGTAGCAAGCCCCATCATACGGAGGAATCAGACCTGGGTGACCTGTCCCAGCAGGCTGACGTGGTCAACGTGCCATTCAAGATGACGTGCAGTCTCCTCATGAAAAGACTGCAGGTCACCTCGCATGGCCCGTTGACGCAACGCCACACCACTCAGAACAGGCTCAACACGGACCCGGATAGCCACGTCCGCAGGCAGAGGAAGGCCAGTTGTCGTGAGCTCATCCCCTGCCTGAAAACGGGTCTGGGCATAGGCATCCCTGCTGGTGCAAGATGATGCAGGGACAGGATCAGGGACAGGATTGCACACAGGCACCTCCACGGCAGCCTGTGCTGCCTCCTGTCCCTGGTCCTGCACTGCACCACTAGCACCAGTGGGATCCCCACCTCCAGACCCCATCTCTGTTGCTTGCACGGCCTCCTCCTCCACCAAACCCCCCACCAACCTGGATGACTCCGTGCCTTCTTCCCCCGTTGGGCCCTGTGGGGTCCCAGCTGCCCCTTCTGCTGCCGAGGAGTCCAACTCCAACCTCCGCCTCTTGGACCTCCCCCCAGCAGCTGCGGCCTGGGACGCGGCACCGGACTCCTCACTCCCCGACGAGATGACAACATGGGAGGGGAGCCGGGCCTTGCGTCTCCGGCTGGCGGTGGGATCACCGCCGCTGTGCTCCACAGCACCTTCTCCGCCCTCTTCATCAGTTGACGCTGCAGACAGGGAGAAAAAAAACACAGGCATCAGGGCACTGTACAATGGACACATACACACATGACAGTTGTACATGAGTGGCATTGGCAAACCTCAGACATGTCATCACAATCCCCAACACAAATGTCATTTCAACTCGCACACATGAGCCATACCACAGCCATATCGCAACTGCCAGCACCATCCATACACATACAACAGCATGAGCAGGCAAAGGTGAGCCAGACATCACATGCAACACAGGAAGAGCACCACACATGTACACACACCACCACACTTGCATGCATGTGTACACCTCTGCCTAGTGTTGCAGTGTTCAGATGGGCATCCATGTCACATCTGCCCATCAGGCTTCCACATACCGCTGTCACATGCATCCATGTTGCATCACTGTTGCACCCTTGTCAAATACACACAGATGCACATGTACACAGTGCTGATACATGCAGCTGAAAACAACATACATGCGTGACATCACGGACATGTCTACTTACATACACATTCATCCAAACATGTGTGCCCACACAACTGCATTTGGCATTCAAGCCTACACACACAAGCAACATCCATGTCTCACACATTCCAGCCCTCGCATGTGTTAACCCCACGGCCCTGTACACCCCCACCCATACTCGACCCCATACAAACAGATGTGCAACCTGCACACTACTGAAAAATCAACACACGCACAGCTCACAATCAGGATGCATGTACACTTACCGCTCAACTCCAGACGGGTCTGCCTCTCAAGGACCTGGACGTGGAGCGCTGGGGATATGCGTTCCAGGACCATCATCTGTTCTTCCGACAAGTGGCCCCGGCGCCCCTTGGCATCCGCTGCCTTCAAGAGGCGCCGGGCCTTGTTCAGGGTCCTGGACCTGAAGTCCTCCCAGCGCTTCTTGACATGTTGGAAGTCGCGGACTGCTACCCCCTCCGTGTTGATGGCAGTCACGATGTCAGTCCAGATCCGAGTCCGTCCTTCCTTGTCAGCGCGGGAACTTCCGAAGAGGGCATCATACTGCCCCAGGACTTGCTCCACCAGGACACCAACTTCGGTGGCACTGAAGCTGGTGCCCCTCTGCCTCTCTGGCCGGGGGTTGTCAGTGGTCTCAGATGGTGTTTGCCCCAACATGACAACCCCAGAGGCAGGAGTGGGTGGGCAACTGGGTCCTGGGGCTGGGCTGTGGAGCGATGGAATCCCAGTCGGGAGTCTTCGGTTCCAGCAGGGGTGGTCACAGCAACAGCACCCCTGGCTGATGTGCAGGCAGCAAATGGCAGGGCACGTGGGCAGCAGGCAGTCAGGCAGCAGCAGATGGCAGGTGGGAGCGTGCTTGGGGCTCTGGGGGGCAGTAGTTCGGCCTTCTGGGCAGGAGCGTGATCTTCGGTGTGCTTACTTGTGGCCAGCTTGATACGGAGTGATTTGGCACGTGGAAATCCTGCACGTCAGCGTGTAATGCGAGGAAAGGCCCTTAGCGCGTATGCACGGCAGCACACATATGCGATTTCATTGGACCAAAGGCCCTTAGCGCGTGAGCGCGTCTGTGACGTGACGCGCGCGGGCGTTTCCCTCATTGCACGTGATGACAGAACACACGTGGATATCCACCAATCGCGTGCGAAAGTTCCCGCGCACCCCGGAGCACACATACCCAGGCTAATCTCGTGTGTTACTTCCCGCGCACCCCGAAACACACGTACCCAGGCCAACCGTGTGTACGCTCACTTCCCTCCGATCACACGCGATGACACTCGGACGTGCAGTTTTTCACGCGCGCTGAAATGCCCATGCACGCCTGTACGCGTCACGTCACAGGGGCGCTTGCGCTTGAGGGGCCTTCTGTCCAATGAAAATGCGTATGCATGCAGACGCGCTTACGCACTAAGGGCCCACTGGTGCTAGTGGTGCAGTGACAGGACCAGGGACAGGAGGCAGCACAGGCCGCCGCAGAGGTGCCTGTGTGCAATCCTGTCCCTGCATCATCTTGCACCAGCAGGGATGCCTACGTCCAGACCTGTTTTCAGGCAGGGGATGAGCTCACGACAACTGGCCTTCCTCTGCCTGCGGACGTGGCTATCCGTGTCCGGGTTGAGCCTGTTCTGAGTGGTGTGGCATTGCGTCAACGGGCCATGCGAGGTGACCTGCAGTCTTTTCATGAGGAGACTGCAGGTCATCTCGAATGGCTTGTTGACCACGTCAGCCTGCTGGGACAGGTCACCCAGGCTGGATTCCTCCGTATGATGGGGCTTGCTACGACCCCCTCCTCAACAGAACCCCCTACGCGCCAGTCGTCCTCCGTGCCATCTTCCCACTCATCAGTCACCTGGGTGCCCTGTGGAGCTGCCTCTGACGGTGCGGCCAGGCTGGTGGAGGAGGCATCCCTGCCACAGTCGGGAGTCAGACGTCCAGCAGGGGTGGCCACATCAACGACTGCACCCCAGCCGGCGGAGGATGTGCAGGCAGCAGGAGGCAGTGCACGCGCAGAGGCACAGCAGCAACGTGGTGGGAGCCATGAAGGCTCGGGGCCTTCAACATCGGAGGGGCAGGCATCGGCCGGAGGGCAGGAGGACCCAGGACAGGATTGTCTTCTGTGTGGCAGCGGTTGGGCCACGCCATAGATGCGGAGCGGCAGCGGGCGGAAGAGGCACGGCTCACAATGGTCAGGGCGGAGAACTCCATGTAGAGGGCCCTGAGGCGGGCCGAGTGCCTCGAGGCAATCCGCAGGGGTTTGGAGGTGGACACGCCGACGGCCCTGCGGACCCTCGGGGCCATGGAGGAGGACCGCCTCCGGGACATTGAGCAGGAGTTCGATGATGCCCTGGCCCGGGACATCCACAAGTGAGCCGTCAAACTAGCCCGCTGCCCTTGTACATAGTTATGTAGGTAGTGTTAGGTTTCATTTTTTTTTTGGATTTATTTTGGACCTTTCGGACATTGGCCACATTTTTGTATGTAGTTTATTTTATTAGTTAGTGTAGTTAGATAGGTTTCCTTTCTTTTGTTGGGATAACGGAGCCTGGCTTGTTCGTATGTACATAGTTCACTGTTGGATTGTATTTTTCTTTCACATTTTAACCATGGAGCAATGGCTTTCAATTTTATTTCCCATTGGATTTTGTTTTCTGGACAGTGACTTTGGACACCATTACTTTGGATTTTGATTTTGCTTTTTTTCATGGACATGCTTCTTTTCATTTATTTACATTCCCATTTCTGTTTCTTTATTTTTGATTCTATTTATTTTTCCTTTAATACATATTTTTTTATCAAACTTCAATGTGTAGTATCATCTCATTGGTTTCATGCATATCATGATATGGGTTTTGTGATTCACTGACACCCATTGGGTGTATATGAGGGAAATGTGTTTGTTTCGGAACTTGCAATTGGTGTTCTGTCATGTAATTGCCAATTATGAGTGGGTGGATGCAATACTCGGGTGGGTGTTTTGCATTTGGAGGCTGACCATAGGGACCAGGGATCTAGATTGTGATGACATGTTGGCTGGGGAACATGAGTTGGACATGAGTGGGGGCCTGCTGGCAGGTGCCCCACAGTGCTGGGGGTGGTGGGAGACATTAGTGGGGGCCTGGTGGAGGCTGCCCCTGCACTGCTGGGGGGTGGGGCTGGTGGGAGACATGGGTGGGGGCCTGCTGTCAGGTGCCCCACAGTGCTGGGGGGTGGAGGGGTGGGAGACATGGGTGGGGGCCTGCTAGCAGGTGCCCCACAGTGCTGGGGGGTAGGGGGGTGGAGACATGAGTGGGGGCCTGGTGGAGGCTGCCCCTGGTGGCTGGGGGTGGGGGTGGTTGTAGACATGAGTGGGGGCCTGGTGGAGGCTGCCCCTGCACTGCTGGGGGTGGGGGTGGTGGGAGACATGAGTGGGGGCCTGGTGGAGGCTGCCCCTGCACTGCTGGGGGGTGGGGGTGGTGGGAGACATGAGTGGGGGCCTGGTGGAGGCTGCCCCTGCACTGCTGGGGGGTGGGGGTGGTGGGAGACATGAGTGGGGGCTTGGTGGAGGCTGCCTCTGGTGGCTGGGGGGTGAGGGTGGTGGGAGACATGAGTTGGACATGAGTGGGGGCCTGGTGGAGGCTGCCTCTGGTGGCTGTGGGATGGGGGTGGTGGGAGACATGAGTGGGGGCCTGGTGGAGGCTGCCCCTGCACTGCTGGGGGGTGGGGGCAATAGGGGACATGAGTGGGGGCCTGGTGGAGGCTGCCCCTGGTGGCTGGGGGGTGGGGGTGGTGGGAGACATGAGTGGGGGCCTGGTGGAGGCTGCCCCTGGTGGCTGGGGGATGGGGGTGGTAGTAGACATGAGCGGGGGCCTGGTGGAGGGTGCCCCTGCACTGCTGGGGGGTGGGGGTGTTGGGAGACATGGGTGGGGGCCTGCTGGCAGGTGCCCCACAGTGCTGGGGGGTGGGGGTGCAGGGGTACATGAGTTGGACATGAGTGGAGGCCTGCTGGCAGGTGCCCCACAGTGCTGGGGGGTGGGGGTGGTGGGCGACATGAGTGGGGGCCTGGTGAAGGCTGCCCCTGCACTGCTGGGGGGTGGGGGTGGTGGGAGACATGAGTGGGGGCCTGGTGGAATCTGCCCCTGGTGGCTGGGGGATGGGGGTGGTGGTAGACATGAGTGGGGGCCTGGTGGAGGGTGCCCCTGACTGCTGGGGGGTAGGGGGTTGTGGGAGACATGGGTGGGGGCCTGGTGGAGGGTGACCCTGCACTGCTGGGGGATGGGGGTGGTGGGAGACATGGGTGGGGGCCTGCTGGCAGGTGCCCCACAGTGCTGGGAGTGAGGGGGGTGGGAGACATGGGTGGGGGCCTGGTGGAGGGTGACCCTGCACTGCTGGGGGGTGGGGGTGGTGGGAGACATGGGTGGGGGCCTGCTGGCAGGTGCCCCACAGTGCTGGTGGGTGGGGGTTCCGGGGTACATGAGTTGGACATGAGTGGGGGCCTGCTGGCAGGTGCCCCCACAGTGCTGGGGGGTGGGGGTGGTGGGAGACATGAGTGGGGGGCTGGTGGAGGCTGCCCCTGCACTGCTGGGGGGTGGGGGTGGTGGGAGACATGAGTGGGGGCCTGGTGGAGGCTGCCCCTGGTGGCTGGGGGTGGTGGTAGACATGGGTGGGGGCCTGGTGGAGGCTGCCCCTGCGCTGCTGGGGGGTGGGGGTGGTGGGAGACATGCATTGTTGATCAGTAGTGCAAGGTGACATGTGGGTTGGCTGGGGGGCATGCCCATGGTGGATGGGCTGCCTGCGGGACATGAGCAGGGGTGCAGGGTAGTCCCCCGTGGTGTGGGCTGCCTGTAGGGGCCGTGGAGGTGGTAGAGCGAACAGCTGGGAGGACCCACACGGCCAATTCACGTGTAGTACTCCCCAGAACCTGCTGAAATCGCGTGTGGAACTTCCCGAGCACCCCTGAAATACACGTACCCTGATGGAATCGGATGTGGAACTTCCCGCGCACCCCTGAAATACACGTACCCTGCTGAAATCGCATGTGGAACTTCCCGCGCACCCCTGAAATACACGTACCCTGCTCGCACGGGGCCAATCGTGTGTGGAACTTCCCGCGCATCCCTGAAATACACGTACCCTGCTGAAATCGTGTGTGGAACTTCCCGCGCACCCCTGAAATACACGTACCCTGCTCGCACGGGGCCAATCGCGTGTGGAACTTCCCGCGCATCCCTGAAATACACGTACCCTGCTGAAATCGTGTGTGGAACTTCCCGCACACCCCTGAAATACACGTACCCTGCTCGCACGGGGCCAATCGCGTGTGGAACTTCCCGCGCATCCCTGAAATACACGTACACTGCTGAAATCGCGTGTGGAACTTCCCGCGCACCCCTGAAATACAGGTACCCTGATGGAATCGCATGTGGAACTTCCCGCGCACCCCTGAAATACACATACCCTGCTGAAATCGCATGTGGAACTTCCCGCGCACCCCTGAAATACACGTACCCTGCTCGCACGGGGCCAATCGCGTGTGGAACTTCCCGCGCATCCCTGAAATACACATACCCTGCTGAAATCGTGTGTGGAACTTCCCGCGCACCCCTGAAATACACGTACCCTGCTCGCACGGGGCCAATCGCGTGTGGAACTTCCCGCGCATCCCTGAAATACACGTACCCTGCTGAAATCGTGTGTGGAACTTCCCGCGCACCCCTGAAATACACGTACCCAGCTGATTTTGCGTGTGATATTTCCCGCGCACCCCTGATGCACACGTACACAGGACAATCGCGTGTGGAACTTCCCGCGAACCACTGAAATACACGTTCCCCGCTTGGCGTTTGCTGTTTGCCAGCCCTGTGAACTGGTCCAGGGTTAGCGCAGCCCTTTGCGATTATTTGGGGATTTTTAAGGCTTTTCCTTGCGCGAGGGCGTTCTTGGGGGCGTAACTGGCGCTGCTGCAGGGTCGCTGCGCCACGCTGCGCCACGGCTGGTTTTGGAATGCGAAAATCCATGAATACACGGTCCGCGGAAATCGATTTTAGCGCACGCGGCTGGCGCAGACATTCGCACGGGCATGCTGTGTGCCAGTCGCGTGCGCCACTTTTGTGCAAATTTCTATGAATTACCCTGTAAGTCTATTCTAGCAAAACAGTTTCCCAAGGTGTTCTGCGACAAGATCGGGCTCCTTGAAGGTTTCCAACAAACAGAATCGTCCTCAAGAGAGGCGCTGTCCCAGTAGCTGTCCCAGTAGCCCATCGAGTCCACGGAATTCCCTTTGGAACAAAGTTTCCTCGGGATGACAGAATACTACTCCAAGTTTATAAGCAACTATGCTGATAAGACCAAAAGCATGAGGAACCTCTTGAAGAAGGCAGCCAAATTTATGTGGTCCACTGAGTGCAGAAACGAATACGAAGAAGTCAAATCCCACATTAACCAAGCCCCAGCTTTGGGAATGTTCGACTGTAAGGCCAAAATGATCATATCTGTAGACGCAAGTAAAACCGGGCTTGCTGGTGTCCTGGAACAGCAACAAAATGGGAACACTGTGACGATCGCCTTTGCATCGAGAGTGCTGAGGGGAGCAGAACTAAACTATTCCACCATCGAGAGAGAGTCTCTGGGTGTGAGGTGGATTCTCCAACACTTCAGGAACCTAATTTGGGGTTTACCCATTCTACTGAAAACAGATCATAAACCTCTAGTAAATCTACTTCAGTCTAAAACCCCTCACCTTATCTCACCGAGAATCAGACGTTGGTTCCTCGACATCATGCAGTACAACCTCCAGCTATGCTATACTCCTGGTCCACAAAACCAAGTAGCTGATTACCTTTCCAGACTATCGACCAACCATGACGCTGAGATTGCATCTTCAGATGGGGACCTCATAGCTGTCATAAACCCTGCCATCTCGAGAGATGAATAGAAAATTAGTGCCAGTACGGATGCAGAGCAGCGAGAAATCAGGAAGGCAATGGCCAATGACTGGGAGGAATCTGGAGAGGCTTTAGCAAGTTTCATTCCTCTCAAGGAAGAAATATCCATGGATGAGTATATTTTTAGAGGCTACCGGGTGATCCCACTCATTCAACTCAGAAAAAGACTACTCCAACTGGCACATGAAGGTCACCTAGGAAGGAGCAAGACGAAGAACAAGTTAAGGAACAACTATTGGTGGCCAAAAATGTGGAAAGAAGCAGAAGAACTTGTCAAAAATTGCTCCACATGTGCCATGAGTGACAAGTCCAAGATCTTAAGGAAGACCCCTCTAAAGCCTATAGAACCTCCCAGACATGTGTGGTCTAAAATGGCAATAGACATCATGGGTCCATTCGAGAACCTCGAAACAGTCAGAACATAGATCATAGTGCTCGTCGATTACACCTCAAAATGGACGGAATGGGGAATAGCTGAGGACAATGTAACCTCAAAGAAAGTTGCGGACTTCCTGACACAGATCTTCAACAGGGAGGTAGACCCCAAAGAATTGGTCTCAGACAACGGGTCTCAATTTATGTCTATGGAATTTGGTGATTTCCTCAAGAACAGGTCCATCAACCACATAACATCCTTTTACCATCCGATTTCTAACGGACTTTCGGAGCGCATGAATAGGCTTGTGAAGAGCGTGGTTCAACTAGCCACGGCCAACAACCTCCCGTGGAGAGAAACCCTCAAAGAGGGAAGGACTGCTTTTAAGGCTACAATGCCTTTGGCCTGCTCAGCGCTATACAAAATCAAATAAATAAATAAAATAAAAGAAATTTGAATATGTTCTGGTCTGGGAAACTGGTTAATTCGCCCTGGTCGGGTTAATTGACATCCAGTGTGAATAATTGAAACCTGGTAAATGTTTGAATTAAGGGCAGTTTCTGGATAATGATAAAAATACAACCACAAAAATTAGGGATAAATGCACCCTCTGATATATATAAGGTCACTTAGAATAGTTTCAGGGAGTTCCCAAATTGACATTTGGGATGTGTGAATGATGAATGTCCTTCCTTCTCAGGACAATTCAGGAGAGTTTATTGTGTTTAGCTCCCTTTCCCTCTTACGGATACAAAAAAGAGGAGTCGGTGTCTGTGTGAAACAGACATAATTGGTGAATTGTGGGCCCCTATAACATCAAAAGGCGTTTATTTTATGTGCTCAAAGTATAGTAGTGCCACTTGTAAGTTCATCGAGGCCTGGCACTACTTAGGAACCAAATAAAGAGGAAGAGAGTGGGCCATCACCCCGTAGGTAGAGTTGTTTATCCTATTAGTGTTAAACACAATGAGGAATCTGCACAGAACATGATAGTTTCTTTCACCAATGTATGTATCCTGGTTTTACAGGGGGCGTGAGGGGAAACTGCAGCCACTACATCTGTGGTGGTCTTTACGACTGCTATGCCCAACAGACATTAATGTAACAACAGTCTCAAGTACCTGTAGTTTGACGACTTCAAGTGCTCATGACCCCAAACACAGACCTCTACGGGGTTGTGTGGCCCCATATTCTTGCAGCACATCTCCATTCACTACTTCTTTACCAGAGAAGTAGTAACATATTGAAAGGAATGAGTCACTTTTCAAGCACCACTAAGGGAGGTACTGGGAGTGGGGGCAAAAGGAAGCAACACAGACAAAGATCATTTAGTAACAGTGTGACAGTGCATGCCTCTTGGACCTCTGGAGATTTAAGAAACTTGGTTAAAGAATTCCCAAAGATAAGGGAAGAGCCTCAGCAGTTTGTTGAGGAACTCCAGTTTGTAGTGCAATGTTATAACCGCACTTGGGCTAATATGAATCAGTTCATATGGGTAATTATGCCTCTGGATGTTAGTCAAAGACTCACTCAACAGGAAAAATGGCCAAACGACCATGGAATAGGGACTAAAATAGAACACACAAGAAATAAAATCTTACTGACCATGCCCAAAGTATGCCCCATGATGACAGATTGAGGCAGGATTAATAATTGCATGGAGAATAAGGAAGAGACTCCAGGCAGACTATCAGGAACACTTGTCAGTAGGGCTCACAGATCATTCAGTTATCTTGAAACCTGAAGACATAGCTCAGGCAGCAGAATCTAATGCATTTGTCACAGCATTCCAACCCAAACAGCAAGCAATCATAGTTGAAGATAATCTGTATAGGGTGGCAGAATAACCAATTTTTCAGTACTAGTTACAGATGCAAACCATTGTGCTTTCAGTTGTGGAACCTTCAAGCGAAGTGCCCGCTGGTGGGTGTGGGGACCTTTGAGAAGGGGATACAGAGGAATAGGTAGAGCAAGTGGCAGATGGGTAGAATAGCAACCTGGCCAACTTCGAAAATTAGTTTGTGATTATTGCAAACAGGTTGGCCATTTGAGAACGAGTGCAGATATAGACCCAACACAATAATCCCCCCGTTCTCCCTCAGGACAAGGTTCATTCCCCAATCCAAATGCACCTAAATTCACATTGAACAAAATTGCACACATACAGACTAAAGAAGAAACATTCTGAGACAGCCGCAGAGAAGACCTTGCCATAAACCCCTCACTACTCCTAGATCAGGGTGGACCATATGCCTAATGCGAAGTTGATGAACAGATGATGCCCTGCTTAGTTGATCCAGGAGCTAGTAGATCAGCCATTCATTCAGATTAATTCCTAGACATTCGCTAATCCCCCAAAACAGTTGATGTCGCTGGCATCGCAAACACTCCAGTTTCACACACTATCTTTAAGCTGGTATCTATCAATTTAGGGCCAATTCCGGAGAAACATTGTGACAAATTGACTACTGTCCCACAGGAGTAAAAGGACGAGTAGAGGCTTGAATGCCACTCAACCCTCACACATGTACAAAGCAAGAGCCAACACAATCATAAAAATTAAAACAGATGCAGTTCAGAGATATACCTCCTTATCCTTCTGTGGGAACGTGGGCCGAGGGAAGGCTCTGCTCTTCAGAGAGTTATGAATGTGATCCAGTAGTGACCGAAACAGCAAAGTAACACAATCCAAAATAAAGGGAATATCCAATTAAGGTTCTATAAAAATGTATATACTGTAATCAAACACACAATCTGCAAGAACACCAAATGGAAAACACTGCCCAAAAACCCACCCCTGTGGAAAGAAAAGAGTAGGTGCAACAGATAGAAGAATGTAGCACTCTGAGTAGGAATACACGGTGGATAAGGAAACTAAGTAACCACAAAATGGATATGTGTTTAGATGAAAAAGGTACACAAGTGACCTGACCAGCCTCTAGCGGTCAAAATGGACCCAGGGTGATGGGAGGGCAGTTATTGGTCAATAGCATCTTGTTTCAGTTCTTTAGCAGTCTGATAGTTAGAAACCAGCTTTGAGCAGTGGTGTGAGTGGATCAAGCTCAGTTCGGGTATGTCAGATCGTGTGGGCCCAAGCGGCAAGTGGGTGTTGAGCAGGTGCGGGTGTGGTAGCTCCTTGCAGTTCGAAGGTGGCATTTGGCAAAGCAGGCCTGGACACTCACTAAGATCCGTTTGAGGTTGAGTCAGGTTGTAATCACTGGGGATGGTTGATGAGTGATGCTCTATCAGTTCGAGTCCGCAGACAGTGATGTTTCAAATTGATGATCCTGTAGCTCCGGTGTGCAGTACGGCAAAGCAGCTGTTCAAAATCGAGTTGGATCGAGTCATGGTGTAACCCCCAGTTTGAATCAGCAAGTGACTCTCCAGCGTTTGGAGTCAGGTCATGGTGACGAGGAGTTAATTCAAGCCTAGCAATTGAAGATGTGCCTCAGTGAGGGCAAAATGCAGTGTCTTATGGTTCAAGATGCAGGCACTATAGTTTGAATGTTTGGAGGAGTGCCAAAGGCAGCACTGGTGGGATCCCCCTGATTGGAAGGCGGTGAATGCAGTGCAAATTCAGTTTGACTGGTTTGATGCAGTAAAACAGGGAGCCTTAGGTGATCTGGTCCTGCAGATGCTGTCCCCTTTAGGGGATCTAGGACAGAGTGAGGCCTTTTAGGGTCTGCTCTCCCAGCCATGGAAGATTATGGTGCTGCAGGTCCTGCAGACAGCAAGAATTATCCACAATGTGCCCTGTGAGTGGGTAGGGCACGTTCCTTCTTCACCTCACTGGGTGAGGGCTTTGGAAAGTACAACTCTCCAAAGAGAGTTTCAAATTAATCCTTCTCAGATGTTTGTTCCAGAGGGAATCAAAGAGGTGGTGGTGGTACCCTTTCTTTAAAAGGAAAAAGCCAACAGGTGATTGGACTAAAGCCAGCCTGATTTAGGGCTCCAATCTCCGGTCTTGGATCAAGTAGACCTTCCCTTTTGACATGACACGCAAAGAGCTCTGTTCTACAGGAAGTGGAGGGGACAGGAAGGAAAGATAGAGGCTGATAGAAACAAGATGGTGCAACCTTTCTCCAACTGTAAAAAGCTCCCTTTGTCTGCACTACTCACCCCTTCCCTTCTCAATAAAATCAAAGGCCGCCAGATATGCAGCACGATGGTGTGAGGCTTCTCCTGTGTAAATGGGTGTGCTTCGTTGATCCCTATTCCCAGACCAGCTTCCTGTGGAGTGGCTGTCTCTCTGGGGAGAGGTTACCAGCCCTCAAAACGAAATTAAAGAGAGGCAATCCGCAAGGCTACAGTCTTTCCAGCAGTAGCAGAGACAGTCCTGTCTGGGGAGATGTCACATAGGGCCACGTCAAAAGTTGGGCAGTGTGGTAAAAAAGCTACAGTAATAGCATTACCTCCACATTACTGCACCACCTAACTATGAGTTGTGCAGAAAGTTGGAGGATTCACCTCCAGCTCTGAGCGAAGGTACATTTTCCAACTTTCCACCAATTTTGGGCACAATTGCCACAGCAGAATTACTCCTGCAGTAATTGTGCCAAAAATGCAGCATTGAGTCCAATAAACTAAAGAAAAATAGGGACTTACACCACCACCGCCACTTCTAATCCGGTGTTAATATCGCCGGTCCAGGTGGCAGCAACAGTAATTGTCTTGGGTGGTATTCTGTCAGATTTACTGCCGGTATACCACCCAACTCGTGATGAGGCCCATAGATCTTTCGCAGTTGAGCTGGGCTCACAGGGCTGACACGTGTGTGATATAAAACTGCAGTGGCTATAATAATTATAAAAATACCATCCACCATACCCTAACACAGGTATGGTTTATATTAGAGATTATTCTGCCACTGGGATAGGAGACGCATAATTATGGGTTTTGGCGCAGCGGTGCATTTCTTAAATGCAGCCCCTGTGCTGCAGAGACTTTTCTGTCACTGCAGCTGTCAATTGGGCACGTGTTCCCTCTGAACCTGCTCTGTGCCACTGCTATAACAGGTGCTGCAGATCAAGATACTGATGCAGCATGGAACAAGTACACTTTATGTTTTTGGTATATAGCCATGATAGGGGAATCTAATCAGCAGATTGCCCTTTTAGAGATGGAATCTGCTGCATAATTGTATTAATGAATACAAATCAACAAAGCCAGGGCTTCTACACCCTTGCCAGATGGCAGTTCCTCACAAACATGTATTCCTATTGCGTCCTTCAGAACCAGTCATTCTGCTACACAGGAACATACTGTCCAAGTTAAATTCTACCATCCATTGTACTTTTGATGGAGTGTTTACGAGTTTCCCCAGCCATAATGCATAAGCATCAGGTTTTGCCACTTTGTAGGTCATGCAAGGAAAACCCAACCAAGAGCAAGATGTGCGAAGGTCCCTAGAACAGCGGATAAGTGCTCTCCCAGGAACTTTGTGGTCCATATACAATAATGAAGTAGATTGTATTAGAAATGCTGAACTGGTTGAAATTAAAGTGAATCAGTCTAAAAGACTACCACAGATACCTCAATATCCCTTACACCCTGAAGATGAGGAAAGTATAGCACCGGTGAAAAAGTCCCTATTGAAGCAAGGAATTAGACTACCTACCACCAGCCCTTATAGCACCCCTAAACATTCAGTAGAAAAACAGGCAGAGATGCCTATAGACATGTACAGGGCTTAATAGCCATTGCAGGACTTATCCAAGCCTTTCCAGTGGCACCAAATCCTGCAACTATAATCTATATTCCGCCAACAGTAACTCACTTTACAGTGGTAGACTTATGTTAATCTTTCTTCTCAATTCCAATACACCTAGATAGGCAGTATCTCTTCGCATTTTCGTTTCACAGATTTCCGTACAGGTGGACTAGGCTTCCACAAGGGGACACACAGTCACCTACACTATTCACAGCATCTGAAAAAGACCTAAGCAATATTAAATTCAGTGGACAGTTTGTAATTGTTTTTATAATATCTTTTATTGCATTTTGAGTTTGAAACACCAGAACGAAAACAGCAGTTACACAAGAGATACAACCATACCCTCCAACAAGACCCCTTTCACCTCCCCCGACCTCCACCCTTTCTCCTTCCCCCTACCCAAGCCTCCCCTTTGCTTCCCCCTACCCTTGGCATCCAGTGTCCCTTCCCCCTCCGAATCCCCTCCTCAGCTCCTGCAATCCTCCCCCTGGGTACTTCATTGTTCATCGCTGCACTGCAACCATTTGCCCCACACCGCTCATGTTATATTTTAGGGCACAGTCAGACCATGTGATGGAATCTGAATACACTGCTATTTCCTGGTCCATGTCCGCTTCGGATGCCATTATGTGAGCCAGTCATTCTGCTGCTTGTATGGAAAATGTGAAGGCAATCTCACGTTGGCTATTACTTCTGCTGCACCGTTTGCCTTTAGTTTCACCACTGCATTCCCGTATGCCTTTCCCCTGTTGTCTCATCTATTGTCGATGACCCGTCAATATAAGCACTTCTCCCCCTTCAAGTGGCTTTTACCCCACCTTGGGAAGGTCATCAAATTGCTCCTTGTATGTAGTACAGTCATGTACATAGTCTTCCTTTTCTAATAACTCAGCTAAAAATGACGCCGGATTGACAGTCCTGCACCTCAGTACTTTGATTGCTGGGTTCGAGATAATTACCTCATATCCAAAAGCTCGCTGTGTGGTCAGCCTACTCTTGGGCCTTTCGAGAATTGTAAAAAGGGCATGCTCCATGTAAAGTGTGGTACTACACCCCAAGTTAATACTCGCTGACTTCCCTACCATGAATGCAGCAACGGCCAGTGCTTGCTTACAAGGGTAATGCCCACTCATCACTGGGTCTAAGCGTCTGCTATAATAAGCTAATGGCTTGGTACTCTTCTGTGTGAGCACCACTCCATTGGAGTGTGAGAACAAATACCATTTGTCGTGATAGTCTGGGATCCCTAGCCCTGGAGCTGTGCATATCCCTTTTTTCAGCTCTACGAAGACTTCAGTCATGTCATGTGTCCAACGATTTACCATTCACTCTCTGTGCCTCCCTAAGCCTGCTCAACAGTGGTCTTGTGTATGTGCTATAGTCAAACACCAAGGCTCTGCAATACTTGGAAAGGCCCAGAAACTGCTGCATTTCTCTCACTGTCGTTGGCATCAGCATTCTACTGATAGCCTCAGCCCTTTCTGGAGTTACTTTTTTCACCCTTCTTGTGATATCAACTGCCCTATGTAGAGCACTTCCCTTTGGCAATATTGTAATTTTGCCTTGACCACCGTATACCCCTTTTTGCCAATACTTTCAACAAATATATTGAGTCATTTTGACACTGAAAGTTAAGTCCTGTGACTCTTCGTGGACTGGTACACAAAATAAGGCATTCTTCAAGTCTAGTAACATGAAGTGCATCGCTTCCATTGGGATGCTGTACAAAATAATTGTTGGGTTCGGAACTAACAGGAATTTTGATTCAACAATTTGGTTCAATGGGTACAAATCCTGAATAAAACGCCATGATCCCCATGTCACCTTTTTCACTGGATATACTGCGATGCTGCACGGAGATTCTGAGGGTATCAGAATGACTTGCTTCACTTAGGCAGCAATCGTCTCGTAACTACCCTCTACTGCCTTCCTTGATGGAGGATACTGTCTTGCCCTTGGTAAAATAGTGCCTGGTTTAAGTGTTATCTTGACTGCTCCTATACCTTTTAGCAGACCCACGTCATAGGAACTATTGGTCCATAGGACACTGGGTAGCCGCCCTAAGTCTTCCTCAAGAAATGGTGGTGGGGGGTTTCATAACACAGCCATTCTCTGCTGTACTTCCCATAATGTATTTCCACCCAATGTATAATGCTTTTGTCAAACCCCATCTCGTTATCCGATCGATTGTCTTGGAACAACTCCTCATCTGTCATGTCCGTCAACCTGTATACTTCTCCCACTGAAATTACAGTCCTCCATGATTGTCCTGTATCATCAGTCCCATGCAGTACTAGTCTCTCGTCTCTCATTATAACTAACTCAAGTTCTATTGACATCACTTTTCATTTTTTCTCATTTGAAGGAACCTCTGCTTTGAATAGGAATTCATTGGGTATGCATAGCTGTCTACCTGTATCCCTGCGAGCCATGTGATTAACACTTCTACCCCATATGAAAACAGTTCAATGTCTGCTGGCACCCCCTTCTGTACTGTTAGGCCACAATGAGCTTGGATGAGTTCCCTCACATTCATGTAATGAATCCCTGGCGTTGAACACACTATCCCTTGGTCCGTAAATGCAATGGTCATGTTATTTATTTATTTATTGTGCATTTATTAGGCACTTATACAAGTAAATTGTGTTTCAAGGTGCCCACAGGGCAACAGGGAGGGGACATGGGATTGAAAATGTAGTACACTGGAGGATGTAGATGAACCTTCTAGGCCTTGTGATCATTTAGAGTGTGAAGGTGCAGAGAGAGTAGAGGGGAAGAGGGAGTGGGGGGTAAGTGCTGGAGTGCCCATGCTGGTGGGTGAGCAACAGAGGTAAGTGTCCAGTGTAGGAAGTTCTAGGGAGCATTCAGCTGCAATAAGCGTGTAAGTGCAGGCCTACAGCGGCATAGGTCAGTGGGTGCCAAGGCAAGTGCTGTGGGCGGTAGAGGCAGGAGGCGATTGGGTGTGGGAGGCCAGAGCCCTGAAGGACACATAAGGGCCCAGGTCACCAATCTCAGCAACTGTGGGATTAGCAGAGGAGGGAAGAAGGAAGGAGGAGGTGAAAAGGAAAGTCTTGTAGAGCAAGTTGCAGATAGCGTGTTCCCAGGCCCCAGACATCCTTATGGATGATGCAAAGGGATTTGAATTTGATCCTTGCAGCAACCGGGAGCCAGTGACGAGTTTTTAGGGCAGGAGAGATGTGTTCCCTGGGCTTGAGGCCAAGGATAAGTCTTGCTGCCCTATTCTGTATTAGTTGGGGGTCGTAGGGCGGAAGAGGGTAGATTAGAGAGAAGGCTATTGCAGTAGACTAGCCTAGAGAGAAACAGGGCTCTGGTAACATTGAGCTTCTGGAGGAAAGGGAGAATTCCTCTGAGAAGTAAGAGTTGAAAGTGGGACTTCTTGGCAATGTCCTGAATGTGAGGGAGGAAAGAGAGAGAGGAGTCAAAGATGACTACAAGTTGTCTGGCTTCAGATGAAGGAGATGGGGGAGAGCCCAGAGAGGATGGCCAGAGTGAGGGGAAGAAAGAGGGAGCAGGGGTCCCAATAGGAAGGATCTCCGTCTTGTTGCCATTGAGGCAGAGATCATTGGCAGCGCACCAGGACTGGATGATGGATGGGCAGTCCAGGATGAAGGAAGAAGTAAGAGAGTCAACGGGAAGTTTGAAGAAGAGTTGTGTGCCATCTGCGAAGCACTGGAAGTTAGAGAAGATGGTGGAAATGAGGAGTGCCAGTGGAGCAAGGTCATTATTAAAGGGCAGTTAGAGAGGTTGGAGCGCTGGGGTACACCACAGGTAGAGAAAGAGGTAAAGGAGGAGAAGGTGCCCAAAATAACCTGGCACGGACGGTCACCCAGATACCCAGGGTATTCTGGGGCTGTTTTATGAGGATGGAATGGTTGACTGTGTCAAAGGCAGAGGAGAGATCAAGTCCGCTCATCATGTCTCTACCCATTATATTCACTGGTATCTGTCGGAAATATAACAGTGGCATGGTCAGGCTGTGTTCTCCCACAGAAAGTGGTAATTTATCAGTAAAAGGAACCAAATCTGCGGCCCCAGAGAATCCCTGCGCATTCATGGCAATACCTGACATTGGGTATCTCCCCTCCCTTATGCAGGTCCTAGTTGACCCCATATCCACGAAAAAGGAAAACGTCTTGTCACCTAGTCACCCCAGTACGTGGTTCCTCGGTCAGGTTGGGTGCAACAGATAGGATTGAACACATTAGGTCTGCATGTGTGCTGTCCTATTGTGGATATAATGACATTCCCGTCCCTGTAAATGGATTGGCCCTAAAACAGTTCCCCCATCCAGCTTTTGCACAGGAGCCAAGATCGTGGAGCCTGCCTGCGTCATGATGTTCTGTTGGGCCGGTGCCTGCTGTGCTGGTTGTGATTGCTGCATGCGTCCTTGTGTCTGGAGTTCATGTGTCATGGGCTGATATTGCTGCATTTCGCGTGTCCTGGGTGAGTCTTTTGCGGCACGTACATCTGCGCTTGCGTGTGATCTTGGGCATAATAGTCAGTCTGCTCTGTCTGATATGTAGGCTGTTGCTGTATTCCTCCATTCGGAGGCATCCCGCTCCTGTAGCTACATACTCAGGTTATGTGGCCAATTTTCTGCACACCCAGCATTGTACAGAGCCCCCGATCGGTCTTTGCTGCCCCACAGGAAACCCTCCTGCATTCTGGGTGTCCAAACCCTCTTCCCCAAGGTATCCGTCCTCGTCCTCTCGACCATTGATTCATGCCCCAGCTGTAAAGACTGGAGGGGGGTATCTGTACTCCTACCCTCTATATGGCACAGTAGGTGCACCGAGCACCCCAGCCAAGATTCTCTATTTGGTAAACTTGGACGAGCAATCAATGCTTAAGCTCTCAGGATGTGAGGCCGGCTGGTTCTTAAGTACAGTGTAGTCCCCAAGCTCCCACAAAGGAATGTCCACACACTATGTTAGTGATAACACAGTTCTTTATATAAATAAGGTTCAAGTTATATAAAACATACAATAAGACACTTTGTGCATATACCATCTCTATGAGGTACCACAATTACTCTTTGATTCCATTAAAATGCACACACTGCTGACAGTTTCAAATGGCCTACAAATCAATAGCAAAAGGTATCAACCATGGACTTGGGAGTAAAACAAGTTGGTTAAACAAATGGCAGAATACTGGCCCCTACCACTAGGCACAGTTCTGTGCAAGGATCCCCCCACCAGGGCAACTTGTAAATAAAGTATATTGACAAGCCCAGTCCATATATTGTTTAGCAGAGTCGTATTTCTTTCTACAAATGTTCTACTACCCCAATGTACCCGGTTGAGCAGAGTTCGACGACGGGTCATCAACGGATCCTTCTTGGCAGGAGCCACGGATCGTTGAGATTCCTCGAAGAAAGGGGTGAACAATGTGGTCAAAGCAGCAGCTTTGGTCCTGGCGGTACTCTTCGATGATCAGTCGTGGACGTCCTGCAAAGATGAGACATGCAGGGCACCTCGACGACGATAGTTTGTTGCTGCAAAGAGTCAATGAAGAACTTAGGCCCAGTAAGGGCGTCTGGTCGTCAGCGTTTGGCGTTAGCGAACGGGACTCGACAACAGCTGGCTTTCGGATCTTCATCGGCGTCTTTGAGGACTTCGGGTGGTGGGAAACCCACTGGCGGATACTCTTTGCTCTGACTTTCTCTGGCGGGACTGGCGACAGTCATGAGCAAGGGAGTCCTTGATTCACATCTCTTAGGCAATGGAGCGTTACGGCTCTGGTCGGCGATGGTCGTCGACGGCGATGGACTTCAATGTCCGGGAGCTTTGCTACAGATTCCTCGGCAGTCCCTGTCTTCAGTCGGCAGCCTTTCGATGACTGAATTCCAGGGAGCCTTGGTGAAGGTTAGCTGGTGCACAATGTTCCCTCATAGCTTGGGAAGAGGTCTCCTAGCCAGGTCCTCTCTTGGATCAGTTCTTGGAGACACGACAGCTTTCGGATTGCGGCGAAAGAAAGGAGCAGCAAAGCCTTCTTCTTCCAGTTGGGCTTCAAGGTAAGCATCAAGTTTCAACTTCAGCTTCTGAATGATTTCTATCAGTTAGAGGTCCCCAGATATACTGTTTGGTCTCTCATTCAGTCTGCTGGGTCACATTCAGGCAACCAATCATTCACAAGAGTATTCAGGCAGACAGGCAGCCAATCAGGCTCACAGTGTATTCAGGCCATTCTTCTCCATCCAGACACTCATAAGGAATGTGGATTGGGACAAGTGCCCAGCTATTCAGCACTCCCCACTGCATTCATACCAGTTTCGGGCAGGGTTTTCTCAGTATTTGTGTCACATACCAGACACTGATAACATGAAATGAATATTGGTCACACACTCCATTCACCTAGGTCCCACCCCAAGGGTGTACCCACAACATACAGTCATTGGGAAGGCTCCAGCTAGTATATGGAACTTCCACCCAACAGCCAGTCAGGGGAAGGGACAGAGTCAGGGCTTCCTAGTACTTTGGGAAAACAAGGTAACAGGCAATAGAAAGCACGAGGCCACAGGGGTCATCTTGTCTCCTATCAGAAATCAACTGATTCCAATGACAGGGCCTGGATGTCCCAAAATGGAGGATATTTAGAGCATCTGTCAAATTCAGCATGGAGCTGCCACCAGCCCATACCCAACTCTATGGGCCACACACAGGTGTCCAAAAACATACACTAGGAATACAGGTTTGTACCCCCACCCATGGGTGCCATAAGGGTATCGCAAGGGTCTGTTCACCAAACCAAAAAGAGGAAGAACTGCACTGCAAGTTTTCCGTAATGGACTCCTGTGCAGAAAATAACACAGAACACCCATGAGAAAAGGACTACGGGACAAGGACATGGAGGCCCTGTCCCTCCGATGCATTTTCAACATCACAGTCACCCCCCACCCCAGACTGAGGTTAGGGTGGTCTAATCTCCCACGAGATTGACACCCTTATCCAGACGGTCAACACATTTTCTGGAAAGGCCATTCGCATGATCATGACTCTTCCCTGGCCTTTTCTCAATGGTGTAGTCTAGCCCTAATGGCTAATGGACCACCTGTGCAGTTTCTGGTTTTCACCCTTCAACTGCATAAGCCATTTTAAGGGCTTATGGTCTGATTGGTCCTTGAAGGTAGACCCCGTAAGGTAGGGCCTAAAACGCCTAAGGTTCCAAACTATGCTAAAACATTCCTTTTCAATAGTAGCCCACCTACGTTCTCTATCCTTGAGTTGTCTACTGATGAATATGATAGGATGTTCCCTCCCTTTGTCATCTAACTGGGACAAGACAGCTCCAATTCTGGTGTCACAGGCATCGGTCTGAATAGTAAAGGGTTTGCTGCAGTCAGGGGCACACAGCACAGGTGCCCTACACAGACTTTCCATCAAGCCAATAAAGGCCCTCTGACAGTCTTCTGTCAAATTAACCTTCCTCGTTTTTTGGGCGAAGTCAGAGCTGTCAGAGGGGCAGCTATGGTTCCATAGTCTGTTATGAGGTTGCGCTAATACCCAGTGAGGCCCAAAAAGGCTCTCACCTGGGTTTGAGTAGTGGGAGTCTCCCAATCATGTCCATCCTGTACCTTACCGGGAAGAGGTTGGATTTGACCCCCTCCTACCTCATGACCAAGATAAGCGACTTTCCCCTGAGCTATCTGGCACTTGGTGGCCTTGATAGTGGGGTTAACCCTTTTCAAGGCCTGCAACACCTTATCCAAATGAGTCAAATGCTTCTTCCAGGTGGAACTGTAGACAGCAATGTCGTCTAAGTAGGCCAGACAAAAGGCCTCCAGCCCACCAAGCGCATGGTTGACCATCTTTGAAAGGTGGCAGGTGCATTCTTTAGAGTCATGCCTTTTGGGTTAAAGTGGTAGAGCCCCTCAGGTGTTGAGAAAGCAGTCTTTTCCTTGGCATGGTCCGTCACAGCTATTTGCCAACAGCCTGAGGTAAGGTCAAAGGTGCTCACAAATTTGGCAGCACCTATGGTGTCCATGAGCTCATCAGCCCTGGGCAATGGGTGCGCGTCAGTTTTGGTGATGGTATTGAGCCCTCTGTAGTCCACACAGAACCGCCAATCCTTGGCACCTGCCTGAGAACTTGCCTTGGGGACAAGGACCACTGGACTGGACCAGGGACTGGTTGAGGGTTCAATAACATCCAGATCCAACATCTTGGCGACCTCAGCCTGGATGTGGTTCTTCACAGTGTCTGACATCCTATATCATCTGCTTTTGACAGGTACGCTGTCACCAGTGTCAATTTCGGTCCTGCACCAAAGGGTGAAGCTTGCTGTCAGTGAGAACAGAGGGGCATACTGCCGGAGCAAGGCCCTGCAGGCCCTCTGCTCCTCTGGTGTCAGATCTGGAGAGAGATGCCCTCCCTCCACTGATTCATCCTGAGGGTTGCTATGCAGCAAATCAGGAAGGGGCTCACTCTCATCCTCTTCTTGCTCTGAAGCTAGCAAGAGACATGAGACTTCTGCTCGCCTATGGAAAGCCTTGAGCATGTTGACGTGAAATACTGGAGGAGCTACCACAGGGACACCCATGTCAACCAGATAGTTGACTTCGCCCATCTTGGAGATTATCCTGAAGGGTCCAGTCCACTTATCTGCCAAAGCAGTAGGCTTGGTAGGCTCCATCACAAGGATCTCCTGTCCTGGAGTCCAATCCACTTGTGATGCTTTAAGGTCATGCCAGTATTTGTTGAATTCCTGGCTTGTATTAAGGTTTGCTGTCGCCTGGCCCATCATCTGTGCCATTCTCCATCTGAGGCCTAACACATAGTCCCCCACTTGCTTTTCAGGACCTGGAGGGGTGGCTTCAAAACCTTCTCTGATCAAGGCAAGGGGCCCCCTCACAGGATGTCCACATAGTGACTCAAATGGGCTGAAATCAACACATTCTTGACGTACCTCTCTGTAAGCGAACAGCAGGCATGGCAGGAGGAGATCCCATTTCCTCCTTAGGGGCTCTTCCAAAGCATCCAGCATTCCCCTGAGAGTTTTGTTAAATCTCTCAACCAGACCATTGGTCTAGAGATGGTAGGAGGTGGAGACCTTGTAGGTTACTCTGCAATCTTTCCACATTGTTTTCATGTAACTCGACATGATGTTGGATACTCTGTCAGGGACAACCTCCTTAGGGAATCCATCCCTAATAACAAATGCCCAGGAAAGCCCGGGCAACCACCTTGGCAGTAACAGTCCGAAGTGGTATAGCTTCAGGGTACCTGGTGGCATAATCTACGAAGACCAGGATGAACCGATGTCCACCTGAAGTGGGAGTGTCAAGGGGACCGACAATGTTGATGCCAATCCTCTCAAAAGGTGTGCAACCCCTGGAAATGGCTGTAGTGGGGCAATGACACTGCCTCCAGTCTTGCCAGACAACTGACAAGTGGGGCAGGTCCTGCAGTGGGACTCCACTTCTACTCCCACCTGGGGCCAGTAGAAATGTGCAGAGAGCCTCTGATTAGTCTTTTTGGTCCCACGATGACCAGCTAAGGGCACCTCATGCAACAGGAAGGGCCTGTAAATCTGGGGTATCACCAACCTCTTGAGGGCACCAGTGTCATGATCTCTGCTTCCAAAAGGTCAGGGTTTTCCCAACTCCCTTGGAAGCAGATCCATAACCCAGGTTCCGAGTGCCAACCAGTCCCAATTGGGACCTTTTGGACCCAGTCCTGGCGCCAGTGGCACCAGGCTCATAAATATGCCCAGTCCCAGCGCTGGAAGCGCCGGGCTCATAATGCTTGGGTGGACTTACCTTCAGCAGACCATGCTGCTTACTTGCCTGCCAGTTGAGCCTCTGATCCTCTTCTGTTTGGAACTACTTTTCCTGTTGGGTGGGGCTGGAGCCACTCCCTAGATTCAGAACACTGGAACTCTTCTGGAAGGCAGGAACTCTTTTCTTACCAGGAACTCTTTTCTTACTTAGGCGTGGCTGTGGAAGGAGACACCTAAGCACTACAGGAGGCTATTTAAACCACACCCGGTGGATGAATCTTGCTTTGCGTTATTCTGCAACCTCTGCAGCAGAACGCTCATTGTGTCTTCTGCATCCGGTCCTGGGCCTAAGGAAAAAGGCTTACCATCCTGAATCCAGTCTTCAGCAACACCTATAAAGACAAGAAAGAACAGGTTAGCATTCCGGCATCTGAAAGGCAAAGGCTTACCATCCTGAATCCAGTCTTCAGCAACACCTATAAAGACAAGAAAGAACAGGTTAGCATTCCGGCCTCTGAAAGGCAAAGGCTTACCTACTCTTCGTGCGCTCCGGAGGTCTTCACACTGCATTCCGGCATCTGAAAGACAAAAGTTTACCAACTCTTCGCACGCTCCGGAGGCCTTCGGCGCTGCATCCCGCATCTGAAAGACAAAACAAGGTGCGTTTAAAGACATTGGGGAACTTTAATACTCAAGTGCCATTACTCCTTTCCACATCTAATCCAGTGGGTATTCCGGCACCCTGCAGCCGCTCCGAACTCGTACCTGCAAAATAAAAAGACAGTTAGAGCGCATAGTGAAGCAGGCAACAAGCGCTTACTTACGTGCTTCCAGGCGCTTCTATTCATCACACGGGCTCCATCTTCAACTCACTTCAGCCCGTCATCCGCCATCGCCGGAACCCTGCAGAACAAGAGACATCATTACTAAAGACTTTAAAGACATTTGAATGACTCGAAACTTACCGCTCGTGCAGTAAACGACGGACAGCAGTCCTCTGAAGTCAAAAGGCCTGCGCTACCTATCCAGTGAAGAAACTGGTTACAGCACCCTGCCCCGAGGCAGATGGAGAGCTCGGCATTCACTTACCTAAGGTGAGAGCGTTAACCTTTGGGGGTCTACAGGAGAGGAGAAGAGGAAAGAGATAGGGACACCCCAATAACCCCAGTTCATTAACCCCATATTTTCTATCTGCAGACATCTTACTCTACACGTCAGGCATACAGTGCACAGAGGTCCAGCCCAAAGAGCCAACCGGGTGCTACACATCACCTTTGAAGATACGGTAGTCGCCCAGTCAAGACCGGCGCCTCTGCGAGAATCAGGTGAGCGTTACAACCAGGTTCAGGCTTAGTGGGCTCACTACAAAGGATCTCATCATCCCAATAAATCCAGAAAGACCAAGGCACTTCACATTGTGCCTGGGCCTGTTTCCTCAAACCCTCGAGAGAGAGAGAGTGGCACTCTTTCTGACCCTTACAGAAGTTTCCCCTAGAGGGCTCCACTTCATCCAGCAGGCATTTAAGGTCGTGGTGATCCTCTGGGTTGAGCACCTCTCCCGCAGGAGGGTCTTTTGGCTCTTCTCCCTCAGGAGTTGAGTCTGGGTTTACCACTGTACCCAGCCCGTCCAGAGCATGAATCCCAGTGGATGCTGCTGAAGCAGCAGGAAGAGAAGGGGGCCCATTAACAGAGGTGTCCTTCTTCTTCTTACCTCTTGCATTGGGTCTCCCCTTTGGCTTGGGTACCTGACTCGTAGCCAGACCTGGTGTTTTCTGTGACCTAGTGACTGCAGCAGCAGTCAGGGGGAGACCATCAGATCAACCCCAACTCCACTATATCATTGCCTAATAAAATGTTAGCTGGTACATTGTCCTGAACCAGGACAGGAAGATTTGCTGTCTTGTCTCCAATCATGATTGGACTAGGGCTACAGGAGATAATTTGGGATGCTCACCAGCTAACCTGGTAGTTTTCAGAGGCGCACCTACATAGTCCTCTGGCATGAGCAGGGTCTTGTCCACCACTGTCATACTTGCCCAGTGTCTCTCAAACCAGTAGAAGGCTGGCCATTCAAGGGGACTATTCTCAAAAGGCTATGGGTGTTCTGTGGGATTGTAGCCAGTACTTCTGCATACTGGTCCTAGGCCCCAAGGAACACTAGGGAAATCTCTGCAGGAGCACCGAACGTGAGTCCAGCAGAGGAGGGGAGAACAGTGGCCTCCACCTCAGGCATGGGGTAAGGGTAGGTCACGCTGATAGCCTGGACTCCAAGTGCCTTACCTTTACAGTTGGGGTCACCCTTCTTGCGGTCCAGAGCCCCACAGTGCCAACAAGTGCCAGGAATGCAGAGTATGGTACTGGAGCCATTGGGAGCCTGCTTTGCAGCAGGAGGACCACTACTCTTACTCCCACCCACATAGGACTTATCCCCACTAGATTTGTGGGTCTTAGGAGAGGAAGGTTTTGATTTACCCGACTGACTGCTTTTGGGACTCCTTAGATTTCTGAGAGGCCCCCTTCTCTTTGTCCTTTTCCTTCCCACTGGGCTCCTTAGGGGAAACCCGGCGGGAGACCCACTTGTCAGCCAGATTGGCCAGCTTAAAAGGATCTAAAATGTTCTGGTCAGCAACATACTGATGCAGTTCTTTTAAACAGGCTTCTGAAAAATGCTCAAAAAACCAAAAGGTGGGACAATTCAACAAACGTTTTCACTTTGTAACCATCAATCCATCCCATCATGTTCATATGTGCAGTACTCACCCAGTCAGTCCAAGGCACATTCTCGCTTTTCTTATATTTCCTGAACCTTTTAAGGTACTGGGTAGGTGTCTTGCCAAACTTGGCAATCAAAGCAGACTTCATGCACTCATATTGACCACTTTCTTCCACACTCAGTTTCAGAATACAGTCATACCTAGTCTGAGGCATTCTGCTTAACACTTAGCCCAATCTCTTTTGCTTTGCCAACATCATGGATTCCACAAGACATCTCAAATGCTTCAATCCATTGGAGGATATCAGAACCCTCCACATACACACCGACCAAATCTTTCATAAAGTTCCTGGCAGGGGACCTGACACTCTCAACTGTTTTTGCTGTCTCCATTCTAGCTTTCGTTAGCTGTATTCTCTGACATTCAGTGTCCTTGTTCTTAAGTTCAAGGTCCCTGTCTTTGAGTTCAAGATCACTGTTCTTGAGCATCACTTGCCGTGCCAAATCCTCCTTAAGTTCAGCTTCTGTTTCCAACTTTTTGTATTCAAAGGCCAATTTCATCCTCAATAATTAAAGTTTAAGAAATTCCCTGAAGAAACATTGCTGGGTTTCAGAATAGAGACAGCAGGAGTGGTGGCACTCCCATAAACAGATTCAGTAACAACCCCAGGGGCAGGGTCCTCAGTGATTGTACCCCCCTTCATGAGCTTCACAATCAGTCTGGTAGTCCACCAGGGCAGCTATCAGCGTAGCCCTAGATGTATCTTCAAAGTCTAACTCCCTGGCTTCACAAGCACTCTGGAGAGCCTCTAAGCTCATCCTAGTCAATTTGCCATTTGCAATAGATTCCATTGATTGTAATGTAGTTATCTAGTACACAACTAAACCTCAGTTTAACAAAGTGTGGATATTTTGTAAGTGGCAAGGTTACACACATTCTTAAAGCCATAAGCATCCCACTGCTGCCACTAGTGTAAAGACTGGAGTGGGGTATCCGTACTCCTGCCCTCTACATGGCAGAGTGGAAGCACAGAGCATCCCAAGCAAGATTCTCTATTTGGTAAACGTGGACGAGCAATCAAGGCTTGAGGTCTCAAGAGGTGATACAGGCTGGTTCTTAAGTACAGTGTAGTCCCCAAGCCCCCACAAAGGAATGTCCACACACTATGTTAGTGATAACACAGTTCTTTGTATAAATAAGGTTCAGGTTATATGTACACATACAATAAGACACTTTGTGTTCATGCAATTCTATAATGATAAATATATACAATCTCTATGTGGTACCACAATTACTCTTGGATTCCATTAAAATGCACCAACTGCTGACAGTTTCAAATGGCACACACATCAATAGTAAAAGGTATCAGGGAGTGGAGGTGAGTGTAGGCAGTCTTTGCAGTCTGCCTTTTTGTATTGCTGGACGGTGTTTTCCCAGCATTCTTTCCACCCTCTTTCCTGCAAGGTGGAGCTACCTCATAAAAACCTTATTTCGCTCGCGGAGCAAAGGGGAGGCGAGTGTAGGCAGTCTTTGCAGTCCATGCAATCCATGCACAGCCGGGCGGCTGGCCCCCAGTTCTGCTGCCGTCATTCCAGTTATAAAAAAGGTATTTAATACTCTATTTACTTACGGCGGGTCGGAATTTCTCTGTAGCCGTGTGTGACTTCGGACATTTATCAAAGCTGAAGTACTAAGAGTTTGGACTACAAGCAACGTCAAACTTCGGGGACTGGGGGCAATTAATAGCCTTTGGCCCGATTGCAGACTGTCTATTAGGTTCTCTGAAGCTACCTCGAAAATGTACAATTTGCGGAGTACATCGAATGCAAATGAAACATGTTAAAAAAAGGCTGATGAATGTCCATTTAATGAACGGAACTTAAGCTCAGAAGGTAAAACATTTCACAAACATTATAAAACAGGGGGAGGAGTATTTCGCCCCGCCAAGTGTTTTTTCTTTTGATAATCAAATTCCTACAACCTCTAGCTGTTTGGACTCAATTGTGGACCTGCAAGCTCTCTTAGGGCAGCAAGTGGGAATCTCGACTGTGAACCATCTTATTCGAGACTCACTTCCTTCTAATCTGGACTACACCTTAAGGATGACTACGATGAAAAATGCTATTTTAACTCATTTCTCTTTTCTGATTGCTCCTTAGTACGGCCTTCGAATAACGAGTCGAGAAATGGAGACCCCCAAATGCCTATAATTGTGATAGAACCATGTGATGAAGATCTGCTGGAGATAGAAATATTAATACCCCCGAATTCATCATACGAATTGAATAAAATATCAGAGGAACAGAATCAAGACTTGGGGTGTGAGGAGTCTCCTTTAGAGTCCGCCAAGGTGGCTGAACTTTCTCCATGTAAGCAGCCGCAAGTGCAAGCTGAATCAAATACAACCTTGATTCCTCCAACAATTACCGCCCTGAATTTTGTATTAAGTTAATTGGTGAAGGTTTTTGAAACCATTAAACTAGAGGTACAGCAACACACAGGCATATTGCTAGAAATAACGAAGGAACTTGAGCTTAATGATATCATGATGACGGCAATCAAATCAGCAGTTAACAAAGGTTTGGGAGAAATTCAAAAGGAATCCCGGAAAACCTCCAATGAACAAGCAGCACAATTGGATCTGCTTACAGATCAGTGTGGGAATTTGACAATTGAACTAGGGGCTCTGGTGGAGAGATTAAATCCCCTTCCGATTGGTAATGAGGGAAGATGTGATCCCGGGCCTTCAGCTATGGCTCCAGAGCCACCACTTGATGACTCCCCTTTATCAGCTTCAGTGATGGAGGAATTCTTGTGGATGGCTCAAGTCATAGACTTGGATGCTACCTGTAAGGATATTGACCATGAGCTCCCAGGAAATGTCCCCACAAATGCTGAGGTTTTGGAAGGGAAAGTCAAATAGAAATTGTCAGACAAATCTAAAAAAAAAAGAAATAAAATGGTAAAGGAAGGTTCCAAAAGTTCACAAGCTCCGGTGAGCCGTCAGACCAAAGGTAAGAGGAAACATTTGACAACTGATTCAAATAGTTTTGTGAAGAATTTAAAGGCAAAGGTAGGAGAGGAGGAAAGAGAAGATAAAGAAAAGGCCCCCAAAAAGGGAAAAGGGCTAAAAGGAAAGAAGATGAAGAAAATAAATGAGATTACAGTGGTTGAAATAAGGAAAACCACAGTGGGTAGCCAAACGGACATAATTGAACCACCAAAGAGAATTGCCCCAATTTTCCTGTTTGCAAAGCAAAAAACCAACCCCTTGAAACCTGCAATAAAAATAGCCCCTATCTTTTTAAAAGCTAAACAAGACTCAGAGGTAGGTCAAGGGGGAAATCCAGCTATAAGAGTGGGGTTGCCAGCAGTAGAGGTTTCTACCCAGCCAGAAGGCTTGGCACTATCGACCCCACAAATTAGGGTGAACACAGAATTGCATCAGATCCCTCCCCGACTGGGGGATGGGATAGGCTCAAAGGACTGTCTTCCGGTGCAACCATTGCCGGATCCAAACCTGGAGACTCTCAACAAAAAACTTAATACCATGAAACAATCCAAATAGCTGAAAGTATATGTGTCAAGAACATGTCCCACTACTCAAATGGGAGTTCCCCTGAATCGCTCTAGGATTCTCTCCGAAATGAAGCTAATCCCAGGCCCAAAATATTTTTCTACAGCCGATATTGAGGTGGTTAAATTCCCTTTTCCCGCAGATACCAACATTGCAGAAGTGGTGCTAAGGTCAAACGTCGGACTGGAATCAATCAAGGGGGAGACAGAGGCATGGGGAAAAAGGGGGTTTAAGGTATCAAAACTATACCCGACCTTAAAGTACAATCTTGCTGCAAGGGAACCAGTTGTGTAAGCAAAGTGCAACTAGCAAAAATGGCACTGGTTCTCCTTCAAAGGCTGTATGGGAAATGGTTCCAGAGATAGTAGTTCTCCTTAAAATGGGCATCCAACAGCAGAGCCTCTAGTAAAAGATCATCTTGGGGTACTCTCATGGAACACTAGAGGCTATAACTTTCTCTCCCAGGAGCCGAGAAAAACCTCTATCTTTGGGTCATTTGATTTGATTTTGTTTCAGGAAACTTGGCTTACTTGTGCAATTGGGGTAGACAAATTTTCTACATTCCAACAACTGGCTTCTGGGTCTGAAGGAGGCAGACCTTCGGGTGTCTGATAATTGCCTGTAAAACTGATGCTTTTTATGTTTCTAGGATGTTATCAAATGAAATGCAAGGCATCTTGATAGCAAGGAGTATAAGGGTCCCAAATCTGGTTCGAGCTGGATTATTGTAAATCTGTACTGGAATTGTCGGTGGCTGTCTTTATACGATTTTTTGCAAAATTTATCTGATATGCTAGTTGATGTATTATTTCAATTTCCTTTGGATGAATTAATAGTAGCGGGAGACTTTAATTCAAAATGTCTAATGACAAAAGATCAAGACTCAGGAAAGACTCGACATCAAACACCTAATGGATCAGCATGGGTTAACTTCATGAAGGGTTGGGATTTATGGATGTTCAATGGAAATGTCAGGGGTGATATCCCGAGTCTCCCTACCTGGCGTAGGAGAACATCCTTTTCAACAATTGACTATTTCTTTGCTTCCAGAAAAAATATTTGAAAATTGTGTGATGTTTCAGGTGGAAGAAGGGAATGCTGATGACCATGCAATGATCAAACTATCATTGGATGTTAATCACGCCTCAATTGTCTCTCTCTACTAGTGTAAATTATCTGTTAACATGGCAGGTAACTGTATTAGGAAATTTGATGGGGGGGGTAGGAGACTGACTAGCAGACTTAAAGACATGGTTGCTAACTTGTCCGTGGAACAAATCTCTGAATATTGTGAACCCTCTAGTCTCCATTTATTTTTTATTAGATCTGGACCCTCAGGGGTCGAACACCCAGAAACCCCAGTTCTTGAATAAACATGTTTTCAATGCCCAGATGTTGGAACAAAAGAAAACTATAAGACACCAAAAAGCAGCCTTAAAAAAGCAAAACTTGATATAAAAACTTATGAGACAGCACTCAGACTTATTAAAAACCAGTACAGAAATTGGTTTCGGTTATTTAGGTTGTCCATCTTGCAACATGATGGAGAACTAATGCTCCGGTCCCTAAACCAGAGAAATTCAAGAAAATTCTGGGCTATTGTGGGGGCTAAACAAGATTCAGCTGTGTGCAATCAAGATGCCCTTATACAAGAACAACCTGGTTTGACTAATTCTCTCAGGTTTATGGGTCCATAGGCTCCCCAGCCCCAGAGATAAAGGCAAATGTTCAGTGGTCCTTAATCTAGAAAAGCACTTTTAATAAAGAATTCCTCCACCTCTAGAGTGGCCGGTCCTAACGGCCTTAGTAACTCAACCCTGAAAATGAACTCAGAGTTGTGGGCTCAGGTACTCAAACTGCTATTTGATCAAATAATCACGTTAAAAGAACTCACAGAATCGTGGAAAAATTCGATCATGATCCCGATCTATAAAAAAGGGGATAGACTCTTGGCCTCTAACTATCGACCAATTTCGCCACAAGATGCCGACAGCAAAATCTTTGTCAGACTAATACTAAGGGAGTTGGAGGAATGGGCTAAGTTAAATGGAATCGTGCCAAAACAGCAAACTTGTTTCAGGAAGGGACTATCCACCTCCCTTAATGGTTTGGTTCTCAGTTATTTGAATGCAGACTCTGGACACAAGGGTGGCTTGCCTCTCTTTGGGCCTTGGATTGACATCTCCCAAGCCTTTGACACTGTTAACAGGTGTATCTTGTGGAAGAAATTGCATGCTTGGGGGGTTCCCTCTAATCTCTTTATCTTGATTGAATTACATCAAAATACCAAGATGAGAGTTAGATTATCCAGGGCGGGCTTACTATCTGGACCGATACGGGTTGATAGAGGGGTTCGTCAGGGCTGCTTAATAGCGCCTTTGCTTTTTATCCTCTTTATGGCTGACTTCGATCAACATCTAAATGAGAGTAGTCTAGTATTGCCATGCATCGGCTCAACTAAAATCAGCTGGTTGACATATGCTGCTGACGTGGTGGTACTGCATCACTCTCAGGTGGGAGGTGTTGTCCACCTTGGAGGCTTATGCCCGAAATAACGATCTCACGATAAATCCAAAAAAGTCCAAGATCCTGATATTTAAACATCCGAACAGAAGAATAAAGAATTATTCATGGGAAATGGGCCACCTCCCCATTGATGTTATCTCTGGGCTGATCTATTTGGGATGAACAATTAAGTCATACCCAATGAAAATACATCTGCTTGAAACTATTAGTTTAAAAACTACTAAGTTGGGGGCTCAGATAAAATGCAATAAGAATAAGGTTCTGTACATTTTCAATATTACCATTGGTGAAATTCCATCTAGGAAAGGTGGTTCCTGTTATTCTGTTAGGTATGGATACAAATTCGCTCTCTATGGACTTGAATTGGGATATAATAGAGGCAGAGCTTTGGAAAAAACATTATCCCTCCTGAACTGTGTTCCTATTGTGTCCCTCAGATATGAATTGGGTCTCTCCTCCCTAAGATCGTGGCTGGAGTGGAAGTGGATTTCTCTGAACAGGTCACTCTTGGATCCTCCAAAGGGTTCACTGTACGAGGACTTGTCCCTCCTAATGCATTGTAATGGTAATCGGTTCCTTGAAAAATTAAAGCTCAGATGTTCAGTGTTACTGATTAACTCAGATTGTACATTAGAACTCCTCATACAAAATTCAACAAAAGTAAAAGAGCGGTTGAAAATTTGGGATTGGCTAGAAACAGGAGAAAAGACGAGGAGGGCTAAGTTGTCAATATCATTTTCCGCTATGGGTAAAAAGAGGGCGGTTTTACCTCCCTATCTGACCAAATATCCAGACCTGAGATCAAGGGAACTCTTTCTAAGATTTAGATTGAACATACTCATACTTTAGAAATTTGATTTTTTAGAGACAAAGACCTTTCTGATGATTGTTGTGATAAATGATGCTAAAGAAAAGCAAACAATGAAACATTTGTTATCTAGGTGTTTAGGCACCTGGGATTCGAGAGTTGCCAGGCTTAAAAGATTTGTTCATGATGTTCGGTGGTTAGGCATGGATGAATTTTGGCTTAGATTATCATCTGGTAATGAAATATTCTTGACAGAAGTGGTCAGAATTTTAAGAGATTTAAATCTGGATGGCAATTAAGAATTGTGATTTGTTAATAGTTGTAATTGTGTTGTTTATTCTGTTTTTCTCTTTTCATGTTGTAAATAGTTTTGTTTCCTTTTTCTTTTCTCTTTTGTGTTAAAAATGTGTGAACAATCAAAAAACTTTCGGCTAATCCACAATAAAACATAAAAAATGTAAAAAAAAACTTTGGAGGAAAACATGTTGGTTAAACAATTGGAAGAATACTGGGCCCCTACCACTAGGCACAGTTCTGTGTGAGAATCCATCCCCACCTGGGCAGCCTGTAAATAAGTATATTGACAAGCTCAGTCCATATATTGTTTAGCAGAGTCTTATTTTCTTCTACAAATGTTCTACTAACCAAATGTACCTAGTTTAGCAGAGTGCGGCGACGGGTCGCCGACAGATCCTTCTTGAGTGAACTCCCTTTAAGGCAGGGGCGACGGATCGTCGAGATTCCTCGAAGAAAGGGTTGGACAAGGTTGTCAAGGCAGCAGCTTCAGTCCTGGTGGTGCACGCCGATGATCGGTCGTCGACATACTGCAAAGATGAGGCGTGCGGGGCACCTCGACGACGATACTTAGCTGCCGCAAAGAGTCAATGAAGAACGTAGACCCAGCAAGGGCATCAGGTCGTCGGTGTTTGGCGTCAGCGATTGGGACTCGACCACGGCTGGCTTTCGGATCTTCGTCAGCGTCTTTGAGGAATTCAGGTGGTGGGAAACCCACCAGCAGATTCTCCTCGGTTCGTCAGCGACCCTGACTTTCTCCAGCAGGACAAAGCAGTCGACGGTGATGAGCAAGGGAGTCCTGGATTCAAATGTCTTAGGCAATGGAGCGTTACAGCTCCGGTCAGCGACGATAGTCGTCGACGGTGTGATGCTGGAAATGCATTGGAAGGACCGGGCCTCCCTGTCTTTGTCCTGTAGTCCTTTCTCATGTATGTTCCGTATTGTTTTCTGCCCAGGAGTCCATGTGGCACTAATGGCAGTGCAGCTCTTCCTCTTTAGCATACCCTCATGGCACCCATGGGTGGGGTTACAACTCTGTACCCCTAGCGTATATTTTTGGGCACCTGTGTGTGGCCCACATAGCAGGGTATGGGCTGGTGGCAGCTCCATGCTGAATTTGACAGGTGCTCTGAGTATCCTCCATTTTGGGATACCCAGGCCCTGCCAGTGGAATCAGCCGATTCCTGATAGAAGACAAGATGGCCCCTGTGGCCTCTTGCTTTCTATTGCCCTTACCAAGTTTTTCCCAAAGTCCTGGGAAGCCCTGACTCTGTCCTTTCCCCCTGACAGGCTGTTGGGCGGAATTTCCATAGATGGTATTGTGGGGAAGTCCAGGCCAGACTGGCTGGAGCCTTCCCATTGACTGTATGTTGTGGGTACGCCCTTGGGGTGGTACCTGGGTGAATCGAGTGTGTGACCAATATGCACTTCTTGTTTTGGGTGTCTGGTTTCTGGTATGTGACACAAAGACTGAGACAGCCCTGCTTGAAACTGAGATGAATGCAGTGTGGAGTGCCGAATGGCTGGGAACCTATCCCAATACACATTCCTTGTTGTGAGTGTCTGGAGGGAGGAGAATGGCCTGAATGCACTGTGAGCCCGATTGGCTGCTGACTGCATGAATGCCCTTCTGAATGATTGGTTGCCCGAGTGTGACCCAGCAGAGTGAATGGGAGATGATCAGTATATCTGGGGGCCTTTCTCTGATGGAAATCGTTCAGAAGCTGAAGTTGATACTTGATGCTTAACCTTGAATCCCACTGGAAGAAGGAGAATTGCTTCCGCTCCACTTCTAACCTCCTATTCTTCTTTATTTGCAGTTGCCTTTCCTGCTCTTCTTCTGCTTTTCTCCTTGCTATGTCTTCTAGCTCTCTGTTTTCTTTTCTCTTTTTTCCCTTTCCTCTATCTCTCGTGCTTCTGTTAGCTCCCTTTCCTTTTACAGTCTTTCCCTTTCTTGCTCCTCTTCCCTGACCATTTGTTGCTATGCACATTTAGAAAAACCTCTGTCTTTGGGCCATGTCTTTGTCAATTAACTAGAGTTCCCAGCCCTTTAAAATGAGGTAGCAATATCCTTTAGATGGATGGGGATGCAGAAATTATTCAAACATCAATAATAGAAACAACTCAAGTAGTTGGCAAAAGGATAACTGTTTTAATATCAATTATCTAAAACAGGGAGTACATCAGACATCAACAAAAGTCTCAGTGCGAAATCTCTCAATGCATCTTAGAAAAAAGCTTGTTTATATAACAGAAAATCGTCATAGGTGACTTTAACCTGCGTATTACTAACGTCATACTACGTGGCAAAATACAAAAACCTAGTGGCAAGTGTGATAGGGTCTAAGAAAACATCTAAGTATATGATCCATACTCGTTTAGGCAGTGGAATAAAGTGATAGGGTTCTTAACATCAGGTGGGGCAACTAAACCATCCCTTCAAGCCGGTCACTATGAATGTCATGAAATATACAATGTTCTATTGGCTAAATAACTATAGGACCCTTAATCGTGCGGTTCCCTATCATTGGCTGGCTTCTAACCTCCGTCAGTACCTTCCCACCTACGTATAGCAGCACGCAGGCTAAGCATCCAGGTGCTGGTGAGCTTGTCTTAACCATGGCTTCCCACCAATTAGCATAACCATCCATCATCACCTCAGAGGTCTGCTGTCAATTAGGAATTTGAACTTGTGCTTGGGAGTGTTCTTTGCTCTGGGAAAGTGAAAGCACACTCTGCCCTTGTGCATAGGAGTGACCATCATGCTCGTTCAACTTCTCCCCATGTGACTGAAGACCACGAAATTGAGATTCTAGTGTATTAAAATACTGTTTTCTAATATACCTCTGATGTCTTTTTGTTTTTGTCTATGCCTCCAGAACCGGAGTTTCATTCTTTCACACGATTTGTATCCAATGTCAGCTCACCCCAGACTGATACAGCCTTGCCTCATCCAGCCTCGTCTTTCTGAGATTTGCCTAGAATTCAATTGTTTTTCTAACTGCGACATGCTGGCGAAACAGCCTCACTGCTTTTGCTCAGCTCTGCTATTGTACGTAGTGGGATCATCCATTCCTTACTGGCTCATACATATGTATATATTGGCGCATGCTGCAATCTATTCACTATAAAGCTAGCCTCAGGAATACTTTGTCTGCTTGCATTTCTTTGCATATGTACACGTGTAAAACAGCTCGATATTTTCATCTATCTCGTTGGCATAAGCTTCTTCATCTTGATCCCAAAATGATACTTATCTTTGATACTTTCTTTATCCTTTATAGAAATGCCTGCACTTGCGGCTTTACCGGCCTTGAAGGCTCAAAGTACAACTCCACTTGTAAGCCTCTCAAGTTCCAACCAAATGGTACAATACTGATTTTCAATCACAATTGGCAAACAATCTGTCACGCTCACCTGAATCTCCGCAGGAGCGATGGATTCCTTCGACCTCTACTCTGCTCTCCCCTCACCCGGAAACCAGCTCTTTCTCCCTTCACCGGGCTTCTATCTGTGAGACAAAGAATGGGTTTACAATAGTGCACAGACCCAGAGACCCTCCCTTGAGACTTCCCGTTGGTTCAAGTGCAGTGTCTAAAAGGGGGGGTTCACCTCTTGTTTTAGGAAGGTGGGCTCTCCTTCCTGGCTCTGCAGGGGCGCTATGGTGTGGGCCGGATGGTTGCCGTGCTGGCTAGAAGCTGTTCTCCTTGCTTGTTCTGGTGATGCTGCGGAGAAGAATGGCACAGCCGTTCCCCTTATGAGTGGCTGGAAAGCGTTCAAAAGTCCTGAATAAAGTTCCAGGGCCAGTTACTTCACTGACCCTTAGTACATATAATGTCCAATGTCCTCGGATTTCCCAGTTGCTTCAATGGGTTCGAAAGGAAGATGTGCAGGTTTGTATTGTCTTTGTGGATCTTGCTCACTGAGTGTCTATAAAGGCTAACCTGTCTCTCTTGTGTTTTCTTTTCTTTGCAGATTGCCAAAGGAAGGTCCAACGGGCGATGAAGATCAGAAGACCCATAACTCGGACAAGCGGTGATGATCAGAAGGACCGCGAGTGAAGAATGAAGCTGCCGACACCGTCAGAGCGCCACGGAAAGGTGAGTAGAGACTGGCGCTGTACTAATGCTTCTGTTCTTTTCTCTTTCAGATGCGGAGCTCGTAGTAGTGAAGATGGAGGCCCAGTCGGGCTCCGGAACTGCAGGTAAGCCGTAGAAGACTCCAGGGATTGGGATCAGGTAAGCGCGTGCTCGATGCAACAGAGGAATACACGAAGCAAGTCTTGTTCTTTGGGCGTGGCTTTTAAAGGGAGCCTCGCCCAAAGACTAGAGCGTTGCATTAGTTCTGGATTGGCCAAAAAGGGGTCCATTCTAGTGGAACAGGAAGTCTCATGTTATTCTATGGCCGCAGAGGTTTTCATTGGCTGACATGGATATTAACCCTGATTTTGCTCTCCATGCTTTCACCCACAATGTACCTGCCCGTCTTCCCTTCTGCCTACCATGAACTGGATATGAGGGTGACTTGATAATGTCCCCTAGTCTGGTGCCCATGACAATATCCACCAGGTTCTACTGCATCCTGTAAACTTCCAGTCCTATTGAACAACCTCACTGGTGACGTCACCACTACCATATAGGATTAGGTTTCAATACTTGATATTTTCAACAGATGTGTCTGCTCATGACCTGCCCCAAACACAATGACAAACACAACATAACAGACGGCTGCCTTCTTGTCTCATAACAGGGAAATCCAATAAATCACATGGTCCCTTTTCTATAACATCACCTTATAGAATTGCACTCCTGCACGGTAAAACAGGAAACCACGTTCTGCGATATGAGGTAATTTCTTCCACTAACCAATATGCCGAGGTAAACCTTTAAATATTCATCCATGAACCAAGCTAACTTGCCTAACTCATTATATCTATGTTTTTTCCTTTTTTTCCATAGGTTTTTTATCTGCAAGCTAAACTGACTGTCTAAGCTGACCGCCCAAACTGACCGCCTAATAAACAGATATCCTTACATCAAACAAAAACTTCAACAACACCAAACAGACATTTCCTCCCCACATTTGCCTTAAAGTTGAGTTTACACTTACACTCCATGATCCACTGGAGTCTTTCGGACACCGACTTGCCACTCTGCTGTCCGGTCTGATAGGCACCCCATGGGAAACATGAGGAATTTACCTGCAAAGGCAGCTCCTGTCAACCTTTTCTTTACACACGTGTGGTTTTAGGGATCAATTTCCGCAGGTGGCCCCATAACCCCTCAGGCATGTGGTGGCATGAGCCAGTTTCTTGATGAATAATCCTAGCGACCCTTCTCTGCTACCACTTTGTAAAGGTGGGCAGGGCTTTTTAACAGTCACCTCAATTATCAGCTGAGAACACTTGGGCCCATCAAAGACTCCCCGCCACAAAACTCAGACATGGGGCAAAGTTACTGCCTTTTATTATCAAACAAAATGAAAGGGATTACACCAGAATACACGTATCCTCCGGAGCTCTCGACTTCGAAGCATGAGTCACCCGGTTGTATCCCAATGTGATGTCACAAATCCAGGTTCCATTGCAGGAAAATATCACACATTCACATTGGTCAGTTTGGGAAGGATACATATGGGAACTATATGACGTAGTACTAAAATTGGACAGCCATGTCTAGGGACCCCTCCTAGGACAACCCATAGTATTGTTAATCTTACAATGTTGCAGGGTCGCAGACAGACCATTGGCTCTTGCAACAAACTATCCCCACATGAAACGAGAATCTGGATTAGTCAGGATGTGTCCTGGGCAGTTACCAGACGGAGTACCTTTTCAAGGCAAATGTAATGAACATGGAGGTACAAAGTGTTCCCTAATGTTGCAATCTCTGATCACCTAAGCCTGGAAGAGTACAGTCAGCAGCTTATGGGCAACACTTGTAGCTTTTTCCCTTCTGGTTCCATGGGAACAGTCCTCTTCGTCTACCTTGGCTGCCTGGTTATTGCTCTTTTCGGCTGGGTCACGTGTGTGGAAAATCTGAAGCTTTCCTACTCGTAATTAGGAGGATTTTGGCCCGATTTTCTGCAGGTGGCTCATGGTCTTGGTAACAGGAACCTTTCGTATCCACTTGTCATTGGCGGAGTGTCTCGCTTCTGCTCGCCTCAGTCTGTGGTGATCATGTCAGCTTGTGCATGTACTCGAAGCCTTTCTCCCCTTTGCCATCCATTTCAGAGACCTATAGCTTTCATATCATTCCCTATGGCTTCTCTTATATATGAACATCTTGCTGTTTCTGCTTCAGCGAAATATATGAATATATAGAGATATGTATATATCCATCCTACACCTGGGTGAGTCATAAGCATGTGCTTCATGCCTATATGCAACAAACTAGTGCATGTTTGTGTAACTTCATGAAGGGATGAATATGTACTTCATGTTTAATGTGGCTATGTCGTGATATCAGCGATGATTTCATTGATTTCTGGCTTTGCGGTCAGTCGACCTGCTCGATCAATGTCATTTCCATATCATCCAAGTCATCGATTGGGTACGGTCTGAAAGGCTGATTGACTAACACTTCTCACACCTACGATACATTGAAGTTTGTGAAGGGCCTAGAAGTGAGGCACATCTATTGTTTCTCGGACTTCATGCTGAGGGTCGTGGGGGAGGCATGACGGTTACATTTTGCCCACCATCTACAGTTCCCCTCTACCTTACATTTGGTGCAAATATTCTCACTTCTACCCATTTTAAGTAATACTGTTGGGGGTGTAGTAGACTCTATGCAAGATCTTTTAGTGAATGTCCCTTAACCTTGATTCGATGGCTATCCCGTTTTTGGCCTCTGTGGCGCTATCACAATCTCACTCCTCCAAGGGATCCAAGTCTCCCATCTTTCCCTTGTTGTTGTGCTGGCTAACCATCTATATGCCATGGCAATTGACTTGGTCTCCAACTTTTCAGTAGCAACCAGATTCAGTAGGGGGAATCCCAGGGAAGCTCTGGCCTATCCCTAAATCGTGGACCGATAGCATGTCTCAGCTGTATATATTGAAAAAGCATGGTGGAAGGTATACCATGTGTGCCCTCAGCTCCTTAAATGGCCTTATGGCCTGTGCATTTACCACATCCCCCATTGTCCGTAGCCAGTTATCAGTGCAGCCCTGTTGTCCCTGGACCGCCTTGAGCTCAGGAAGTAGTCTATTTCCCCACAGTGGCTGATTTAGCACCAACTTGTCGCCCTCCCTGGTTTTCCGAAATAGTATATGTCAGACCCTAGCCGCCATGTCACACAAAGAAATTCCAACGCTGTAAAAAATAAATTAATAGACTGTAGTCCTAATTTACATAGTATCCAAAGAAAGATATCCTAATTATTCTTCCTTGAAGCAACCTGAGATAATCAGAGAGGAATCTAACACAATATAAAGCCAAATTAAAAAGACATTTTCAAAAAGTTTATTTCACAAAAACAAGAAAAGAAAATTGTGATATCAAGCTGACATAAAATTTACAGTGAAAAATAGGGTGCATTTAAGAAATGAATGGGAGAACCAAGATTTATTTTCTTTGGAGAACAAATATATGAAAAAAAACATCAATAAGATGTTCAATACATATAAACCAGGGTGTACATTGACAAATTTGCCATAGTTTAACATTTAAATGAGAACAAAAAATATATATAAAAAGAAAAAACAATTCAATGTATTTATGCAAAAGTGTAAATTCACTTGTACAGGTCTGCCAACGTAAACTTTTCACAATATTCAAGTTGAAAAGAAAGGGTCTCAAAGAAATGATGTTGGAAACGAAGTTAATGTTCCAACAGAAAAATACCACATTTACGTTTCGGCGGGCCACCTTTAAGACCACTGATGTTAAAGAAACGCCTTCCTCGGGGCAGAGTAAGTAATGATAATCCCCAAATGAATGTAGGGGGAATTCTTCAAGACAGGGTTTCGAGATGTCAGAGTCACCTCGGTGTCAAGCATGGGCAACAGTATCTAGTCGAGGACCAGAGACACGCACTCAAATCAAAAACCTGGGTAAATACATTGCCTTCAGCTCTGGAAAAAGATTAAATCCTGAAGCATTAGGTGCCAGATCCATATAAAGAGGGTAATAATTTAGTGAAACTTTTAAATCTTCGCTGGAAAATGGATGCCCAGAATTGCTTAGTTCTTTTGCAAATTACATATTCCCCATAGGTAAACAATGGTTAGTTCCATTGGCGGTAGTGAAAACCCTCAGCAATGGAGGAGTTAAAGCTGCGCGTGAAACACTGCAGGCAATCTTTGCGAGTGCACGCGGAGGTCTAGCCACCAACCTCCCTGTCTGGGGGGGAAGTCCCCATGGGCATCTTCTGTCATATAGAACCTGCTCAGGTGTAAGCCGCCCCATTCCTGATATCTCAAGGTTAATGACAGGATTGCCTCTATCCAGAAGGAACCAATGATTTGCCGCCATCCGCTGCCTAGCCCAAAAATACTTTTGCAAGTTTTGCAAATTCAGTCCACCATCCCAAATAGAATTCATTAACATATACAGGGCTATCGTGGGGGTAGCCGAGCCCCACAGCAGCTTCCTAAGGCCTCTGTCCAATTTATCAAAGTCTGCCGATTGTATCTGGAATGGAGTGGCTTGCATAAGGAAAAGGTCTTCCTCTTTAAGACAGCCACCCTAACCAGGAGTGACAAGGGGAGATGCGCCCACGTCTCGACATCACTGAGGAAGCTTGCTCCCACCAGCCGCAGCTAAGCTGGAAAAGCTCTTTCCTATTTTCTGCAATCCTGACCCATAGGTATTGGAATGACTCTCTGGTGGAAATCAAGCCTTCCCACAAAGCATGGTCCTCCATTTCTCCAGTGAGAAGATAATATACCGACTTTCCCGAACTGACCTGCACTCCATTGGACTCAGGGTTGCTCACATGTATCAGAATATCATCTGCCAACTGCCCACTTGAGACCTGTCTCTTACCAACTCGTGGCTCAATTAGGAGAGTGAAGAAGGACACAGACAGCAGATTCAAATCTTAAAATGAACACTTTTTATTAACTTAAATGTCAGGATGGAAAAAGACCTTACTTGCCCTATACTAAGGTCAGATTTCCCTACCTAGAGAAAACTAGGGAACATCTGAGTCAAGAAGTTCAACTGAAGAACCTGTCTGTATCCATAACGTACACTTGCCAGCCAAAACTAATTCTATAGAAAGTGTAGGGATATCAACAAGCAAAAGAAAATAGTGTTTATCACCCAAAGTTCTGAGCTTCTTCCAGCTCGCAGATTCTGTTCCACCCTCTTCTCCAAGTGTAAAAACAGTTGTATAACAAAGTCTCAAAGTTCTCCTTTCTAAACTAAAAAAACAAAGTAAATAGTTTAAGGCATGACCCAGGGTTCTCTTCCCCAAGTTAAAGCTGCTCCCAACAAAATCACTGGGGTTTACCTCCCCCAAGTTCAGAATAGTCCACAATGTAAGCAGTGGGGTTCCCTTAACCAAGTTTAGAATAGTTCACAATGGAAGCACTGCTCTCTTGTAGTACTTCACTTATAGTTGGAGTTGATTTTATCCCCTTCAATGCATTCAGTGGAGTACTCTTCTCCACCTTTGTTTCACGTCAATATTTACAAAAAAGCCACCTGCTTTGTTTTAAATTGATTTGAAGTTTAAAGAGGTTCAAGTATTTTATAAAGTTGAATAATTAAGATTTTCACCATTAAAATGTTAGTTTCTCAGATCGGAACCGTGCAAAACTGCTCCTTCTCCTTTAAAGTGCGCGCTCCCTTTAACAGTATAGATAATGGTGAATTTTAATGGACAATTCAAACAGAGACTTTCAACAACGTGTTCTGTTCTGTTCAGACCCATGCAACCACTCTGCTTCAATGTATACAATCGCAATCACTGAAGAATAGTTCAGAGTGCTCGCAGTCAGTTTCACACCAGGTTTCCTGCTTTCTGAAACTCACCAGTTTCTTCCGTAGGCGTTCCACATATCACATTGGACTTGCTTCGATTTGGTTGTCTCCAGGGTTCCTTCCTCTGCCCCTGGGAAATGCCTACGCTATTGCAGCACTGCGATAGAACGAGCACTCTGCTTTTTTATTAGAAAGCTGGACTTTCATCATGCCACCTTTCCTTGCCATGCAGTTGTGCCAGAGAACTCCGGTTCTCACACATTTTCGGATTGCGAGCTCCTGCATCCTCTGGTATTCCAACTCTTTTTACTCAGCAGCTCTGCATGCAATGCCTCCCAGCAGTGTCTATCCTTTCTCTCCCTCTCTTTGCTCTTTTGGTTTCCCGGCTTTTATACATATATGGTTTGTGAATGAGCTGCAAGTGTGAGTCCTCTCTTACAATTGCCTGACCACAATTAGGCTTATTAGTGGGACATGCCTGATCTTAAAAGTGGTATTCCTTTGAGGCCCTCTTCCTTGTCTCAGTATCAGAGTGGTGTAGTTGCATGTTAGTGTGTATGCCTCCTAGTTGCCTCTTCCTCATTTGAGTACTAGAGTGACATGACTGAGACAAAATAAGGGAAGCTGATTTGCAACATCCAGTTAAAGCAGGAGCCTTCATCTGGAATGGAATTCCTGCCCCTCACCGCCTTGAGCTGGATCTTCTTAAATTCCAGAAGCTTCACAAGACCCTTCTTTTCTCCGCCTCCTTCCCCTTCCCCAACCCCCTGATAGCCCCACCTGCCTCTATGTCTGGTGGCCTGTTCCCTCATGAGCCTTCACGGGCAGGCCCTCCTTTGAACAGTCTCCCCTTACCCTTTACTATCCCTTGCCCTCAGACACCCTTCCCAAACTAGCCCACTGAGTCTGGTCCACCTCCCCTGCCCCGCACTAGTTGACCCCTACCACTCTGCCTGAGCACTTGCCCTTGTGCATCTCCCTCAGCACTTGACAAGCCCCTTGCCCCTCCCCTTGCACTGCTCCCTCTTCCCCTCTCTCTGCACCTTCTCATAGTGCACTTGCACAATCTGAATGTCACAAGGCCTAGTAGGACTGCTACTGTGTTTTTATTCTCCCCCTCTTCCTCCCCCCATTGTCTCTTGGCACCTGGAAACACTTTTTGATGTATAGGTGCCTTACAAATGCTCAAAAAATAAATAGATACATACAATAAATAACGAAATTATTAGGTGGGCTGTTATTATGAAAATGGAGATACAATGCCCCCCCCACTCCCAGTCCCTAAGGACCCTCCAAAGGCAATGACCTTTCCCTGTCCTCCTGCCCAGAGGACTCAAAAGGAATAGGAGTGAGAATACCCTCAGGTTTCTCACATACCCTTCCCCAATGCAGGTTGGACTGAGGTGCTTCACATGGACTCCAGTAAAGTAAGTTCACGTTACCTTGCTCCTGACTTTTCCAGTGGTCAACTGTGAAGCGATACGGTTGAAGGTCCAAGAAACCCTGCATTTTCACTAAGCGAGGAGATCCATGTTTAGAAATAGTGGAAATTATTTGGGCTACCTGTGAGACCCATTGATCAAACTGGGGTATATCCCCTCCCAGGACCAACTGTGCTGGCAAATTGGAAATCACTTCTACAGTCAGTTCTAGTTTTTCCCCCAAAATTGTAATAGGGATCTGGGTCAACGGGTACCTCTTCATATGGCCATGTACATAGGTCGCTTTCTCTCTTCCTATTTTCGTCCACCCTTGAGGAAGTAACCCGGTTCTTATGACACTTTCCTTACTTCCGGTATCCAATTCTGCCCAGAGATGTTTTTCTTCTAAGATAACACGGACTTTGTATGAGGTCTTCCCTCCAGTATATAAAAAGGCATGTTTTTTCGGGCTCCTACCATTTCCTTCCCTGCTTTTTAGATTTCTTAAGGTTATTCATCACTGCTAATATTCCATCCCCATACTGTATATATAACCCATTATCATATGATGATTCCAGTTTCTCCTCTCCATTTTCTTGAATCTGTTTGGGTCTATTAGACAATGGAAGACTAGGGGTCTCAATTAGATTCACAAAGGACAGGACAATAGTTTGTAATGTGTCCATACTAATGTGTCCATACCTTTTCCAGGAATAACATGTCTGATAGGGATCAAGAAGTTGATTTATCACGGAATGGTAATCCCCTTTCTCTGCTTGTTCCCCTACAAGTTTAGCTCTTATTGTCTCCTGTTTTGAAGCGGTTGTTATCTGGGGAAGATAGATGTTCAATAACTCTGTTAAGGGCAATGGAACATCAATTAATGATGGATCAGTATTCTCTAGGTTCTTTTTAGAAATACCTACTGAGATTAGATTTATTTCTTCTTTCTCCCTGGTTTTGGGAATTCTTACACTCTCTAACGAAGTGACTGATTCTGGTAACGTATGCTCGCTGCAAGAGTATTGCCTTTCTGTTTCCAAAGGGGCAAACCTAAGAGTCTCATTTCTCTATTTACTGGACATTTTCTCTCATCAACTTTCTCCCAAGGATGAATAGGAACAAGGGTCCCATAAGACTTCTCTGGGACAGGCATGGTATCAAGAGAGGAACAGAAGCAGGTGATATAGTTCTTAAATGTTTATTAAAAATATTTAAGGTTGGTGTAATGCATATCTTGCCCTATCTCTAGTTTGGGTTTTGCCTTAACTGATGTTTCTAAGGATGGCTGAGGTCTGTAAGTCCCAACACTAAGTCTGTCTATGTCAAACCTATGCGTGCCCTCCCTCTGGAAATACATTTTGTGCAGGCTTTCTCTAAAAGAAAAATAGTGTTAAAAAAAGAAGTGTAAAACAAGACTGGATTCTGGTTGCCTTCTCGTCAGGTTCAGCTTTGCCAGTTTAAATACAGTTCAACTAAAAGTGCCCTTGGAATCTCACATGCAAGTTTCTTGTAGCTTCAAAACAAATCAGTTCACAAAGTTCCTAAATTCTCTTTGGGTTTCTCCTTTCCCAAGCTTCTCATGTTTTACAGTTCGGTTTGGGCCTCTCAGGGTTCCCTTCACAAGCTTAAGTCCCTTTGGTCCTATAATTTACAAAAGGTCACTGACTTTCTAGGGGGCTCCCTTCCCCAACCTTCTTAAACCTCACAATTACTGTAGGCCTCTCAGGGTTCCTTTACCCAAGCTTAGGCCTCTCAGGTTTCAAAAGTTTAGCTCAAAATCGCTCTTGGGCCTCTCAGGGTTCCCTTCCCGAAACCTAGGAACCTCTGGTTTCAAAGGTCTGTCTAACAGTTTCTTTTGGGACTCTAAGTGTTCCCTTCCCCAAGTTTAGGCCCCTCTGGTTGAAGATTCACCACAAGGTTCACCAAAACACAAAGTTCTGCTTTCCATAATTCACTCTTAAAACACAATTCTTTCTCTGAAGCACAAACAGTCTTTTACAACACTTTGGGAATTTTCTTCCCACTTCACCTTCAGTGTAGTGCCCCCTTTTTGACCACCTCTCAAGTGGCGCTGTTTGTCTCCTCCTTTCAACAAGGGGTCTGTAACAGAGACTTCGAGAATGCAGAGCTTTTCTTGCCCCTATGCGTAACCACTCTGTTACTTCTTTCTTTCTTTCTTTCTTTCTTTCTTTCTTTCTTTCTTTCTTTCTTTCTTTCTTTCTTTCTTTCTTTCTTTCTCTTCTGTATACTGCTGTGCCTTTAGCCCACAGGTCTTCTTTCTTTCTTTCTTTCTTTCTTTCTTTCTTTCTTTCTTTCTTTCTTTCTTTCTTTCTTTCTTTCTCTTCTGTATACTGCTGTGCCTTTAGCCCGCAGGTCTTCTTTCTTTCTTTCTTTCTTTCTTTCTTTCTTTCTTTCTTTCTTTCTTTCTTTCTTTCTTTCTTTCTTTCTTTCTTTCTTTCTTTCTTTCTCTTCTGTATACTGCTGTGCCTTTAGCCCACAGGTCTTCTGCTTTCGTCCTGTGTTTCTGGAACCCTCTTGTTTCAAGCTTTCCCAGCTTACATTCTCTCTCTCTGGTTGCTCTGTGTGTCACTCTTTCTTTTTTACCTTTTGCTCTACTTGCGGTTCATATGCTTTTATTTCTTTCCTTTCCTTTCATACCACGTGCACTCTTATTTCCGCCCTTTGCTTTCATGCCGCTTGCACGCTTTGATTTCTCGATTGCTTTTTCCTCTGTGCCACTTGCACCGTTTACTTTCTCTGCTTTTCTTCAACTTGTGCTCTTTGCACACTTTACTCTGCCTTTTCTTTACATGCCGCTTGCAAGCTTTCTTTCTTTACTTTTATTTCGCTCGTGCCGATCGCACTCTTTAATAGTTTTCCTTTCACCTCCCCCTTCAGCATTCCATGCGTAATGGGTTTCTCAGCATTCAGAAAATCACTGGGTAATGTACAGTGATCAGGAGGGCTTTCCGGCTATAGTGCTGAGGTCAGGGTCTCACGACCTGCTCCTCAGATGCCCCAGGGACCTGAACTCCTGCCAGGGGAATGGGCATCTGCCTGGCCATGGACCACAGGACTGCATATCCCCCAGTCTGGCTCCTTGGAGACAAGGCTCCCTCGCCACGCTGCAACCCTTACACCACACCATGTCAGCGTCTCGGCATCCCGCACTCCTTCAGACTATTCAGGGTATTCCTGCTGCAGCTTCCTGACCTCCATCATCTACTGCTTGCTCAGCACCCACAGCTCGCCATGCTCCCACTACCTGTTCCAAAAACACTCTCTTTAGCAAAGCTGCCTTTAAAGTAAAAAGGGATCCATGCTGCTCTCCTAGCCGCTGCTCTCTGCTCTGCTGAGTGTTCCACCTTTTATACACCTCAGCCCTGTCAAGGGGTTTCAGGTGCGAGTCCTTGGCCTCCCTTAACTGACACCAATTAGGCAAATTAATGGGACATGCCTGACTCTTAGGTTTCTTTTTCTTCATCGGAGTACTAGAGTGGTAGGTAATAGAGTGCAGGTGTGTATAGCTGTTGTCAAATTCCTGACTATGCCTGACCTCGTTAGAGACACATGTTGGTAGCAGGGTGGAGTAGGCCTCACCATTCATCTTCTTCCTCACAGTACTATAGAAACTTTTCTCATAGGTAATCTTTCTTACTCTTGGTCGCCTCTTTGTCTTGGTATGTGTTGGAATTGGAGAGGGGGAACAGAAAAGGACATATAATAGCCCATAGAGGCTGAGGGAGAGTTGGGTGAAGGATAAGTGGCAAAGAGGATACTGTGTCCCACCCTCAGGCATCTTCTTCCCACTCCGCAAGGACATTCTACTCAGGTGATCCTTCCTCGCTTGTCCACCCCCAAGGTCGAGATCCAAAAGCGATGGCCCTTCCCTGGCCACCTGAGCGAAGGATCCGAGAGGATAAAATGTGAGGATGCACTCAGGTTTCTCACACTTCATACCTTGAAATCCCCATCAACTGACCCCATTTTATCTCAATGGGGTTGTCAGAAAAATTCAAAAAGGACAACGTTCAATTCCTCCCGCATGAAAGTATCGGCTGTATTCTTATTCCTTGTCCTCTAGGGATTAGTATGTAAATACCCAAGCCATAAGGGAAATTAAGTGGTAGGCCCAAGATCTAATTATTTTGTCCCTCTTTGGAACTCGGCAATCACAGGGGCATAACAGATGGAAATCATTCCCCTCTACAGACCTCCTAATTGAGAGTAAAGATTGGGAGTTCACAGATTGAAAAACTACTGCTATAGGATGGTCTACCTGACTGGGGAAGTTAGTATTTTCCCCAAACAGATTATGTCCGTTTGATTCACTGAAAGATTTTGGACTTTTCTCTACCTTTTGATATTTCTGTCTACTGATGGAACAATTAGATGATATATAATTACTAGACTCATGAAATCTTGCACATGTATGCATAAACGCATATGTATTTTTACACACAATGCAATAGTCGACTGCTAAGGCTGTTCCCCATCTTTTAGACATTACAGCAGACTTTCAATAAATATCAACCGAAGCGCTAGCTCTGTATCTGGGCGACCCTAACATTGTCGCATTTACACACATTGTGTATTCGAGCGGACGCTCCGGGACCATCTATCTTGTTTAGAAGACGTTCACTGCCTCACTAACTTGCTGCCGGAATAGGTGGACCCCTCGGGGGTTGGCACATGACAGTATCCGATTGGCCATCCACCGTATCACGCCCATGTAGGTGTGCCCACATGAGACAGTAATGGCTGTATGTTTACTTTACCCAGTGATCGCGCTGGCAATGCTTTTTCGGCGTCGAATCTCTGCACAGCCCGTGAGCATCCCGGGCCCTGCAGCTGCCACCACACGTGTCCAAAAACCACACCAAGTAAGTAGAGCGCCGATTGAGATCACTAATGGGATCATGGGATGTCTATCTCCCTCTTCTGGCACGGCTTTTTAGTTAGCGGTATGGGATTGACCTCTCCTGAGCCACACCAAATATTCATAAGAAATTGACTCTCAGAAATACGGCGCGGCATGCTTTTTCCACTACACAGACATACGCTTGGTAACACACACAGCATTTAACAGCCGGCTTTGCAAATGAGCCGCAGTGTCTGTGTCACGCCTTAATTATTTTGCATCTAGGGGCTTCGATGCTTCGAGTAGAGGATTTACAGTATGCACTCTGTAACAACAGACAAGTGAGCCCTGTGACTAACAGGATCTGATAGCCCACGATGTTTGTGAGGCACCATACACATCCACGATACACACTTGGGTGAGCATGCGGTCTAGTTTTTCCTACTTGCCACCCAAATTTATGGTTCCCAGCACCTCGTGCACCTACTGCCATGCAGTCACAATGCACCGCGTTTTATTGTGAATACCCATAGCCTCGAGAGAAACACCGGACACATTGCGTGTTTTCTCCCTTTTTTATAGCCTGAACAAATTGTTCCCCAGTACAAAATTACCATATAGGACGCCGCCTACCTGCCATGACCATGATGAAGCACGTGGTGGCACCCTCATGCATATTAAATTCAGCGTAGGAACCACGGTTCACAGTCATTCTCACTGCGTCCATCCGTATCTCTTGTCTCTTATAGGCAGCCAGGCTTCTTTATGATTATAAAGTTACTGGTGATAGTTCATTTCATGTCTTCCTCCTACCACTCAAGACAGGTTACCACATGAGAATTTACCCGGGCAAAGAATAGCTCACTGTAAAACACACAATATGTGATTCCAAACATTATCGTTTCTCTTCATTTTAATTAAAGCATCTATCGAGCTTAAAGACAATTATGTACTAAATCACCCCAGATCAGACAATTTCTAATCCACACATCCTCTGTCATTATTCTTGGACAGAGACCTACTGGACACGGTTACACAATCTACTCCATGTCCTGATTAAGGCCAACTGTACACAAGCTCCATTCAGCAGCTTCTATTTGGCCGAAACACAACAGTTTCGACGACTTCTCCATAAGCTCAGTGTCCACTTTTTACACTGATTTCTGTTCACTAGAAAAATGTCTGTTCTGTGTTCTACATGTTATTTGTGAAGCCAAGTGTGTTGATCAACAAAAAAAACATGTGGTTTGTCCATCAAAATCCATTCTAATTGACTGGGTTGTACTTACCTGTATTGTACAAAAAACTGTAAATAACCAAGTGTCCCTGGGTGTTGTTTTCTCATTTGTATAAAATATTTCTATATTAAAATATTCCGGGTCAAAAATTCTGTTGACCTTGATAACATTTAGAAGAAAAAATCTTTGTTGTTTCTGTGTAGGAGTTCACCGATGAATGTTTAAGTGATCTCTCACCCCGATTATTGTGATAATTAAAAAATATATGCCCACTTGGGTTTATCAGGGCCTAGCCAGGTCCCCTTTAAGTTATCCTATCATGAATTCCCAGCCAGTAAAAATTCATCATTATATGAGTTCAAAGTTTAGAGTGCCCCAGATAACTTTCATTCAGATATACTTGTGCTCTTCCTAGGATTACTTGTTTATGACTCTTTGGAATCACAAACTGTGTTTCTATTGGGCCTTCCAAAGAAGAAAAAAGGTCCCCCTTTCTCACGACCTTCTGACTCTGAGACTGCTTGTAAAAATGCCTGGGCCAATAAGGGGTAATTTCTCTGAGCTATGGCTAAATCTAAAAGAAAAGTTGGTTCTCCCTTATAATCTCTTTGGGACTCAGGGTTAACTAGATTAGCAGATGGTTCCTCAATCTCCCCAAAGCCGTGGTTTCTTTTTCATTTTCTTCTTCCTCTGTTTCTTCTTTGAGTTTGGGCAATATCCCTCTCTCAATTATCTTATGGCCATGGTAAACTTGCAATGACTCCCTTCCATGGTTTTGCAATAGGATCTTAACATCCTCTTGGAAGGCTGGATCTACTACCCCCACCAAGACATCAATCCCAAATCTTCATGCTAATCCAAATTTAGGAACGATTCTGATGTAAGTATCTGAGGGTGGAATCAACATTAAATCAGTGGACAGTCTTCTTCACCTGGAGGAATCACCTCATCCCTACTACTACAGATATCAAACCCAATAGAGTCTTTGGTGGCTATTGAGGGATCTAATGCTCTATCGCTCAGTTTTTTAAACTTTAGGGTCTACTAACTTGTTTTAGTTTAGCCGCATCCTACTCCTGACACCATTTGTGAAGGCATCATGAAGATAGACACAGACAACAGATTCAAATATTAAAATGAACACTTTTATTAACTTAAATATCAGGATGGGAAAAGGCCTAGCTTGCCCTATTCTAAAGGTGGGATTTCCCTACCTAAAGAAAACTAAGGAACGGCTGAGTCAAGAAATTCAATTGAAGAGTCTGTGTCCAAAACATATACTTGCCCTAACAACTAATTATATACAAAGTGTAGGGATATCAGCAACCAAATGAAAACAGTGTTTGACCTCCAAGGTTCTGAGCTTCTTCCAAATCACAGCTTCTGTTCCACCCTCTTCCCCAAGTGTGAAAACAGTTGTATAAAAACGTCTCAAAGTTCACCTTTGGAAACCAAAAAAAGAAAGGAACTAGTTTAAGTCATGTCTCGGGGTTCTCTTCCCAAGTTAAAGCTGCTCCCAGCAAAAGCCGTGGGGGTTTCCTTCCCAGAGTTCAGAATAGTTTACAATATAAGCACTGCGGTTCCCTTCCCCAAGTTCAGAAAAATTCACAATCACAATGTAAGCACTGGGGTTCCCTTCCTCAAGGTCAGAATAGTTCACAATGTAAGCACTGGGGTTCCCTTCCCCAAGTTTAGAATAGTAAGCAATGGGGATCCCCTCACCAAGTTTAGAATAGTTCACAAAGTAAGCACTGAGGTTCCCTTCCCCAAGTTTAGAATAGTTCACAATGGAAGCACTGCTCTTCTGTAGTACTTCACTTACAGTTTGTTATCCCCTTCACTGTATTCAATGGGGTTCCCTTCTCTGCCTTTTTTCACACCAATATTTAGGAAAAAGCCATATGCTCCGATTTAATTCAATTTGAAGTTGAAAGAGGTTTAAGTTTTTTATAAAGTTGAATAATTAAGATTTTCAACATTGAAATGTTTGTTTCTCAGATCGGAAACGTGCACAACTGCTCCTTATCCTTCTTCAAAGTGCATGGTCCCTTTAACAGTTTATATAATGGTGAAATGCATTGAACAGTTCAAACTTAGACTTTTGAGAATGTGTTCTGTTCTATTCAGACCAATGTGACCACTCCCCTACAATGTATACATTCACAATTACTGAAGAATGGTTCACAGCGCTCACGGTCAGTTTCACACCGGGTTTCCTGCTTTCTGAAACTCACTGGCTTCTTCCGTATGCTTTCCGCATACCACACTGGACTTGCTTCAATTTGGTTGTCTCCAGGGTTCCTTTCTCTGCCCCTGAGACACTCCCACACTCTTGTAGAGTGTTATAATGGCTCTTGGGGTGGAATTCTACTCTGTAGAATGCCACCCGTGCTCTGATGTCATATTTTGCTTATGTTATTGTTTACATTCTAAAGGAGACGGTTAGAGTTATCTGGAGAGCTGTAATGTAGGCTCAGCACTGCTGGGTTTAGGCTGGTTGCCAATAAAGAAGCTCTACTTACCTACCGTGTTGCTTCTTTACTACACTGGCGACGAGGGCAACCAGCCTCCCAACCCATGCAGCCGACTTTGTTCAGCAGTTGTCTACGTTTTCCCCTGAAGGGCTGCCTGAACCTAAGGCCCTGTCCGGGCTCTTCGATGGAAGAGCTCCCCAGCGACCCTGTACGGGTCGGGCCAGCTGCCGAGCAGGGGGAGGTAATATTTCCTGCGCCTCCATATCACAGGCCGGCGCGCCTGGCCTGCGCTCCCCAGCCGGGGTCGTGCACAGTGCCCCTGCTGCAGCCAGTGGTCAGGTGAGAGGACAGCACCCCAACCGACGCCGACAACAGAGGCCGGTGTAGCCGGTCTGCGCTCCCCGGCCGGGGTCGAGCATGGCACCCTGCTGCGCCAAGCGGTCAAGTGAGAGAGGAGGCGGAGTACCAACGGACACAGACAACGAAGGCTGGTGTGTCTGACCTGCGCTCCCCAAGCTGGGTCGAGCGCAGTGCCCTCACCGCGGCACCGCAGCAGTCAGGTGAGGGAGCAGGTGGAGTGCCAATGGGCGCCGAAGACGAAGGCTGCTGCGTCCCACCTGCGCTCCCCAGGGCGGGGCGAGTGCAGTGCTCCCACTGCAGAACCGCAGCACAGACAGGTGAGGAGACTGTGAAACATTTCCCCACGTTTGCGATCAGCGCGGACGTGTGCCTGTTTTAGCGCTTGCTCGCTGCAGTCGGGCACAGCGCAGAGTTCCGGGAGGGGGAACAGTCGGTGAGCAGTCAGCTAGTCCACAGAGATCCTAGCAGGAAGTCGAGCCTAGGGAGAGAGAGCAGCGAATGAGTTTCCTTGCCTGTTCCAGGCTCCGCCCACCAAACGTGTGTCTCTCACATGGGAGGAGAGAAAAGCTTTAGGATAGAGTAATCCCCAAAAGTTAACCCGTACTCACCAGTCAACGCTTTTGCACAATTCCCACTGGCTTTCCTCCACGCGCCAGGGAATTACTGTGCAGGGATCGGGGTCAAATATACAGTGCTGTTGCCTTGGTGCAAACAACTGGCCTAGCAAGCTATTTCATTTCCGCATCGACATGCAGCACAACAATGCGCGCCCGCCTCCAGCCTTTCTGGCCTTTCCCGGTGAGCCACCAATAGTATGGGACTTATGGGTTGACACTTTTAAAGTGTACCTAAGGGCAGCAGGTGGTGCTAAATTTACTGATGATGAAAAGGAGGCAGCTTTACTCAATTGTTTGGGAACTGAAGGACTCAGACTATTCAGGCATCTTCCTGGTCCCAATGTGCATGCCGCCCCCGGAAGGGAGTGAGGGGGAGTGATGCTCTACCAGGAGTAACACTGGCTTATGAAATGGCTTTGGGCAAGTTGGAGGCGAAGTTTGGCAAGAGGGCAAATGTGGTACTGGAGTGGTATCATTTCTTCTCGAGAGCTTAGGGTTCCAGTGAAGGCATTGATGCAAATGTGACTGCTCTACGTACATTGATAGCGACGTGCAAATTCACGGGCACCGTGGACGAATACATCCGTGATCAAGCGATGATGAGTACATGTGATGTGCGTGTCAGGGAGAGACTGTGGATAGAGAAAGATCCGCCTCTAGAAAAAAGTCATTGAGATAGCCCATGCAATTGAAGAATCCAGGAAACGTGTGAGTGATGGAGGATTAAGGGGAAACGGTGCATGCTGTCATTCCCCGCAGGACTACGGACGCCAAAGGGAGGAACAAAGACAACAGGGCTGTGTCTTCCTTGAAGGATCTGTGCAGGAATTGTGGGTGGCGTGGCCATGTAGCGGGTGCAAAGGGGTGTCCTGCTGCCAATGTGGATTGTAGGAAATGCAAAACCAAAGGACATTATGCCCGCATGTGCAGGAGTATTGTCTCCACTAAGGACTCGGTGAACATGGTGGACACTAATGATGAGGATGATGATGTCACAATAGTGGGTTATATGGGTTGTTCTGAGAGGAGTGGAAGAAGTGTGCTGGAAGGCTCATTACTGAGTGTGGGGAGTTGCAAGGAAAGAACTTGGGCGACGCTCATGGTAAATGGTGTCACGTTGGAGATGATGGTGGACACAGGATCTCCATACACTATGATATCCCCTGAGTTATATGAATCCAAGTTCCACAAAAGGGTTTCTAATTTATCCTCTCCTGACATAAACCCATACGCTTATGGGTGTGTACCCATTAAAGTTCTTGGATTTGAGTGGGTTGACATAGAGTTTCAAGGTAGAATGGCTAGGGGTAAGTTGCATGTGGCCCACAAGGGTGACCCAGTTGTGGGGTGGGAAGAACAAGCTGCCCTGGAGCTACTAATTAGACTGGGAAAGCCTGTCCCGGTGATGAGCGTGACTGATGGAAACAGTTGCGTTGTGTGGTCGGGGGGGATCACGGCAGAAATCTTGGAGAGTAGGATTCCGTCCCTTTTTACTTCTAAGTTGGGCAAATTGAAGGGTTTTGCACACAAGATTGTTCTCAAGAGAGGTTCAGTACCTGTTGTTCACAAAGTCAGGAGAGTCCCCATCATGGCTCGTGATGCTTTGAAGGAGGAACTGCACAAACTCAAGGAGTCCGGGGTCATAGAAGAGGTAGAGTGTTCAGAATGGTTGGCTCCAGTGGTGTTGGCACGAAAGGGTGACGGAGGTATGAGGATGTGTGTAGACCTCAGAGATCTCAATTCATCCATTAGGTTGACAGACACCCTCGACCGAATATCAATGAGATGCTTTCATTGGTCTCTGGGGCTTCATGTTTTTCTACTTTTGATCTCTCCTCTGCATATCATCAGATAGACCTGCACAAGGAATCTCGCCCACTCACTTCTTTTGTAACCCCTTTTGGCACATTCCGTTTTTGTGGGATGCCCTTCGGGTTGGCCTCCGCCACTGAGGTTTTTCAGAGGATTATGCAAAAACTCTTTGGGGCCATTAAGGGTGTAGAATGTTTCCAGGATGACATCCTTGTGTGGGGTAGATCTCAGGCTGAGCATGATTGAAGGGTTCTTGAGGTCATGGGTTTCTTGAGGGAGTGTGGTCTCACCGTCAAACTTAGTAAATGTAAGGTAGGTGGTCCCCAGTGTGACTTATTTGGGACATTCTTTAGATGCTGAAGGTATTCATCCCAAGGCGGAGTTGGTGAAGACATTGAGTGATGCACCTGCCCCGGTAAACAAGGACCAGTTAAGATCCTTTATGGGTCTTGCAGAGTATTATAGTAGGTTTGTACCTTTGTATGCTGACAAGACTGTTAGTATGAGGTTGTTACTGAAGAAAGGTGTGCATTTTGCATGGTCCGATCAATGTCAGGCGTAGTTTGACAAGTGGAAGGAGGAGATTGAGCAAGCCTTGTCCTTAGGGTCCTTCTTTCCTGCCAGGAAAACATATCTTACTGTAGGTGCCAGTGAGTATGGCATAGGTGCTGTTTTGGAGCAAAGGGTGGATGGTGAGTTGCGACCTATTGTTTTTGCATCCAGAGTGCTCAGAGAGGCCGAAGGCAGGTATGCTGTCATAGAGAGAGAGGCTCTTGCTGCTGTGTGGGCATCCAAATATTTCAGGACTTTTCTGTGGGGAATTGAATACACCCTGCATACTGACCACAAGCCTTTGGTACACGTGTTGACAACCAAAGGTTTGTCTCACGCATCTTCACGGATCATGAGGCGGATGGCCGATATGGTGGAGTATAATTTCAAAGTTGAATATGTTCCGGGCACTAGGAATGCGGTAGAGGATTGTCTCTCGCGGTTTCTGAGATCTGTTGATGATGTTGAGCTCCAAGAGGTAGCGGGGGACGATTGTACCTTGGTGGCCAGTGTAGTGCCCGCGGTGTCAGAGTTTGAGTGGGGTGCAGAATGTGCAGCTGATCCTGAGTTGACGGAAATAAGGATGGCGCAGTGGAGAGGTTGGGACTGAATTGTCTAAATCCTTTGGGCATGTGTGGGAGGAATTATCTGTGGGTCCATGGGGTGTGGCTAGAGGCCTGAGGTTAGTTCCTCTTCGTTCCCTTAGAGGGAAGCTTGTTGATTTGGCCCATGAGGGGCACATAGGCAGATCCATGACCAAAAGAAGGCTCAGGGAAGATTATTGGTGGCCCCGAATGGACGCTGATGTAGAGGCCGTGGTGAAAGATTGTGCAGCTTGTTCCACTAGTGACAAGAGCAAAGCCCCTACTACTCAACCGGTTTATCCGGTGGAACTTCCTAGTGAGGTGTGGTCTAAGGTGGCTCTTGATGTAATGGGCCCCAATGATTCATTGGGGGGAAGTCTGAGGTTTATTGTCGTTATGGTGGACTATACTTCGAGATGGGTGGAGGCCACGGCTATGTCTACTGTTACTGCCGAAAAAGTGGTAGAGTTCCTTTCTTCGGTGTTTAACAAGGAAGGTGTTCCTGTGGGTTTAGTGACTGACAATGGCTCTCAATTTGTGTCAGACTACATGCAGAACTTTTAAAATTGATCTTGGCATACGTCATCATAGAGTTGCACTATACAACCCACAAGCCAACGGTCTGGTGGAACGCATGAATCGTTTCATCAAGGGGGCCATCCAGTTATCCCTTGCTAATGGTCCTCCGTGGGGGAAGGTGGTGTCAGAATCACTTAAAGCTTATAGGCTTACCCCTTCTGTTGTTACTTGTCATTCCCCTTTTGAGCTGATGCGGGGGAGGAAACCTGGCTCCAAGTTGAGAGTGACAGCCCTGGGTGGCGGTGGTCAGACACAGGTGGACATGCAGGGAGTTTTGGATCGAGTTCGGAGTAAGCAGGAACGTTTCTTGACTGAGCAACTGGCTCGCAGGAAGCCCCTTTCTGTGAAGGTTGGAGATTGGGTTCAGATCAAGAATCCTAGGTTTGTAGCCAAGGGTCTCAGCAAGTACTTAAATCCACGCAGGGTGCTCAAGCAGGGCCGTGGCTATGTAAAACTCGATGATGGATCCACCTGGGATCTCAGGCGTGTAGTGGTGGTAGATAAGGAGAAAGTGGTTTCAGAGGATAGTGAGTCTAGCTTGCCGGGTAATGGTTCAGGAGATGCTGGAGTGGGGTGTGATGGCCCCTTGGAAGGCTCAGTGGTCCGGGAGGAGACTGAGGGACTAGTTAACTTGCAGCCCACGGTCAGTAGAGTGGCTCTTGATTCCCAGGGTGTTGAGGACCATTTCGTTCCCATCTCTGTGCCAGATTCCGGTGCTAGTGATGTTCCGGTGGATGAATGTGAAGTGTCCGCTTATGGAGCGGTCGTCTCTGCTCCTACACATACTCGCTCTGGCAGGGAGAGGAAGGTCCCTTCCAAGTACAAAGAGTTTGTTTTGGGTACTGTTGTTCACTAGCACCCTTAGTTTGTTTCTTCTTTGCTCTAGTGGGCATGCCATGTTAATACTTATTGAATGTTGGTCTGCTGTGCTGTGTCTGTGTGTGTGTGTGTGTGTGTTGCTGGTGTTTGTGTGCGGGTGGAGTGTGTCTGTTTTGCGGTGAGTGTTTGTGTGTTGTGTATCTCTGGGTGGTTGGTCGTTTCTTTTGTTGAAGAAGGGAGGGAGAAGTGTTATAATGGCTCTTGGGGTGGAATTCTACTTTGTAGAATTCCACCCGTGCTCTGATGTCATGTTTTGATTATGTTATTGTTTACATTCTAAAGGAGACGGTTAGAGTTATCTGGAGGGCTGTAATGTAGGCTCAGCACTGCTGGGCTTAGGCTGGTTGCCAATAAAGAAGCTCTACTTACCTACCGTGTTGCTTCTTTACTACATAGTGCTGTATGAAAATGAGCACTCTACTTCTTAATTAGAAGGCCAGCACTTCAGCATGCTGCCTTCCCTTGCTGTGCAGTTGCATCAGAGAACTCCTGTTCTCACACAGTTCAGACCGTCAGCTTCTGCATCCTCTGATATTCAGACCCTTTTTACTCAGCAGCTCTGCATCCAATGGCTCCCAACAGTCTCTCGCCTTTCTCTCCCTCTCTTTGCTATTTTGATTTCCCTGCTTTTACACACATGTGGTTTGTGTATGAGCTGCAGGTGTGAGTCCTCTCTTACAATTGCCTGACCACAATTAGGCTTATTATTGGGACATGCCTGGTCTTGATAGTGGCATTCCTTTGAGGCCGGTGTGGTGCAGTTGCATGTTAGTGTGTATGCCTCCTAGTTGCCTCTGCCTCGTCTCAGTACTAGAGTGACATGACTGAGACAAAATAAGAGAATTTGATTTGCAATATCTCATAAAGGTTGGAGAATGATTGGGTGGGCTGTCATTATGAAAAGGGTGATACCATGTCTTGCCCAAGGGCCCCCTACTCCCAGACCCCAAGCACCCTCCATCCATGTGATCCTCCCTCACATATCCACCCCCAGGGTTCAGGATCCAAAGGCGATGGCCTTTCCTTGGTCGCCTGCCCAGAGAATTCAAGAGGAATAGGAGTGAAAATACCCTCAGGTTTCTCACAAGAGTGAATAAGAGCGGGGAGAGAGCACATACCTGCCTTGTCCCATGTTGCAGAGGAAAGGGATCCAAGACACACCCATTCGCCCTTACCTTTGCCACTGGGGCTTCATAGAGAGGCTTACCCACCCAATAAACCTTTGGCCAAATGCCATCTTTGCCAAGACCTCCCACAAATAAATCCATTTGATCAAATCAAAGACTTTGTAGGAATCCAGGGACAGTATTGCATTATTTCTACTAGATAGCTTAGCCGCTGAAGTGACTATCCCAAGCGGACAGTTTGATTCAAGTATGAAGACAGTGTATTGTTAGCCTCCCACTCATATGAAGTCTCCAAACAGGGCAGACAGACACTGCTGACAGCATTAGCAAAGAAAGGACAAGGCTTCTGAGCAGAAATTACAACTGTGTATGGAAAGGGTACGCTATTTAGGATATATTATGTTGGGCACTGGTTTATAGTCCAATCCCGTAAAGACACAATTTTGAAAATCCCTAAACCATAAACAGTAACACAGATGGAATTCCTAGGAATATAAGGTTACTGCAAAAGTAGATTCTAGGGCAAGCTGAAATAGTGAAATCACTGCACCACTACACCAAAGTGCAGATCCCAGAACCCCTCAGGTAGCCTCTGGTGGCCAAAATAACATTTACCACCATGAAAAGAGTACTGAAAAATGCACTCTCTTTAGGTGTACATGATTATAAAAAGAAATTCACACTCTACTGCCATGAAAGAAATGGATTTGCATAAGCCGTACTAACACAAGGATGTAGACAATATCGGAGACAAAAAGACTATTGCAGGATAGCTTTACACCCAGTAGCGCTAGAATGCTTCCATGTATGAAATCAAATTACTGAACTCCTCCAATATGACTCTGACTTGATGCCCAATACTGAATCCAGCATCCTATTATGCATACACACCGATGGTGAACCACATGCTGTGTGGCCATAACAGATGAACTCCTGACGCCAAGAATTCATCTAAAAGTAATAAAAAGAAGGGGTGAGTGTTAAGAGTGCGATTGTGTTCATTTTTTTATTGAATGCAGGTGAGAATAGGTCTAAACCTCACATTTAATTAGTGACATCTAGGGAGGCAAAGATGGAGAAACCGGAACTATCCTGCGTTCAGGTTGTTGCAGTCTCTGGTGCACAAAGGCTACCTATAGTGGTAGAGACAGTCAATTAATGATGCCAAGGAGCTCTGCTAAGGACTATTATACAGTGAGCACACCTTAATGGCCTGGCAAGGTAGGTGACTGGAGAACGCATCAAGCATGTTTGAAAAATGCAGATTCACGATGGAATGTTGGAAAACAAATAAATGCAAAAGAGAAATTCGTCAAAGGATTTATGAACACGAATCTTGCATTAAAAACGAAATTAACAATAAACCTATGATTGCCCATTTCAAAGCAAAAAAACATCTCCATTCCGATATGTTCTGGTTTGTCATAGAGATCGTAAAAAATCCCTATAGAGAATGTTAACCGCGACATGATGCTTCGTCGCCTAGAACAAAAATGGATTTACTGTTTAGATACGGTCAAATGAGGCCTGAACATTTCTATAGAGTGGAATCTCTTTTTCAATTAACCATTCTGTTGTAACCCCTCACACAAAACAATATTCTATCTTATAACACTGAATGCCAATTAGAAAATATTGTTTATTGTTTTAAATCCGGGGTCTTTATAACCATGTTGACATTTCAAGCCCATGGTTCTGTCCATCAGATTGCACATAAATGCTATTTGTAACATGTGTTTTTCTTCTGATGTCAAAACATGTTTTTTGTGCAGGTATACCTCTAAATGTATATCTCCTCTACTATCTTGTTCAATATATGTAGAACTAGAAAAATGAATGTTCTGGATTGGCTTAACAACTAGTTTTTGAAATGTGCAAAAGTATCTCAATTCGTACTCGATTTCTGTGAAAACAAACAATAGATACCTACACAACACACTAATCTTTTTCACCAAAAAACGCAAGCTCATAAATTAATAATCCATTTGATTTTTTATTGTTGCAACATTCTTTGCATCCGCTTTACAAATTGAATGCATCTCCAACTACGGCATTTTTTCAAGAAACCATGCACTACCAGTGGTGCAAATCACTTTTGTTTCAAGGGCATAATTAACAAAAAATGCATTTGACTTCTTGAGGGCATTTTCCCCTCTTTTCTCTATTTCAAAGTAGCCCCTGTGCCTTCCTTTTTTGTCCCGACAACATCAATAAAGTTTTGTTTTCAATCGAAGAGAAGTAGCAGCACAGCGTTAATACACATGCGCAATACTGGAGACACTAGAGCCTGGTCCCTGCAGACAGCTCCGCATGCCAAGGTGAGCCTCTCTCCCCCTTTCTAACTAATGGGCAACATTTTACACTGAACACACGCTCGAGCACTGTCCGCCTGTGTACTACAACATAAAATGCACTTTTGGAATGATAAATTTCACGGCAATTAGTCTCGCCCTATTTTCAATAACTAACGCTAATTTTATAGAATTAGCCCTGGTTTCTTCAAACAACTCCCCAGCTCTTTTTAGTACGATTTGTGTATTTCGCCTAAACACGCTGCCATTAGAGCTTAGTTATATGCCTTGTCTCAACTACATTTTTTTAAAATATTAGGACCCACTGAGACGGTTCCTTCTTGCAACAACTGGGCACCAGAGTCTTCACTCCAGCCAGACCCGTGGGCCCCTCCATTCATTGGTTTTCCAGCATTCCATCGTGGATCTGCATTTTTCAAACACGCTTGATGCGTTCTCCAAACACCTACCTTGCCAGTTAATCAAGTTGTGCTCACTGTTTAATCGTCATTAGCAGAGCTCCTTGGCACCATCATTGATTGACTATATGTAAGGATGCACCTCATCGAAGCCCGCAGAGGGAGATTGGCATGCCTATGACTGGGGACCATGGAAAACAAAGCAGCGGCTCAGCCCCCCCGTGCTCGGCTGTCAACTACGCCAAAGGATCACGAGCCGCCGCTCGCAGACACGGCGTAACTCCGCATCACTCACCTGCTGGGGAACCCGGTCCCGACATGGGGGTAGAGCGCTTGCAGGCAATCCAAGGCGGCGTGGGAGGGCAACCGGCCCTTCAACATGCTGTGTCCCGCCGCGGCCCCGGTGCGGGTCGCAGCTGGAAAGCTCTCCAAGCCAGAAACCACCCATATCCAACACGGCCACGATCACGTGATCAGCGCGAACGTTCCCCAGGACTCCGAAAGCCAGGACAGCAGCACGCAGGCAGGGCAACCTTTGAGTGAGGCGGGACAATGCCTCAGAGACGAATGAAGAGTGAGCTAGACAGGACTGGTGGTGATTGGTGGGGGTTTGAAACTAGGGTAGTAAACAAAAGTGCGCCAAACAAAGCTGACGAGAGCCTTTCTTTTTACAGGATAGAGAAGAGGAGGAGGAACGAAGACCGGAGTGGTGGGCCTATCCTGACACCACGAGATAGGACAAGGTTGGGGACTGCCTCAATCACCTCTGAAAGGGCAAGACACTGGTGAAGGAAACCAGAGAACTTTATTCTTTGTTTATGTTAAGGACTCTTTCCACTGTGGAATAAATATTGTTTCAGCATCCGCCTGTCTCCTGAAGTCTAATTATCACACTGTCTCTACCACTATAGGTAGCCTTTGTGCACCAGAGAATGCAACAACCTGAATGCAAGACAGTTCCGGTTTCTCCATCTTTGCCTCCCTAGACGTCACTAATTAAAGGTGAGGTTTAGACCTATTCTCGCCTGCCTTCAATTAAAAAAGAATGAACACAATCACACTCTTTTAACACTCGCCCCTCCTTTTTATTACTTTTAGATGAACATTTGCACGTCTAGTTACACTGTTTTTTTGTCCTGAAGAAAGCTTGGAGGCCTGAGAAGTCATTTTTCCATCAACAAGACCTCAGTGTCTAGATCCTTCGTATTTGACTGACAAACACTAAAATCGGTCCTCTAAGCCAGAAACACCAACCTGTGTCGACAGTGAATATGTGCTAGACACTTAGTATTGCACATTAATTATCATTATCAGACATTATGTGAAATCATCCTATCAGTGAAAATATGTTACAGATCTAGTACTGTACACTGATTTTTTCTGTTTCATGTGAAATCATTTTGTTGGCTAGTATTTATTCTGCCAATATGAAGACACATGTCTATTTGCTTTCTCTTTTGGGGTAACAACTGCACTGCCCTTTTTTTTGACAAGTGTTTTTTAATATGCTCCCTCTATTAAAATTTGTTTCATATGCTTAAAAATGGTGTGACTCTGTACAACTAGTTTAAATGAATTACTAGTTTTTTCGAAAAAGGTCCTCCCACCTTGTTGACGCCTAAGGGAGGGGTAGCCTGGTTCCCCTTCCTTTGCTTCATAATCTAATTTGCCTTTTAGAACAAGGCCCCCCTAAAACAAAAAAGAAGGCTTTTGCCCTTGTTTTTTCTTTTTTTAAATTATAAAATCAACAAACCTACTCTCATTAGTCTCATTATGGATAAATGCTGGAGAACAAGAGAGTTTGTATGCATATAAATCGGTTACCTTCCAGTCTAGTTTGATATCAATCCAAATTTGCAAACCGCCCTGTGATCTTCCTCTGGGGACCTTTGCGGCTGGTATGGTGTAGGTTCTATATCCCTGGAACATGGTGGGTTCAGGCGGCCAGATTTCTTGAAATAATAGTACCTGGTGATCACGAAAGAATGAGCACCAATTTGGGTCACCGATTAGACAAGATACTCTGGCCACATTCCAAAATACATTTTTGCATGTCTGTTGTTTATCTGTACCTGCCCCACCATCTTCCAGGCAATCTACACCTTTGAGACCGAGAAATTCCCCAGCATCCAAGTGTCTGTCATGATACATACTGCCTCCTAGATTTCTACTCCTCTGAAATGTAGTGGTTGATAGAATTTCCTGGCTCATTTGAACAGACCGCCCTTGATTAACCAAGGATTCATAAGACCTGAGGATGTGTTACGCTCACCTGGTCTCAGCAGGGACGTTGGGGCGCGGTTTCAGCCCTCCAGGATCTGGCTTCCCTTGATCGGGCTTCTTCCCCTGCTCCCGTGTTGTGGACTGCTCTAGTGGTTGAAACTGGTTGTGAGGACGCCGTCATATGGCTGCAATTCTCAAACCCTTCTCCCCAGAATGTGGTGAGCATGCGTTTGCCCATATAGTCTCACCTGTTTAAATATGAGGATGAGCTCTCCGTCCTGCTTCTCAGGTGCAGGGGAGCTTTAATTGGACCTAGTTCCTTCACTGGTCCGTGTGCGTGGCAGTCCAGACTGGCTGTGATTAATCCACTTCGAAGGTAAGTGTTCTTCAACAATGATTATTGTCCATACTTGTTTGCAATGTCTTTTTTCCCCATGATTAGTGTTCTTATCCCTAATAATGTATTTCTTTCTCCCCAATAGGCGATGAAAGCCCAGCGGAGTCGCAGTGCTGGAAGTGAGCCCAAACGGAGCCCTGAGGTGTTTACAATGTGTCAAAATAGATGGTAAGTTTGGGCCTTAGGGTCAACGCAAAGGTTATGTAGCGCGCGACCTTAGTGAATTGTCTTTATGTGGTTTCTGACCTTATTTGTCCTTTTCTCCTGCAGGTATGGCGTGGCGATGTCCGATGAGGAGCAGCTGTCCGAAGATCTGTCGGCGGGTGATGGATGGCTGCAGCCACGAGGATGCTGGTAGAGAAGAGCTCCCGCGTTAAGTGTTGGACCTGCGGAATAGGTAAGGAGCTCTGCAGGCGATGGTGTTGCTGGAGTCAGGTAGGTGAGCTTTAGACGATGGTAGATGGTATTGCTGAAAGCAGGTAAGATGCGCTGCTGGCGATGGTAGGCTTCGGGCGATGGTATCGCTGGAATCAGGTAAGTTGCGCTTCAGGCGATGGTATTGCTGGAATCAGGTAAGAAGCGCTTCATGCGGCGGTGAGTGTTACGCTGCATGAGCAGACTAACGCGAAGTGCTGGCATGCAGGCGGGGCAGGCTTAAATAGCCTGGTCCCAGCCACGCCCCTTTGCTCTGCTTGATGGCTCCACCCTGCCACTCCCAGAGGATGCTGCACGTGTAGGCCAATTCATTCCTATGGCCACGCCTGGCCTGGATGCAGGTGGGGACCCTGCAAGAGATGAAATAACACGTGCACTAGGAATAAAGTGTGCAGAGCACACTTTCATGAGCATGGTGCCAAAGGCGCCAGGACTGGGTTCAACTGGACCCTTTAGGTGATGTAAGTTGTGGTCCTTGCCCTGTGGCTATGACAGGATGATGTTAACTTTGCCCGAAGGTCAACTCACAAATGTCCTTCCACCAGGTTCAGGAACTCATGAAGACCTGAATAGAATCAAACTGTGCAATTCTATCTTGCAACATCTCTCACATGTACTCACGAAGTAGAAGAGGCCTAAATGGTCTAGACAATTTAGAAGGAGACACAAGGATAGTGGGATTGTCTAACAAATACTGCCTAGTCGTGTGCTAATACTAGGCTCCGCTGGTGTGCCGCTTATCTAACAGTAGAAAGAAAAGAATGGAAAAAATATCAATCAATTCTTAGACCATTCAAAATACTTCTGGGGATCCTCTTCTCTTCATCACTCACTCTCATTCATACAATATTAGAACTGGGAGGAAAGGGGCAAATATAACCTAGGTCAGTTGTCTATTAACGCTATTGTATAACTTTAATAACCAATAGACAGCATGAACAACTCCCTGTACCCTATAGAAAAATCTAATAAGATATTCTAAAAGCATAGGTTATTAGCTAGAACACCCATGTTGTGTATTTTGTGAAGACGCAAGTGCGTCTACTCTCACGTGCAGACCATTATCAGTGAACACAGGGCAGCACCTAGAGTAGAGCAAAACTGTGGTTTGGGTAGCTGACTTACCCTAGTCACTGTTTTTTCGTCTACCAGTTACAGTTGTGTTAGTCCTTTTTTGTGTTAATTATTGCTTGGTAGGGCTAACCATCCTTAATTGGTTAATAGGTTCCCCCTTGTGATTTCTGAATAGTATCGAACCTAGGATTTTTGGTTCTGCCCCCAATGCAACCTGTAATGTCATCTCTTAACAGCGATAGACATCTCTTAATGTGGTGAAACCAATGGGTACACTTATTTATGAGGGCCTCTTGGTCTTCATATGAGCTTTGAGCTTATTGAGGGAAATTAGTCATAAATACTGATGGGCGACCCATACCTCCCATATTAATTGGGCTGCCTTTGTTCCTTGAGGAGTAATGTTGCAGCCCTATCAGTGTAAGGTTGGAGCTTGACAGTGGAAGCTTAATTTCAATGCGGGGTGATCCCCTTTGTATGCCAGGAGCATTTGTAGTACAGAAATGAAACTTCCCTCTGCCATGCTTATTGATGAATTGGTGCCACAGAGGGTTCTGGTCTACTGCGCAAGTTGTACTTCCTTGCTTACCAGTGTCCACATCTTGTGGGAGAGCACCAGAATTCAGAATTTCATTACGTGCAGCAGTTTGTGTGTGAGGCTGGAAATGCATCGGAGGGACAGGGCCCCGTGTCCTTGTCCTTTACTGCTTTTTATCGTGTGGTCTGTCATGTTTTCTGCGCAGGAGATTATGTGGGACTCCTGGCGGTGCAGCTCGCTCTCTTTTGGTTTGGTGAACAGACCCGTGGGATACCCTTATGGCACCCATGGGTAGGGGTACAACCCTGTGCCCCTAGTGTATGTTTTTGGGCACCTGTGTGTGACCCACAGAGCAGGGTACGGGCTGGTGGCAGCTCCGTGCTGAAATGACTGGTGCCCTGAGCGTCCTCCATTTTGGGATGCCCAGGCCCTGTCATTGGAATCGGTAGATTCCTGATGGAGACAAAATGGCACCCATGGGCTCTTGCCTCCATCACCCATTACCTTGATCTTCCCGAAGTCCCGGGAAGCTCTGCCTCTGTCCCTTCACCCTGACTGGGTGGAAGTTCCATATATGGTAGTGTGGGGAAGTGCCGACCAGACTGGCTGGAGCCTTCTCAACGACCGTATGTTGTGGGTACACCTGTGGGTGGGACCTGGGTGGAGTGTGTGACAAATATGCATTCTATGCTGTAACTGTCTAGTATCTGGTGTTTGACACAATGGTTGAGACAGCCCTGCCCGAAACCGGTATGAATGCAGCTTGGAGTGTTGAATGGCTCGGTACTTGTACCAATACACATAACTTGTTGTGAGTGTCTGGAGAGAAGTGAATGGCCTGAATACCTTGTGTGCCTGATTGGCTGCCTGCCTGCATGAATGCCCGTAGTCGTTATTGGATGCTTGAGTGTGACCCAGTGGAATGAAAGGAGATCAACAGTATATCTGGGGACGTCTCACTGCTAGGAATCGTGGTTGGAAGCTGAAGTCCACTATGACGAGTAACTGGAGTAACTGAAGCTTAACCCTGAGCCCTGCTGGACGAGAAGAATTGCTGTTGCTCTCCTTCGCAATCTGAAAGCTGCTGTGCCTCAAGAACTGACCCAGAGAGGACCTGGTAAGGCACCCTCTTCCCAATCTACGAGGGACCATTGTGCACAGCTGATCTTTGCCTACGCTCCCTGGTAGACAGACCTTTGACAGGCTGCTGACCCGATACAGGGATTGCTGCGGAACTCCAAAGAGAAGCGCCCGGACTGTTGTCCGCCACTGTCACTGACCACCGTCGCCGACTGGAGCCGCTGTGCTCCCGTTGCCAAAAAGAACTTCATTGATCCAAGGACGCTCTTGTCCACATTGTCTCCACTGTATCCGGCCGGAGAAGGCCGACCGTCGACGCGCCAAGGAGCATCCACTGGTGGGTTTCCCGCCACCCAAAGACCACAGAGACGCCGACGACTCGATGCCCTTGCCGGGCCACAGTTCAACTCTTTGTAGTCCAGAACTATCGACACCAAGGTGCCCCGCACATCTCTTCCTTGCAGGACATTTACACTTCCCTGTCAACGAGCACCGCTAGGAATGACGCGGCCACTTCACCGTTGTAGCTCGACCTGTTCTCCGTCGGACGTTCGATGACCCATGACTCCTGCCTTAAAGGGAGGGCACTCAAGAAGGGTTGTCGATTTCCTCGACGAGGAACGCTACAACGCCAGGTACTTTGGGGTTTCAGAACTATTGAAAAGTCTAGTGTGAACAATATAGGGACTGGGATTGTATCTTTCTTCTACAGGTTGCCCAGGTGGGGGGATCTCCACACAGAACTGTGTCTAGGTAGCGAGACCAGTATTCTGCCAATTGCTCAACCATCTTGCTTTCCTTCCTCTCTCTACTGCTGGTTTCCTCTTTATTTTGATCTGTGTGTCATTCTGACCATGTGCACTTTAATGAGCTCTAATAACGTTGGTGGTACCACTTTAGAATTGTACATATTTATCCTTGTTGATTTTCGGAGTACAAAGTGAGTTATCGTGATCGTGTATACGACCTTGAATATTAATTATATAAAGACTGTGTTTTAACTGATACAGTGTGTGGACATTCCTTCATGGGTGCTCGGGGACTGCACTGTACTTAAGAACCAGCTCGCATCACCTCCTGGCAAGCTAGGCCTCGATTGCTCGACCACGTACCAATAATAGAGAATCTTGGCAGGGGTCTCTGTGCCTCCCCTCTACCATATAGGGAGCAGAAGCGCAGACCCCCCCTCCGGTCTTGACAGTGTGGTATGTACATTTGGCTTGCGTTTGATTCATTTATCCACATTGTGGTTTTGGGCCCATATGTCCTTCTTACTCAAGGATACATTGGGCTCTATATTTGTTGATGCAATTATAGCTTTGCTCAACAACTTCATCTTCTCTTTAGCCTCCTTTACCGTTTCCAGTATGTCTTTCAACTGACTACTAATTTTGTTGCCTATAAAGTCTTTTATTTCTGAAAGAATATCACTATTTTTCAAATTTGGTTCACTAATTATCGGGCACGGGATAATGTTTGGGATTGGGACATTAGTTTGGGTTTGAGAGTCACATGTTGATAGTTTCTTACCCCCTACATACCATTTCTTTTTGTATAGTTTTTCTTCAGTAACTCGTTTTTACTTGCATCCCCAATCGCAAGTTCTGCTATTTCATTCAAATCTAGAAGCGGTTCAAATCTGTTTGATGTAGGAGTCTGCACCATGCCTTGTACAAATGGATCTGCCAATTTGGCTTCAAAGGGACCAATGTCAAATTTAGGACAGTAGGGTCCTTAAGATCTCCAATATCTTCTTCTAGATTGCCCCCCCCTCTCTGGCCGTACATTTCCACAATATTAATAACTGGCTCCCCTTATCTATACCCATTGCATTTGAATGGGAATGTATAGTTTTTTCCCCCTTCTTGATCCAATCGTTGACTAGTCTCAAAGGGTGCCAAGAAACCCTCTTTGGGTCTTTGCGAGTTCATATTCATCTTAGTATTTCCTACTAATGTCAGAGGTTCGTATGGTTGTACTATGTCCTCATCACTACTTTTTACTTTTAGTATACAATTCAATGGGTAAGCACTTTGTAGTGTTGGCCTCTGGTTCTGACTCTTGACCCAATCTTTACGCCCACCTTCTGTTAATACATTGCCATTAGATCCTTCTAACCCATCAATATCAAATAACAAAACTTTGATTTCATATATTAATGTGTTGACCTCTAATCGGTCTTAATACCCTACCGTAGATAGTTTATTGCTTCTAGCTCACCAGGAAAATGGGGTTTCTGCTTTTCCTTTAACCATATTTGGCTCAGTAATTTCTAGTGATTCCTAACACCTCTATATTTTATTTATAAATGGATGTGAGTAGGCTCGGACTGGTTTTTAGGGCAATAGGCCCATGGCCGAACCAAAAATGCAAACTTTTTGTGGGCCAGTGTTTTGGGTAAAAGTCGGGTGCATTTTTGGCTAATGTGGGCCAGTTTGATGAGTTACTTCACTATACTTGGCCCTTCAACTATCCCTCTGTAAGTAGCTCACCTCTCGAGCCTTTCGCTCCTCTACCTCTAACTACCTCAGGGTCAGTTGTTTTTCAAAGAAACAAGTTGGGGGTAGATCTCTGTCTTCGGCTGGGGTCTCCCTTTGGAACTGCCTCCCTGACACCTTGAAACTTGAGGAGAACCTTCTACGGTTCTGGAAGCTCAAGACCTTCCACTTTGCCTCTGCCCTTGCCCATCCTCTCCCCTGCTGATCTGCTTTCTCTCCCGGCACTGTTGCACCTGGCCACCCTCTGTCCTTTGGGCCCAGGTACCTGCTCACCCTGCCACCCTCCTGCACTGCCTCCCAGCCACCCCTTGCACTGGGGCCTGTATCTGTACCCATACAGCCCCCACCACTCTTCTTCTGCACTTATCAGATACACCCTATCTGACTAACCTTGCACTTTGCCACTCACAGGCTGCACTACCACTCTTTTTTTATCACCTTATTTGTTTATTTACGTATTATTTATCTTGTTCTCTCCTATGCTCTGCACTTTCCAATTTCTCCCCCCTCACATGCACTTCCCCTTTTTCCCTTCCCCATGCACTTGTGCGTTCTCAATGTCACTGGGCCTAGTAAAATCGTTGTTTTGTTTTCTCCCTTGTTCCCCTCCCTTTGCCTGGTCGCGCTCTGAAACACCTGTGTACGAGTGCGATATAAATAAAATATATCACTATGCGGCTAATAGTTTTGACCAGTGTTGCTGAATTAATATTTTTTTTAATGTACAATTTGTATTGGGTACTATTCAAACAGGTCGTAAAAGGAATGAATTCCCATTTGCAACTGGGGCCCACTTTTTCGTTGGAGCCCGAGGCAATTTTATGCCCCTCTCCAACCATGGCTGTGAGTAGAAAATGTTTCCAACTAAACAGTATAAGAGCTATGAGAGTTACACTAAAAGCACAATAAAAAAAGACGTTGTGCTAAAAAAAAAAAAATCCTAAAGAAATCCTTTAAAGGCCTGTTCGACAACCAATAATAAAAAGAAAAGAAAATCATACTCTTAATTAACTAGATCGTTTTGATCCTGCTCCACCCCCTCACATTCCCATGACAAAAAGAAAACAAACAGTTTGATAGTCAATAGTTGGCTGTGGGGAGCGGAATGTATCTTGTAACCTGTGCGGTGGAGAGTTTTGCAGATACAATCCAGTTCAAATTACACCAACACAACAGAGCAAGTTGAGCAGATAAATAAATCGCAGTTATCCAAATGCGGTGGAGCTTTAAAGTGAAGTGAACTTTACAGAACACGTTGCAATGCAGGAGTAGAGAGCTCGAGCAGAGCAGCCCGACTGGCTTAAGGGGCTGCCGGAGTCGGGCCCCCATGGCCCCGCTCGGTGTTCTATAAGGAGGAAGAAAAAGTCCGTCCACTTCCAACACGCCGCTTAATTGGCCACAGATACAACACAGGTGCGACCTAGATAATCGTTGCGCACCTGTGATGTGCTATAACTAATTTGTGAATCATGCATTTGACAAAATGAACTGCTTGCTTTCATTCGCGTTTTGTTGAAGAAGGTTGTTAACATAGCTTGGCGTGTACCAGCGAGTAGCGGCATGGGCGAAAAGCGACGAGCAAGTTCTTTACTTAGAAGAATGAAAAACGCTTTATTCCGTGCATTCCCTTTACTGCTATTGTTCACTTCTGGCTGTGATTCCCGCACTTTTCTGAGGTGCCTACAAAACAACAAATGATTGTCAAATTGCCGAATTTAAAAGTGCAGATGTGATGCCCACTGACCTGGCACTATTCCATGTGCGTGGCTTCAGCACAGCATATTTACTTGCGTCTCGCTACGTGTCGTGTCGCTATGCATGCACTGTGCAATCAGGACAGCCTCCAACATCCTGCGAATGCATATCCATGTCGGCTCTTGCTAATAAAAATGTGATTGCTGTTAGGTATGATGATGGCAAAATTAAAAGCCAAGGCGTGCTTTTTTTCTGCCCTGCACGCAAAACGCTCAACAGCGTTAAACAGCAGGCTTTACCTTATGGGCTTCCAGCAGGCAAATGGCTCAGCTAATACATGTCAAATTTAAGGGATCACTATCAGTGGTTGAAGTGTACGAAATTAAGTAGTGGAACTATGCTGCCTACTGGTCTGCCCCGGTCCCCACAAACCCCATTGCCACGCCCTCTCCCATGCACAATACAAACCCCCAAACGCATGCACCTGCTGATTAAGAGAACGTTCAGTGCAATGCACGGAAGGTGCAAGTTTCAGCTTCTTCCGACACCTATTTTAAAACAAAACCATTTTGGAACAGTTTCTTTTTTAAATAAAAGTATAGGAACAGTACAATTTATACTTAATCTGAAAAAGTAGAGGAGCACCGCTCCCGCCCACTCCCACCCACTCCCACTTAGACCACTGTTGTGGTAACAGTTTTGCGTGGAGGACATTTCTCCAGACAAAAGCAGGCAGATTTTGTGTCACAACCCATACATGTGCAGAGCCCTATTCGGTATTCGAAAATATTCCATGTGTTATTACTGGAACCAATCTAATCAGGCCACAGCCATTAAATACATGTGAGAAAAAGAGTGTTGAATCAATTTCCTTTTAAGCACTGAATTAACGTTACACGCGGAAGAATAAGCGTACAGCTGAACAAGATGGTTTAGGGGGTCCAGTTTACAGAAACTGGGACATGAAGGGGTTCGAGGAGAACATACACTATAGGTTTGGCTTTTACATATTGGCATTACGCTACAAACATATAGATGTAAGGAACAGGAATAAAGTCATTTTTCCAAGTTCAGCAACCTTGTCACCATCTTCTATCAAGATCTCTGAATTCTATGGCAAGACAGGAGGCTCATATTATGCATTACAATCTTTACTCTGAACCACAGCAGCAAAGAATAAAAACTTTGTAAAACGAAATTTTTTCTCCAATAAACATAACGTTATAACAATGCAATGGGAAACATCCCAGTCCAACATGGTGGGCAGGTCATGCCCTGGAGGTAGCCAATAGGGAGCGAGCCAGTGCCCATATAGGTCCATTCCTTTAGCAACTCTCCCTCTTTCTTTGCTGATGACCCACAGCTAAGTCACACCTCTGTTTTTTTCTTAGACTGTGTATTAGAAGTGTTACCTTTGTAACTCTGGCATTTTCATTGCAGGAAACAGCGTTCGGGAACGTGTTTCTTTTCTATTAGTGTATTGCGTTTTTGCTACTTTCCTCAGTCAGGCGAGTGGGGCGTGCGTTTGTTTTAACACGCGTTCACCTCCTGAGGTGCTTGTGACTAATTCCCTCACGAGCGTGGCGTTGCTCATTGAGCCCGCTCTGTTCTGAGGGGGTGCGTGCAGCCGGTTGGCTTCACGCGTTTGGTTTGGTCAACTTTAGTTGACCTTTTCTTTGTTACAATTACGAACACTTCAGCGTTCTTTATCACACGCGCGCCCGGTGCAGGGCTGCGGGTTTCTTCTTTCGCGTTGCGCGCGTCGTCCAGTTCCAGAAGAGTTAAATTCTAACTGGCTACGCGCGTCTGCTGAAGGAAGTTCTTTAGCACACGCTTTATGCGCGCTGCTTTTCATTGCCTAGGTTGGCGGTTCGAGCCTGCTCTCTGCCTGAAATGTATATGTTTTAAAAAATTATTCTTATTTACTTTCTATTTATTGGAATGTAATTTACTGTGTTGGTTTCTATTTCCTGTATGTTTCTTTGCCCTCACACACTGCTCGCGTGATTTAACTGTTGGTCTACCGACATTGCCTGGGTACAGCCTAGGTGGCTCTTCCCTACTGGTTTTAATCCCTCGGGAATTGGGGGTGTCAGCCTGCTCGGCTTGTGATTGGTACAGCATTGACCCTGCTGTTTATTAATACTGATATATATATATATATATATATATATATATAATTTACCAAGTACAATTGGTGCTGTCATGGATAAAGGGGTGCTTCCCTCCTATGCAGATGCCAGCACTCAAGTACGCACTGCCAAAAAAAGTGATAAATTGGTTGAAAGCATGGGGGATCAAGCCTGTCATTCCCAGCCTTTAGTGGCGCAAGCTATCCAGTCCTCTTTGGACTCAGCCTTATCTGATTTGAATAACACCTTGGCGTCAGCCTTTGACAGATTAATTACCCGCATTGCGGATTTCCATCCCTCACAAGATGCTGCCCCATCCGTTGCATCCCAGGCCCCTAAAAAATGTAAGGCCAAAACTAAACATTTCCAGGGACAACTCAGTCCCCTCGTGGCCATTTCTCCTATAGCTTCCCCTAGAAGTCACTTAAAGCGGGGGTGGGATGAATCCCGTCAACCTCCATCTTCCACCCCCTGGCCGGCTCCTGCGACTTTCGCGCCGGTGGAGCCCCCTATTGCCGTCTCATCCTCAGACAGTTCAGATGATTCTGATTCGCCCCCAAAAAGGCGGAAAAGGAAGATGACCTCAGTAGCCCCTCAGGAGGGTCCCCTACTGGATGTTAGTGGAGTACCTTTCTTTGATCCTGCCCTGATACAACACCCCAGGTCGGCCGAGTGGCAACCCTCTGAAGCGGTTTCCCCTTTCCTTAAGTTCTGGGTCAGGCGCCCTATGGCCAAGGAGGAACAAAATAAATTACGGTCGGAGTGTCCCAGACCTATGCTCGCCGACAAGGTGGCTCTAGCGCCAGAAATAGACCAGTCTATGGCGGCTTTTCTTTCCCAGAAGGGGAAAGACCCCAAGAAGGGGGTCGATAAAGCGTGGCGTACTTGTCAAGACAGACTGTTGGACATCCTGGGTCCAGTCACGCAGATTTTTGAAATGGCAGAAGAGGCGGCGTCCTCTAATACCCCGGTAGATGTTGACGCATTAAGGGGGTGGATCCAACGAACGGTATGCCTGCTCGGCAACGCTAATGCCTCCATATGTAGGGGGAGGAGAAAATCATTGTTGATGAGGATGGATTCCAAACTGGCGGAGATGTCAGAGAGGGAAGGGGGCCCTTCGCTCAGGGTAATTTATTTGGGGATTTTTTCATAAAAGATTTGTCAGCATATGTTCACACATTTACGGCGCTGGACAAGGTGCAGGTTAATATAAGAAAGGTTTTTGCCCCAAAGGTTTTTAACAAGGCTGGACGAGTTAGGGCCCGTTCCTCCGGCCACTTTTCCCAGGGCTCCTCCCGTCCCCGCCAGTTTGCGCCCCGCTGCGCGTACCAGCCCTCCTCTGCTCGAGGAGCACATAACCAGTTTTACCCACAACAAAACTCGTCTTGGAGAGGACGTGCCGGCAGAGGCGCCGGAAGATCAAGAGGGCCATCAGGTAATTTCTCAGGTGTTTAAAGTTTTTTCCCTCAAAAGTCTAGGTGGCAGACTAGCCAGGTTTCTTCCAGTGTGGAAGTCCCTCACTTCGGATCCTTGGGTGTTGCAAACTGTTCAAGGTTATCAGATAGAATTTTATGCCCCTCCTTGCCAGTTGTCCTTTCCCCTCCCTTTGGTGTTCGACGAGGTCAAGCAATCCCTCATAGATGTGGAGGTAAGGAATCTCATCTCCAAGGAGGCGGTAGTCCCAGCCTCTTACAAGGCCTCTCAGTTTCTGAGTACCATCTTCTTAGTCCCGAAACCCGACCAGGGGTTTCGCCCAGTAATCAATCTGAAAGCCCTCAACTCTTTTGTGATTTATCACCACTTCAAGATGGAGGGAATTCATTTGCTCAGGGACACCCTTCTTCCGGATGACTGGATGGTCAAATTAGACCTCAAGGACGCTTACCCAGTGGTTCCCGTCTTTCCCCCACATCAGGAGTTTCTTCAGTTTCAATGGGGGGGTCGGGTGTGGCAGTTTGCATCCCTTCCGTTTGATCTGTCCTCGGCCCCATGGTGTTTCACCAAGCTCATGAAGCCTGTGATGGCTCTCCTCAGATCCAGGGGGATTCACATCATAATTTATCTGGACGACATGCTTCTGCTAGCCCAGAATTATCAAACTCTGTGTTCCCATCTGAAGTTCACTGTGACCCTTTTGCAGGATCTAGGTTTTGTGATAAATGTCAAAAAATCCATATTGAAGCCTATGCAATGTATCCAATTTCTGGGCTTCAATATAGATTCAAAGCTTTGCATCCTCCTTCTCCTGGACAACAGACTTTCCAAGATCAAGAAAGAGATTTGTTTACTCCTCAAGAGAGGGAGGATCTCGCTCAGGCAGTTAGCCAGGGTTGTGGGGATGCTGTCAGCATCCATTCAAGCTATCTTCCCTGCTCCCCTGCATTACAGAGCACTTCAGCGCCTAAAAGCCAAACACTTGCGCAAGTGTCTCTCTTACTCCCAGATGGTGGAATTGCCTCCAGAGGCCAGGTTGGAACTCCTGTGGTGGCTCAGGCACATGGAGGCCTGGAATGGCAAGGCAATATTTGGCCCATCTCCAGATGTCGTTCTGGAGTCAGATGCAAGTAGAGTGGGTTGGGGAGCCAGATTGGGTCAAGTCTCCACAGGGGGGAAGTGGTCGGAGTCAGAAACAACTACATGTCAATTGTCTAGAGTTGTTAGCGGGGTCCTTTGCTGTTCGAAGTCTCCTCAAGGATCAAGGGAATTGTTGTGTTCTCCTCCGCATGGACAACATCTCTGCAGTGAGGTACAATCAATCAACTGGGAGGTACCAGGTCCAAAGCCCTGGCGGATTTGGCAAGAGAGTTTTGGCATTTTTGCCTCGACAGGGATATTCTATTGAAAGCGGAATACCTCCCAGGAGTCAGCAACGAGGTTGCAGATTGGAACTCCAGGCACCTGCAGGACAGGAGCGATTGGATGTTGAACAGGTCTCTTTTTGCCCTCATAGCGTCCTGCTGGGGTCCCCTGACGATAGACTTGTTTGCCTCGAGACTAAATTGTCAAGTTCCCAGATTTTACAGTTGGAGACCAGATCCGTTAGCTCTGGCCACCGACGCTTTCCTCCAGGATTGGTCGGGTCAGTTGGGGTATGCCTTTCCTCCCTTTGCCATGATAGCTCGAGTTCTGGTCCAAGTTCGCAGACAAGCGGTGTCTCTGGTTCTGGTTGCCCCCTTTTGGCCCTCTCAGGTTTGGTTCCCGGCCCTTCTGGAATTGGCAATAGATATTCCCCGTCTTCTCCCTCTCGATCCCCAGTTGCTGGTGGATCCGGAGGATCTCCCTCATGAGTTGGTCCTGCAGGGGCACCTTGCCCTTATGGCTTGGAAGATTTCAGCTCTTCCTGGTGCTTCAGAGGACTTTCGCAAGACTCTATGGCGGTCATCAGGGACTCCTGGGCGCCCTCTACTAAGTCTGGGTATTCCTCAGCATGGAACCGCTGGGTTAGCTGGTGTGTGGCTAGGCACCTCAATCCCGTTTCTGCCCCTCCTGTAGAAGTGGTTAATTTTCTAGTAGCGTTGTTTAAGAAAGGGAAAGCCTACAGGACTGTTAATGGGTTTCGTTCAGCTATTTCAGCCGGTCACCTTTTGGTAAAAGGGGAACCAGTGGGTAGGCACTTTTTGGTGCGAAGGGCTCTCAAATCTATTTGTATTAAGGTTCCACCACAACCAAAGTATTCAGTTCTGTGGGACGTTAATATGGTACTGCAGCTCTTCAGGTCCCGGCCTCTTAATGAAGATCTGTCCCTGCAGCAGTTATTTGCCAAGCTTGCTATGTTACTATGTCTGGTGTCTATTAAAAGGGTCTCTGATATCAGAGCTCTGGATGTGGATAATAAGATGTTCACCCCTCAGGGGGTTACTTTCTTTATCTCACGAAGGACTAAATGCATGACTTCCTCAATATCCTACCCAGCTTTTCCTGAAGATTGTAAATTATGTGTGGTCAACTGTTTGAAATGTTTTGAGTTTAAAACGGAAGGTTTTAGACCTCCCAATACCTCTCAGCTGCTGATTTCCTACAGGAAACCCCATAAGCCGGTCTCCCCTTCTACTTTGGCCAGATGGATCAAATGGGTTATGCGGGAGGCGGGGGTTGACACATCCTCTTTTGGTCCCCACTCAATCCGAGGCGCTATGGCCTCTAAAGCAGCCTTTCTGGGGGGTAGTTTGGAACAGATTTTAAAAGCAGCTGACTGGTCAAGGGAATCAACTTTTAAGACATTTTACCATAAACGTATTGCTCATGTAGCTGTGAATGTAATGCAAGGGCTTTGAACTTGCATAATATGAGCCTCCTGTCTTGCCATAGAATACCTAATCCCCCACACTAGCGTGAGATGGGGGTTTAGATTCTATAAAAGACAAGGAGGCGAGTATTATCCCACCCACCCACCCTTACTGGTGTTGGTTGTTGTTTCAGCTTTCAGTTGATGGCTTCGACACAGGAAGAAGTGGGAGATTCAGCTCCAAGTTGCAGAGGGTTTCAGCTCTGGCGTCTCCATGGGAGTTTTTTCTTCGTTCTGCGTAGAGAAAATGTTCGGTGGTCGTGTGAAAAGGATCAGCGTCAGAAAGAGGGGGAGTTGCTAAAGGTATGGACCTATATGGGGACTGGTTCGCTCCCTATTGGCTACCTCCAGGGCATGACCTGCCCACCATGTTGGACTGGGATGTTTCCCATTGCATTGTTATAACGTTATGTTTATTGAAGAAAAAATGTCGTTTTACAAAGTTTTTATTCTTTGCTGCTGTGGTTCAGAGTAAAGATTGTAATGCATAATACTCGCCTCCTTGTCTTTTATAGAATCTAAACCCCCATCTCACGCTAGTGTGGGGGGATTAGGTATTGTTATGGTGGTTTTAAAGTTGACATTGTGTGGAACAAGCAATCTCCAGGAAGAGGGGAACACGATGAGCATCTTTGTCCTCTTCAATAAGTGGTCGAAGTGTACAAAAAGAAGTAGTGGAACTATGCTCCCTGCTGGCCTGCCCCTGCTCCCCACAAACCTCATTGAAACAACCCCTCCCACACACAATGCACCCCCCCCACAAACACTTGCACCTGCTGTTTAAGGGAACGTTGAGTGCAGTGCACTGAAAGTGAAGGTTTCAACTTTTTCCGACACTTATTTTAAAACAAAACCATTCCAGAACGGTTTCTTTTTAAAATAAAAAAGTTCAGGAGCTGTAAAAGGTAATTTTAAAAAGTATAGGAGGACCGCTCCCGCTCACTTCGACCACTGATCACTATGGTCAATCTCCTGAAAGTGTACTACTACACCTCGATATTTCCTAGCTATACCCTTAATAGCATGGCAGGTACATATTAGATGAATGTTCAGTTTCCGAACGGTGCTCCCAAGATAAACATGGTTGTATGGGCATATCAAAGCATAACACTACACAATGGTTAATCCCCTCACTAACGTGACAGGGGTTTTAGATTCTATTAAAGACAGGAGGCGAGTATTATGCATAACAATCTTTACTTCTGAACCACAGCAGCAAAGAAACAACTTTTACAAAAAAAAAGTTTAACAGAACTAAATAAAGTTCACAGTCAATGTAAGGGGGGACTCCCCAATCCATCTTGGAGGACAGGTCATGCCCTGCAGATGACCAATGAGCAGGGACCGTCCTCTACATATGTCCTTTACTCTAATCCCAACTCCTCTTTCTGCAGCTGTCTTGCACCAGACGCCCACTGCAACTATCCAACTGCGTAGCGCGGAGAAAAGGATCCAGCAAAACTGGAGGGATCTCAACTTCTCCGCAACCTAAAACTACGACGAAACTCTTCTGGAAAGGACCTCTCAGCCGAAGCTGAAACAATATGAAACAGAACAGGGTGGGTGGGTGGAATAAGGAACAGAAAAAAGGGTGGATGGGTGTCATAATACTCACCACCTGTCTTTAATAGAATCTAAACCCCCTGTCACATTAGTGAGGGGGATTAACCATTCTATGGCATGACAGGAGGCTTCATATTATGTAAGTTTAAAGCCTTTGCATCACATAAACCGCCAACATGATCAATATGCTTGTCATAAAATAAAATAATTTGAATGATTATGCCCTTGACCAATCAGCTGTTTTGATAATTTGTTCCCCCCAGGAGAACGTCCTAAATACCCTTAACACATTTAACTGAAGAACCAAAAGGAGTAATTAACTCCCTCTTCCTGCATAACTTACTAAATCTACATGTTCAAAAGAGGGGGGGGGTCAGGGACCCCACAATAGGGTTACCATAAGAATAGCAGCTGAGAGGTATTATGAGGCTAAGAACCGCTCTACTTCAACTCAACATTTTAAACGCTCAAACATTTTAAAACGCTCAATAACTCGTACATTAAAATCTTCTGGAAAACCTGGATAAGAGATGGAGGAAACCAAACACACTTCGTGGCAATAAAGAAAAAGACCCCGTGAAGAGAGAACATTTTATTGTCCATATCCAATGCTCTGATACCAGAAAAAACATCTTAACAGGAACAAAACCCACATGGATAACTTGGAAGACAGTTGTAGCACAGACAAACCTTTATTAGAAAGGACAAAAAACGGACCCACGCAAAACGATATAAAACATCCCCTAGAAAAAAAAACACCTAGCTTAGGTGGGGCCCTAATGCCAATGGTCTTGAAGACCCTGTGCACCAAGGACGGACTATCCACTGCCTTCACCCCTAACAACAACATGTCTTATTGAGATAGTGGCAGTTAAATGAATTCATCGACACGTAATGTTGCCCTTTCTAAACAACTCCACCAGAGGTTACCTATACCTACCGTAAGGGAGAAACGGAACCGAAAATAATTGAGCCGCACACCTAGTAACCCAGCGGTTCCAAGCTGAAAGGTACCCTGACTTAATAGAGGCTGCCCCAAAGCCCTGGATGACACAGATAAATTCCTGCAAAAAACTCTCAGAATCACCAGGAAAAGATGAAAACATTCTAATAAATAAAAGGAGAAGAGTCTCTGAAGGGCCAGCTCAGAAGAGAAACCTGTTGGGACGAAGAGAGACCACAGATGGAGTGGGACGAGACTAGTAATATATACCGTCAATTCCAGTAGGGCAGGGAAAACACCCCCCAAAAAAAGGCCAACACTAGCGTTGCCGCCTGCTTGCGCACCTGAACCAGAACTTTTGCTATCATGGCAAAGGAGAAACACATACGAAAAAGGGGGGGGACCCGACCATCCTGGAGGAAGGAGTCGGAAGGCAGTGCACTGGGAACCGTACTCGAACTGTTGAGCCGGGAATATAGCATGTAAGAAACGAGGCAAAAATAACCACTTAATCAGAAACCAATGATACAAGATATTGGCAAAGAGAGAATCCTCACTAACCTACAGTTGTTCCTGTCCAGGAGATGTCTGGAAAAAAAAATACATAACAGAGTTGCTAACTCCCGGAGAATACTCTGCTTTCAACCCATACAAACAGAAAACCAATTTTGCTTGTTAAATTTGCTAGGGCCTTGGGATTGGTCATCCTCAGATGATTGATGTATCGCACAGCCGAAACAATGCCCACCCGTAAAAGACACAAGAATGTCATTGATTATAGAGAAAGGCTCATGACTGCCAGAGAGCACGCTAGCAGCTCCAGACGGCTGACTTGAAGTTGTTTCACTGAAGTGGACCACTCTTGCCTGTGGAAACTTGTCCTGTCTTGCCACCCCTAACCCCATCTGGTTGCATCTAACTCCTGAAAGACATCCAGAGAGGGGAACTGAAAAAGTGCCCTGCCAGTCTAGGCATTCATGAGCCTGAACCACTAAAGGAGCTCCAACCTGACCTTGGGGAACAGAAACCTAACCGCGGGAAAGACAGACTCTTGCGAAGATGTCTGGCCCTGAGGCGTTACAGAGCCCTGTATAACGCCATTGTAAATGGGAGGGGAAAGATAACTTGATAGAACTGACCACAATGCTTAAATCCCTTGTATGTAGAATAAAACCCATGACTGTAGAAGGGACATTGTTAACTTCACCTTAGTCTAAAGATACTGAGAACTGCACCTAAACCAAGTATATATTCCAAGAATAATTATCCGAAACCCTTGGACCCGAGGAGAAACATCACCAGCCTCATTACCCTGGTGAAGCACTAGGGCAGAAGGAAAACAGGGGGGCCAAACTGAAGGGAAGGACATTGCTAGTGCAAGTCCCACAGTGGAACTGAAGAAGAAAAAACAACAAAAGCGATGCAGTGATCCCGCCAATGAATCCCCAAGTTCTCGGTGTAGCAGACTGCAGACTGCCTCTACTTGTCCCCACCTTGCGCCCGCTTCACGGGGGGATGCCAGGCTTTAACTTCTAGAAGGCAGAGTCTGCTGAGTATCCGTACACAGCCAAATAAATAGTTGCCTGAGAAGCACCCAGATAGATTTACGGTCGGCCAAAGAACGTAGCAGCACACCACTTGCAGCTATCACTGCAGACCGCCTCCACTTGTCCCCACTTATTTCATTTCAGTAGTGCCTCAACCTTCTCTTTCTGGGGATTGCGACCCTCAGTTTTGATATTATATCCCAGAAAGTTAATTCTGATTTTACACCATTGTGCTTTCTGGAAAAATTATTTTGCACTAGTTCTTTGCAACTGGGAAAGAACATATCAGATTTCTTCTGGATGCTCTTCTATAGTTGAACCTTTTATCAACAGATCATCCACACAGGCCATGTTTCCTCTTTTATTCAGATCAGGAATGGCCTTGTAATGGAAAATGTTGGACTCATTTCCTGAATTGAACTATCCAAAGGACATACAGGTCCAAGTACATTGTTGTCCCCTGAAGGTGAAAGCAAGCTTATACTGGTCTTCCTTATTCATGGGTACTGTCCAATAACCATTTGTCAGGGCAAGAGCTGAGTACAACTGTGATCCTCAGATCTGTGCCAGTCTTTGGTCAATAGAGGAAAGAGGCCACTTTGATATGTGGACCTGTTTATTCAACATCCTCAGGTCAGCACAAAGTCTCCATTGCCCATTTGGTTTTAGGAACCCCAGTATCAGGTTGTTAAAAGTACTGTAGAACAGACAAATTATCCCATGGCATTCCAGATTTCTGGTATTCTCTGTCAGTGATGCCATGGACATGAGACAACTGTTATTGTTTTACAAACACAGGAGCCATTTCAACATCAGTAGGTATTGCTGTTGAATGAACTGCAATCACGGGAGTCAACTGAGATGATACTTTGGAAATCCAAGAATACCTGTCTCAGTTGTGGTCATTGTTCATCAGTCTCACGGGCATCAGCAATACTGATCTGTTCTTCGACCATCTTTTGGAAACCCAGAAATACCTCTATTTTTGATATTTCTAAAGTATCCTGCAGTTGGGAGGAAAGATCCCTTGTGATGGCGTTTACCTGCAATGGGGTTGCCATGGATTTGAGACAGCTATTATTAATTGTGTATACTGCCACATTTCCCTAGATGTCACAGGTAGCATCTACTACCCCGTAAGGGCATTAAGAATACACCTGGAAATGCCCACTGGTTTGGGCAGTAATCTTTTCAGGTCGGATACTGTCGGTTGTATCATAGCAATGTTCAGGAATTTTACCTATAATTTCATATTCTAAATCAAAAGAATAGTATTTGGAGTTTACCGCCATTCAATAAAGGTGGCTGCAACTAAAGTAACACTTTGAGGATCGCTGTTATCTACCAATATTCAAATGGTGTCGTCACTGAGACAGACTAGAGGTTTTGGGTGCAGGGACGATTCTCGTTGTTGGAGCGTATGATTAAAATATATAAACGCTTCCTAACTTATCAGGGTGTGTCCTCTCTTAGTTTTGATTGATACTGTAAATTGTAGCATGGTACTGTCAATTGTTGCACCTTCCTGGGATAGTAACCACTTTTTTACTTGGACTTCAACAGCACAGGGCAACAGCTGAGCCGACCAAAATGCTTTCTCAACATTATCAAGGCCCACTGCGTTACCCCCCAGTCTTGACCAAACTTTATTATTCATAAAATACAAATTAATGCAAATCAATGGCAACGGTCACTACCCATATAAAATTCAGAAGTGACTTCTATAACAATCCAACATTTATGGACAATGGTGTTATCTCCAATTGAAATTTTTAACATATTCCTGCTATGTAGTAAATGCCGTGATTTTTTGGTTTCCAGACCAACTTCCAATTTGTCTGTCAAATTAAATGAGGGAATGGTTCGATCTTCTTGGAGTTGCCGAAACAGGGCTTCATTTGTGAAGCTTTTTCCATTGTTTAGGCAGACTCTGGCGAGCACAGGATATTTCCCTCCATTTACTGAACGTGGAAGAAGGTGCATTCACCCTTTTTCTAAATATTGTCAGTTTGTGAATGTGTTTTTTTGAAATTTTTTCAAAAGACCTTTGTATTTCTTTGGGGGCCTCCTGAGTGTAGAACATCAATGTATCCGCTTCCAGCATTTTAGGAGTTGAGATGAGGTCCCCTCGCCACTCTGTTCTCCTATTGAGATAATGGCCATCTCGGAAACCTAATTTTTCTGCAAATTAAATTCAATTTGGTTGGGGTATCATTCAATAAAGTGATAAGTGCCATTCAGGCTGACATAGTTGGCACACTTCTTTGGCTTGATGGGACTGTTTGGGGGGAGACACCCCACATCCCCCACCTTACACCTATACATTTTTATTAACTTTACCCCCCACATATACATATGCAAATAAATGGGGGTCAGACTTTTGGTGGCAGGACTTTTCTACTTAGGTAATTTCGTCCTAACCTGTCATTTATTGCTTGAACTTGACCTTTTGTCGCCCATGTATGCACTTCCTTCTTTGAGATCATGTGAGTTTGCTTGGGAACCTGTTAAAATAAATACACAGTTGGAAATTAAATATGAAGTAGGTCTATCTCCCTTTCCACAGACCGTTTGCTGTCTTCTCTTTTCAGAGGACCATTTTCAGAATACTTTAGTAGGGAGGGTACCTATACTATTTCTGATATTGCTTGGTTTATAATGTCTTTTTTTTCAGATTGGCTTTCGTATCTAGTTTTCTTTTTGCACTTCTCGATCTCTTATTCAATATTATCAGATTCAGGCTCTTCTGTTTTCACCTCCTTTTCTTTAGGCGGTGTCACACCATCTCAGAAAGGTTTTAAGCATTTTCTGGGTCTCTCTCTCTCGCTCTCTGGGTCTCTCTCTCTCTCTCTCTCTCTTTCTCATTTAATTTTTATTTTCTTGGAATTTCACTATTTTTCTCTGCTCTTTTGATTCTAGTTCATGGTGGAAATAATTGATGGTACTAGTTTCTGCATTTCTTTATTTAATTCAGGGCTTTTTATATGGATAAGAAATGAAGGTTCCTCGAAGGCTTGACATGTCTTTTCTTCCATATCCCTTTTTTCCTCTAACCCCTAGGAAACTGAACTGGATTGCTTGCCTCTTGTCATTGTCCCCCTGGGGCTCCATATCAGACATTGGGGCATTTTGGGGAGTGCTGGCAGTTGAGGACTCTGTTAGCCCTCAACATCGTTCCAATGTTCTCTGTCAATTGCTTGACCTGTCGCTCAAGTTGAGAGATTCTTTTCTCTTCGCTCAGAACTGTATGGAGGACTTTGTTCATACCTCTGTTGCTCCCATTAAGGTTAACTATCCTTCCTGGCAAGGTAGATCGGGCACTGATGAAAACTACCATAATCTTAATTTCTGGGTCTCACGCACCTGGATTCTGGGCTCTATGATCCTGGAATCTAGGAAGCAGTGAAGGAAAGTTGTTTTCGACATTTCAGTTAGAAGGGTAAGCATTTTGGAAATTTTGATTGGGATGGGGTGTTAGATGTCTTTCCATGAGAATTTCAGATTAGGATTATCTGGGGGAACTGTTCCGTGATTTTGATTACCCCCCCCCCCATTGTGGGGAGTGCATCTGTTGCCCACAGTGGGTCTAGAACCCATGTACCGTGGACATATTTATGTTCTCGAGTCATACGAGTCTCCATTTTGGAAAATGGGTTGAGCACCACCCAATTGAGACTGGGCAGAGTGTCTCATCTGTTAGACATTATGTTTGGTAATAGGAGCATTTTTTTAAACCTCCTCTCCCCCGTATCTCCTAATCCAAAGAAGGAGCGCTCTTCACCTCTGCTAGGTGGTTTGGGTGTGGAGACCTTTGGCCCACATAAATATTTCTAGCTTGAGAAATCACCCATTAGAGACATTGTGAGTCATCCAAGTCCCTCACTAATTGGGTTACCTAACGCGCACTTCAACTCTTGGGCAAATTCTCTTGGAGACTGGTCCTCACCACACACCAAAATGTGTGCAGATTTACGTGCCTCTTGCGGCTTTTTATGTGTGGAAAAGTGTTTTAAAATGGCCACCTTATAAGTGGACCATTTGTGGTGGTTTTGGTCCTGCAGACCTTCAAAGAAACTGGAAAACTAGAGAATGTCCATTTTGCATGCTCCATGTTATTGAAATCCCTCTTTATTCCAAATGAGGACCTCATTTGTTCATACAATTTTAGATGTTCCCACACAGAATATTGAGCATGTTTTTGATTAGGGTCATAAAACATTATGGCTTTCATATGTTTTATGGGGTCTTTCATGAAGGTCTTGTGGGGTCTGCCTTTCCTAAGTCTTTGAACCCAAGTCCACGCTCCCTCAGAGTCAGTGATACCAGTGGAGCCACATTACCCTTTGTCATCTGGGCCCTCCATACTATTCAGATTACGGGAATGGCTTTTTGATGTATGTGGCATAGGCTCCTCCCTTTGGTTTTTTCTCTGATAGTTCTCGGGGTTATTTCCCCAGGATCCCATTTCCGAGGTCGGATAATAGTAGGTTTCTTCCTCGGATTGTTAAAAATAAACACTTTCTCTTCTCCTAGATGTCCTAGAACGATTCTCCCAGTCTCCTGGGTGGGAAGAGACTTTTGAAAAGCCTTTCCTGGGTTGAGGAATGTGCCTTTCTATTTCAGTCAAGTGGACTAAATGATTTCTCAGCAGAATCATTTTTAGAGGTTTTAAGTCTCTAAATTCTTCTCGATATTTGATCTCAGGTCCAGAGGTGTTTTAATTTCCACTCAAAGGAATGCTCTACTTCCGAATCAGAAATATTTGGTAAAGGGGATACCCCCAGTTCCTTGTCCTCTAGAGGGGTCAGGTATATTACATCCGTCAGCATGCATATGGTAAATTCTAGGTAAGTGGAATGAGGTATTTGGCAAAAGAGAATCATCTCCCCTGTTCAAAGCACTTGTATCTTGTGGTGGTCTTCTGGGTCGTTGTAACACCATTTTATAGTGCTTTACTTCCAGGCAAAAATTTCCATTTCAATAATAATTTTCAACTTATAATGGGCTAATTTTTCTCTCAAATCACACACACCGTCCTGATTAACTTACAGCGTTTTGCTATGGGCAGTTAACAAATCGTTTTTAGCTTTCAGTTCCTGTTGTAAAAATTAATTCTTGTGGTGGCAAGTTTGAATTGCGCTAGTCCTTTCATGATTTTTCTCTTGCCAGTGCAGCACTTCTTTTTCAAGGGGCTAATTGTGTTGGACTGCCTGTTTCAAGCCAGTCTTTATTTGCTCCAATTGATCTTGTAGGCACACATTTGCATCGTTCATATGGGCTAGTTCTCAGGTAGATATTTGACTCAGACCCTCATTTTCATGTGCAGGATTTACTTTTTGAATTAGTTGCTGTTGCTCAGGAATTAGATCATCATGTTCTTGTGCGAGTTGCGCTCTCTGTTGCTATATAGTACTAAAATTAGGATTCATTTGATCAAATTCAGTTTGGGACTGGAGGTATTTGAGAATTAGTTTATTTTCTTGCTTTAATTCCAGTGTGTAGTTTCAATCTAATCTCAAAATGTTGTCTAACAGGGCATTATTACATGCAGACTGATCATTATATTTTCCCTGAAGCTTATTTTGGGCCTCCACACAATGATATGATATTTTATTTGTATCGCAGTCATACAAAAGTGTTTCAGAGCGCGACAAGGCAAGGGAGGGGAACAGGGGAGAACACAACAACGATCTTACTAGGCCCAGTGACATTGAGAACGTGCAAGTGCATTGGAAAGGTAAAAGGGGAAAGTGCATGGAGGGGAGAGACTGTAAAGTGCGGAGCAGTGGAGAACAGATAAATAATAATAAATACAAATAAATAGATAATAGAGACAATAAACAGTGGTTAATGCAGCCAGCAAGCGGAAAGTGCTGTGTTTACGGCAGCAGACTGAGTAAGTCTGATAAGTGCAGAAAAACAAGAAAATGGGGGGCTGGAGGGGACTCTATGGTTACAGAAACAGTCCCAGTGCAAGGGGTGGCCAGGAGGCAGTGCAGGAGGGTGGCAGGGTGAGCAGGTACCTGGGCCAAGGTGACAGAGGGTGGCCAGGTGCACAGTGCCAAGAGAGAGCAGATAAGCAGGGGAGAGGGGAAGCGAAGGCAGAAGCAAAGAGGAAGGTCTTGAGGTGCTTCCGGAACCGGAGATGTTTTAGAGTGGCATGGAGGTTGTTCCAGAGGGACGCCCCAGCCGAAGACAGATCTTCCCCCAGCTCGTTCCTTTGAAAAGCGACTGACCATGAGGGAGTTAAATGATTTTAAGAGTCCTGGAGATTCAAAAACAGGGTCACTTGGTGCTGCAGCTCATCACGATACGTCTTGGATCAATGACATTTTGCTGTTGCAATACAGAAACCGTACTTTCTTTTTGTTTCTTGCAATAAAGCATTCAAACTCAGTGAAACATATTTCTTAAAGAAATATTATCATTGCAACACAAAACAGCAGAAGGCTAAATATTAAATGGCTACGTTTCCTTTTGGAACTGTGACTCAGACCTTGTAAAGCAACCATAACTCAAGTACCACAGTAGTGCTGGTATAGGTAAAGTTACGTGACACTTTATATAGGAAAATTAACAATTGTTTTCCTCAGTAACTTTATAATTGTCCATGGAAGGTAACCAAATTTGGCAAACAACTGATCTGTCCATATCTGAAAACATTTGTTGATGTTGGTGAAGTTTCTCAAACATTTTAATTCAGAATGTTGAAAAAAATTAGATCTTTGCATTGGGATTTTCATAGATCGACAAACAACAAACTTTCGGGATGTATACCTCAAAATTGTGCTCCACGATTTTTAGATTTATGCACAAATCTGTTACATTTGATTCAGGTCATGTTCAAGATACCAATGGAACAAAACGCCAGAGTGCAGAATAAACGGATGAAAACACGACTGGTCTGGAGTGATGACAATATTTGCAATAGATCAAAACAACAAAAAGTCGGATGAACAGAAAAATGCCACCATATGTGAAGAATACTCTGGGCAACAATATGCAGGAAGAACTACAGAATGAACAAACAAATGGAAAATTAACATATGTTCTTTGTGGGGTTGTAGGAGTAAGACTCAGACACAAGGGTGTCATTTTTCTGGATATAGACATTTATTAATGGAAGAATGTGGGGTGGGGAAAGGTCTCACTGGCCCCAATTATAGCAGGGGTTTCCCTGCCTTCACACAAATCTTAAAGGGTGTTGTCAGGATGTCAAAATAAAGGCAAGTCCACCGTTGTGTCAGAGCCCTAACTCTCACCCTCACACCAATAACTAAATACAAGGTGCAAAGGGTGTGTCTATTCAGCAGGGTCTTCTTCTCAAATTTCAAAACACAATGTTCCAAGTGGTGCAAAAATAAAGTTCCACATTAGCAATGTTCTCTTGCTCAAAAGAAAGCAAAGTTTCAATTCAAAATGTTGACGCCAAGAGAATGGTTCCCTTCGCTTGGTCTCACTCAGGCTTCTCACTGTGGTTACAGATGTCAGGGGAAATGTCTCCCTTCCCAGGTTTTTTTAGGCTTCTTACAATGTCAAGAGAGTCACTTCTTTCTCCCGACTTCTCTCGTGCAGTTCTCACAACACCAGGGAGGATGCTTCCCTTTCACTGGTCTTTTCTTCTCTCACCTTGCTTCCAAGTCTCTGGGGTACGGGTCTCAAATCTGTATGAATGTCTCGCGAATGTCTTCTCTCACCTTGCTTCCAAGTCTCTGGGGTACGGGTCCCAAATCTGTATGAATGTCTCACGATAGGGTGGCAGACCTGGTTCACTAGTCTGCCAAGTAAGGCACCGGTTTCTTTCCTGATAGTGTTGCAGACCTGGTTCACTAGCCTGCCAAGCACTGCGACTATGAAGATGACTGACAACAGTAATCTTCATTGGCAGCCGGTCACTGACCCATCTTCCTTGGTTTATTTCTAGGGGGCTTGAGAAGGTTACTTTGCTTCCATGCGTTTCCCTTTTTAACCCATTTGGCTGGGAAAAGGTATCCTGCTGCTTCCTTCTACCCCTACCAACCATCCCGGTCACCCCTGCACCTTAAGGGTCTCTCTCTGTAATCTTTGGTCGGTCTTGGGGTCTTCTTGCTTCGGTTTTGGGATTTTGCAGTCTCCCCCACCCCTTCTCCAGTATGTTATGGTAATTCCGCACCATGTGGTTCCCCAGGGAGGGTTAGGGTTTCTGGCAGGTAGTTTGAAAAGGGGTTCTCCTGGGCTCCCCCAGTCCTCAGCACTTTGCCAGCGTGCAACGGTTTCCCTTCCTTCTGACAGAGTCTTTGGTCCACAGCGGCTTCTGCTTCTACGTCTGCTTCAGCACAGCATTCTTGCGCCCTGCTCCTCCAGGGAGGGCTTCTTTCATACTTCCTGGTTCTGTTTCCCCTTTTATACTGGCTCTGGCCAATAGGACTTGAGAAGACTCTAGGCAGCTCAACCTGGTCCCTACAGGTAATCCTCATGCCTGCACACTTCTCCCTTGTCAAAGTACTGATCTTAGGACTTCCTTGTAAGTCATTGGGTTCTTCCTTTTCACAGTGCTTGGAAAGCGCTCTTCACTTAGGTCCTATTCTTCCTCGTCCCATTACTTCCTAAATGAATGGTTATGAACTTATTAGGGAAGTAGTGTTCCTAATGTTGTAGGCAAAGGCAGAGTTCTCATTTAAAAGGTCTCCCCCTAGTGAAAAGGTGACAGAACCCACTGATTCATCCCAACTTACACTACACACAAAATCACAAGGCGCACAACAGCCAACATACAATACTTCCTAACAAAACAGACAGACCATAAGTGCGGAATGTTGGTTAGACATTTCATTTAGAATGAGCAGTGAAACGCACAAATTAAAAAGGGGAAATCAGTACAGAAGAGAGTTAAGGTTACCACCCACAAATATTGGGATTGCCATTTTCAAGGTACAAACACTCAGTCAAAAGGTAACACAATGTAAAATCTACAATGGTTGGAAATGTCAATGTTAAGGTACACTAACACACAGCCAAAATAAACCAACTCTCTAAAATAAAAATCATCACACTATAAATGTAACCTTTACACACACTCACATTACACGAGCTGGGAGGATAGCTCAGGGGCAATGTGTTTGTCTTGGAAGCAAGACAATGCAGAGCAACATAGGTTTGAATCCCGGTCTGTGCTTAGAGACTGGTCTCTGGTATTGAGCGTGTTACAGAAAAAAATATTTAAGACTTTACAACACTTCCTTTAAATGTAAGGGAGCATACACCAATGCTATAGTGAAAGCAAATGTTGTGAAGTAGCACTGTGGTGTGAGCTATGGTCAAATTTGTGGTGTACCAGACTGTGTATTAGTGAATTTGGATTGAGTGCTGGTACCTTAAATTTGCCAACATAACATTTGCAGAATTTACATTTTAACTTTTGATTGAGTGCTTATGCCTCAACATGTGTAGTGTGAGGAGTCAGGAATGAAAGTCGGACACAAGTTTGCCATCTTTTTGGTTAAAGACTTTTATTGAAAAATAAAGGGGGTTGGGATAATGCCTCTCTGACCCTATTCTAAGAGGAAATTCCCCACCTAAACCAAAACTAAGGACCTGTCTCTGTCAGAATGTCCAAACAATTTGTCCTGTGTCCAAAGTCCTATTCTGACCCTTTCACTATGGGTAAATGTCTTTAATCAGGGATGGTTGGTAAAAAAAAAAAAAAAGTGTTCATTAAGAAAGAATACATGGTTCCAACACAAATCTTCTCAAAGAAAAATGATACTTGTTCCCGAGGGTGGTTCCCTTCCCCTGGATTCTTCTTTGTTCTTGAATGTTTGATAAATAACAGTTCTCAAGGTCTTTCTTGGCCAACAGTCACTTTTGCAAAAAAAGACTTGGTTGACTTTATAACCTCTTGCTAGCACAATTCCTTGTCATTACCCCTCAGGATTTCTTTGGATCTTCTACACTTCTTTCTATGGCCTGGTATACTCTCTTGCCAAGGCTTCTTATTCTTGCACACTTTTAATTGCTTGGTATACTCTCCTGCCAGGACTTTATTCATGGCCTTCTGCCCTTTTCCAGAATTGTATATCAACTGCATTGGATAATATATCTTCCCAATAGATTATCTTACTGTGGTTTTCTATGTTCTTGCATTGCATCCATTCATATATTCATGAGGGTTTTGTTCGTAGTTCCTTTCCCTTTGAATAATATGTCCTTTCACTTTCTTGCTCTCTGTTATGTTGCATACAAATCTCTGCATTCTGCATGCTCACCGATACACTCAGAGGTACCCACTGACTTTGGGCAGACTCACCAGCTCCAAAAAATGTTACTGGATTCTCCCAGGGTGAGCCAGTAAAGGATTTCTGATAGTTTCCTTGTTGCGACCACTTCTGATTCTTTCTTCCTTTTCTCAAGGTTTCCACAAGTCTGGTCAGTTTACTTCTCGGCTCCGGTAAGTGAAGCACTGCCGTTGGTCACCTGCAAATGCCCAGGAGTCCCTCACTGGC